>NC_056744.1:1130951210-1131283710 GCF_019279795.1 Protopterus annectens | reverse complement strand
TGCCTTATTCAGGCAGATTGCAAAGAGAAGCTCCTCAAGGACCTCCTCTTTGTCAAGACCCTCCTAACCTCCTTACGGAACACCATCAGTGAGAAGAAAGCCAGGCAAGCACCCTCCAGGAAGATCATTTTCTTGGGTGCACTGCTGGACACAACATCCCAAATGGCCACCTTATCACCAGAAAAGCAGAGCTTCCTGCCTGTCTGTTTTACCCACCAGGCTTCCAGAAGCCACGTCACTGCGATGAAGTTCCTGGAAGCCTTTGGGTACATGGCATCTTGCATCCTTCTAATTCCTCTGGCCAGGCTTCACATGAGAAAAATTCAGTGGTACCTAAGAGAACCTTTGGTGTCAGCACTCTCAACCCCTAGAGACCTCTCTACCTCAGATCCCCTGTGTAAGGGCCGAGTTTCTCTGGTGGGCAGGGGCCTATGCCCAGAAAAATGATCATTTGTTCACCCTCCGCCCAACCGGGCAGACTATTACCACCGATGCCTCAGACATAGCTTGGGGCACTCACCTAGATGGCAGGGACAACCAAGGTCTTTGGGATGCACAGCACCTCCCCTTACACATCAACCAGAAGGAAATGATTGGCAGTACAAAAGGCTCTGACATCCTTCAAACCCCATCTCAAGCCAGGGGTTCTCCTTATCAAAACAGACAACACCACAGTAATGTGGTACATCAGCAAACTGGGAGGGACCCAATCTTGCCCTCTATGCAGGCTAGCCATGAACCTCTGGCTGACAACCGCTTCCATGGGACTACACCTGATATCCCAATACCTACCAGGGATCAACAAGACCTTGGCAGATCACTTAAGCAGAAACTTACTGGACCCCCCCCATGAATGGCAGCTCCACAGAAAATCTTTTTACAAATCACTCAAGCATGGAGGACTCCAGTGATGGATCTCTCTACTTTGTACTTTAACCATCAGCTGAAAAAATTCTGTACCAGGGAGTATCACCACCTAGCATGGAAGGTGGATGCCTTGACCTTCCCCTGGTCCCTCCTCTGCCTCTTATTCCCAAGGTATTGATCGAAATAAGGGAGGAGAGACCAAGGGCCATCCTCATTGCGCCAGATTTGCCCAGACAACATTGGTACCTGTTACTGCGCAGACCTGATCTTGCAGCCTCCCAGGCAGCTTCCCCTGATCTCAGACCTCTTATCTCAGGTGAGGGGGGCAGTATTCTGCAGGTCAAAAACCCTTCTTCAGTGCATACATTTCAATGTTAAAAACACAATGAATATATGTCACATGATTTGCAGCCAAACAGTCATATGACCATTACATTCAAAATTATAAAACTTATAAATATACATTTCATTTTAGTTTGTTGTGTTTAATACAGATTTCACGTTACAACATCATTAATTCCTGGAATTTATGCCTGTAATCAGTTATCCATTCATACTCCTTTAACTCTAACTTCATGTCACCTCTCTCTGTTTTTCAACTACATGTATACCGAACACAAATTTGTTACCTCACGCTCTGTTATATGCTTATAAAGGAATTTGTTCTACTGCCCAGCATCTCAGACTTATGTTCAATTGTTCTTCTTTCAGTTTTACTCCATAGAATGATGGAGCACCTGGCAATATATTACTGCAGTAGTAGTTAGTTGCTTTAGTATTAAAATGGTAAAGTCTCTTGTTAAAAGATGTTTAAACAGATGGCTGGTTCCTTCATAAATATTTCATCATCAACAGTTGTAACATTTAAACGCCCCTAATTTAGTTTTATTAGGTATAAATCTATTGAATTCTTAGCATAAGAATTGTTCTCATAAGTTTTCTGAAGCAGAATGGTTTCACATCTAATAGTTTTAATGTGCAGATCTCATATGGTCTTTCATATTTAAAATCACATCTATTATAAACCACCAGAGCACCTCGTGATGCTTTCTAGTGGTTATAGTAATAGATTGGTTTTGGAATATAAAGAAAAGACCATAGCCCAGAGATCTGCTACATTAAAACCTATATATACAGGAGGTACTACAAGTAATGAAGTGAGAGAATGTGGTAATAAGGTGAGATTCACACTTCTTTTAATTCTAATACGTATTTAATACAAAGAATAATAGAGAAGAACTGGCTTGTACTTATGGCATGTGACGAAGTAAGAAAAATATTAGATGTGAAACCATCTTTCTGCTTCAGAAACATGAGAACAATTAAACAGCGGTTATGCTATAAGGAATTCAATAGATTTATACCTAATAATAAAACTAAATTAGGGACGTTTAAATGTTACAACTGTACATGTTGTGGAAATATTTATGAAGGAACCAGCCATCTGTTTAAACATCTTTTAACTAAGAGACTTTACCATTTTAATACTAAAGCAACTTGTAATACTACTGCAGTAGTATATATGGCCACGTGCTCCAGGTGTCCATCATTCTATATAGGTAAAACTATTAGAAAACTGAAGAACCGAATAATTGAACATAAGTCTGAGATTAACAGGTCAGTAAGAACAAATTCCCTTTATAAGCAATATAGCAGAGCATGGGGCGGAACACAAATTTGTGTTTCGAGTTATACATGTAGTTGAAAAAACAGAGAGAGGTGGGGACATGAATAACAAGTTAGAGTTAAAGGAGTATGAATGGATAACTAGATTACAGGCAGATAAAATTCCAGGAATTAATGATGTAACATTGAAATCTGTATTAAAATTTTTACAACAAAGCAAACTAAAATGAAATGTATATTTTATAAGTTTTTATAATTTTTGAATGTAATGGTCATATGACTGTTTGGCTGCAAGTCATGTGACATAGACCCATACTATATATTCATTGTGTTTTTAACATTGAAATGTATGCACTGAAGAAGGGTTTTTGACCTGAAAGCTTTGCCGTATTTTATAAACAGTTTATCTTCCAGCGTTTGTGTGATTTTGACCGTTATTTTTTACTTTTGCAAGTGGGCAGTATTCTGCACCCAGACTTGCAGACACTCAAACTGTCAGCATGGTTAATACTCTAAAGGCAAACAAGGGGCCCCTGTTAAGCAAACAGGTCTTAGTCATTATCACAGAGGCCAGAAGGCCCAGCACCAGAAAATCTTATGCAGAAAAATGGAAAAGATTCTGCTTCTGGAACCAGTCCGGAGGGGGAAATACCTCACTACCTTCCATCCCTCTTATCCTGGACTACCTAGCGGAGCTACTTAATAGTGGCCTCTCCTTCAATGTTAAAATCCACACCTCGGCCTTTCAGCTCATTTTGATACAGAACAGCCCCTGTTCTCCCATCCTTTGATTAAACAATTCCTCAGAGGGGCTTCTAATATCTGACTTCCCAGAAGGTCTCCCCCTCCAGCCTGGGACCTGAATTATGTTTTGGAAAAACTAACTTTACCACCCTTTGAACCTGCTGCTTCAGCAGAACTAAGATACCTCTCCTGGAAGACTACTTTTCTCCTCGCTATCACCTCAGCGAGAAGGGTTTCAGAACATCAGGCACTGATGGCCTTTGAGCCCTTCATCATCTTCCATGCAGACAGGGTCTCCCTGAATACTAATCCTTCCTTAATGCCCAAGGTGGTATCTAATGTAACTCTCAACCAGGCCATACATCTACCCACATTCTTTCCTAACCCTCAAAACAAGGGAGAAAGAATTCTGCACTTACTAGATGTGCACAGACAGCTCAGATACTATCCGTACTGTACTAAACCGTTCAGGAAAACAGACCAACTACTTGTCAGCTTTGCCCCAGGGGCATAGGGGAAGCCCATTTCCAAACAAAACATTTCCAAATAGATATCACATCGTATCCATTTCTGCTACAGTTTGCATGGGAACCTCCCCCTAAGTCTATTCAAACCCATTCCACTAGGGCAGCCTCCACTTCCACAGCATTCCTCAGAGGAGTTCCCACCAGGAACATCATGGAAGCTGCCACCTGGACTTCTGTCTATACCTTTACCAAGCATTACCACCTACCTCTATTTCCTAGGTCCCTTACTAATCCTACCACCCCTCTCCTCAGCTTTGTGAATCCTCCCACAGGTGATGACTGCAACAGTGAAACTTCACTGAAGAACATAGTACAGTTGTGTACACTTACCATAAATGTAGATGTTCGAGTGTGTTCATAGCTTGATACTAGGCTATGTGCCCTAGGGCACTTATAAGCCTAGCCAGTGTGTGTTTGGCTTTCGCCACCCTTTTAGATTAGTTGACTGTGCCTCTGTATAGTAGGTCACAGAAGATGGCCATATTAAGGTTCGTTTACTGTACCTCTGTCTAGCAAGAACACAGAAGAGATCCCAGGGGTAAACTTACGGTCTCCCATCCACTCGTCAAGATTTCTCTTGAATAGGGTCAGTGAGCGGCTCTGCCTAACATGGATTGGGTTTTTTTTCCAGAGTGAAAGGAGCCTCTGGGATATGAATCTGTCCCTCCAGTATGTCCTATTTATTTCTGTGCTGAGGTTCAAGTCTCTGGAGCGTGTAGCTCTAAGGGATTTGGATTTCTTGAGGTGGAGCATGTCCATTAATTCTGGGTTGGACATGGCTTTATATGTCAGACACAGATCGCCTCTGAATAGGCGGTACGCAACTGAGTAGAGCTGGAGTTTCTTTACCCGAAGTGCATAGGGCATCTGTTTGAGTCCCTTGATCCTCTTGGTGAGGTACTTTTGGGGTCTTTCCAGTTGCTGCAGGTGTCTGGTAAGGTACATCCTAAATGGGGCATTGTATTCAATTATGGGCCTGATAAGTGATGAGTAGAGAGGCACAATGACCTCTCTTGATCTAGATGTGAACCCTTTTGTGATAAGGTGGGCTATATAGAAGGTCTTTCTAACCGCTTTGGCAACGTGATTGTCAAAGGAGAGATTACTGTCTGCTTGGGTCCCCAAGTCCCTAATTACTTCTTCCGTACTTAATGGATTACCACCTATGTGGTAATTTGTGGGCACTTTTTTTCCCAAAGGGGATGACAATGCACTTTTTGGCATTTCGCTTTAGGCCATGGCTGTGGCACCAATTATCCGTCTCTGTGATACCCTTTTGGAGGATGCTTGTGTCAGCCGGAGAGTCGATTATAGCACCCAGTTTGCAGTCGTCTGCGAACTTGTCAGCCGTATTCCACCCATGTTAGCCTGTACCTCGAAGAAATATATACTGAACAAGAGAGGTCCCAGGACTGAGCCTTGTGGGATGCCACTTGTAACTGGTTTAGAGTCTGACATGGCACCTGCAATTCTGACCATGTGGGTTCTATCCCTGGGCCAGTTTGCAACCCATCTTGTGACATAGGGGTTGATATTTAAGCTGGTGAGCTTATTTATGATGCCCGAGTGGGGTATTGTGTCAAAGGCTTTTGCGAGGTCCAAATAGGCTGTGTGGACTACCTTCCCTTCATCTATGGCTTTGGTAACAGTTTCAAAGCAGTCGACCAGGTTCAAGAGGCAAGATCTGCCCTTAACAAAGCCGAGTTGGGTAGGATCCAGCGTCTGGAGGTTCCCAATGTCCTTGTTTAGGATTTCCATGATGATACGCTCCATAGCCTTGCAGACCAGGCTGGTCAGGCTTATAGGGCGATAGTTTCCGGGGTCCGTTGTGGCACCACCTTTGTGGAGCAGGACCACTGTTGCTGTACGCCATTCCTTGGGTACATATCCTGTAGTAAGGCTGAGATTGAACAGTGTCTTTAAGTGAGGGTTTAGTTCTTCTTGGAGCTCATGTAAGATGCAGCCCGGGACACCGTCTGGTCCCATTGATGCTGTGTTTTTTGCTTTGGAGAGGGCAGCTCTCACCTGTGCATCTGTGATCACAGGGAGGCTACATTCTGTTGGGATAGACATTTGCTCTTTTGGAGGGGAAGGGGGGGGGGGGAGTTTGCACTGAACCTTTCTGCCAGGATGTTGGCAATGTCTGTGGGTTCAGTGTATTTTTTGTCATTTTGCACTAACTCAGAGCATATCTGGGAGTTGCCTCCCAGGTTCCTGACATAACTAAAGAAGGCCTTGTGATTACCCTTAGTGTCTTGTGTAATTTTTCTTTCGAAGCTTGCCTTAGATGAGTTTGAGGGATCGTAGTTTCTTGCTAGTACTGATCAGAGATGCCTTCCCTTTTTGGGATTTTGCTCTATCATGTAGTAGCTTCCTCCTCCTGTTATATAGCTTATTTATGACCGGGGTCCACCAGACAGGTCTCCTGCCTTTGGAGGAGTGAGTCTTGGTTTTATTTGGGATAGCATGCTCCATGCATTCCTGTAGGTGTCCATAGAATGCTTTTGTAAAGGATTCTGCGTTTTGGGCCGTTCCACCTCGGTTTTGAGAAGTATGAAGTTTGCTTTTGAGAAGTTCTTCACCGTGGTTTCCTTGGCTGGGGGTGGGGATGGAATATGGATGTCCAGTGAGATTAATTTATGGTCTGATCTTACCAATGAGGGTTATACCTCTGGTGTGGAACAGAGAGACCCCATGTTGGTGATGACCAGGTCCAATATGTTTTCCCCTCTTGTGGGAGTGGTGACCAGTTGTTCCATAGCATTTGAGTTTATAAATTCTAGGAACCGTTGGGCGAGGGTGTTGGGGCTTGAGTAGTTTTCCCAATCAATGTTTGGGTAGTTGAAGTCACTCAATATAATGGTGTTTGGAGAGACCTTCATATTTTTCAGTGTTCTCAGGAAAGCCAAGTGGGGTTCCTGTGTTTGGGAGGGTGGTCTGTAGCAGGCTACAAACTGAAAGGCAGTTTTGCCTACTGTTCGTTGCACATGGATGGTCTCCGATGCTTCGTGCAGTGCCACTAACCTGGAGGTGTGGGTATCTTTGATGTATATGGATACTCCCCCTCCTTTTGTGGTTTGGTCTGAGTTTTGTGGCCGAAAAGCATGGTATGAAGTATAACCTGGTAGTTCTGGGGTGCTTTCGGGAGCCTTGAACCAGGTTTCTGTTACTGCACAGATATCGATATTCTCCATACTGAGGAGAGTCTCGAGTGCGTGCATCTTGAGGTTTAGACTTCTGGCGTTGAGCAGCATTACCCTTAGTTTTTTTTTTTTGTGTTGTCTATGGAGGTGGGATGCAGTCCTGGTTTCCCACCCTCCTTCCCCCTTATATCTTTATTCTTTAGGGAGACATAAGTTTCTAACGGTGGCTTTTAGCCACCAGGACCACCTTATCTTATTTACTTGGGCCTTTGGTTTAGGGCAAGAAAAACTGATGTAATGGTGTCAGCTGCATTCCTTTATAGCACTGACAACCTGCCGTCATGCAGCAAGCGATGGCAGCTCATGCAGAAAAACATTGACTCTGGTATTTGGGTCAGCCGAGGGCTACCACAGCAGGGATAACCCACAGGTGATGACTGCAACAGTGAATACACTCAAACATCTACATGTATGGTAAGTGTACAGAACTGCACTTTATGAATATTCACTGAATTTCCTTAGGGATGACTGTGATATATAGTGAAAAAAATTATTTTTTCCAAAGTGGTGTAAACAGGTGCAACATTTTGATAACTATTATTGTCATAAATGGTATGGGTGACTTTAGAATTAGAGTAGTAATGTTACATTTGCCTTTTGAAAATGTGTGCGCCAAATTTGAAGTGCTGGCTGATGAGGTAGACAGCTATACACTGATTTAAAGTTGAAATTCATCAAGATAATTTATACTCGATTAGCTGATTCTGTCACATGTTGTGAAGCTGTTAAAAGGAACAGAGATCACGCTTTAACTGAAGATGTCATTGTATGTGGAAAAATGCAGCATGAACATATCAGTTTAAAGAAAAGACCTAATCAAGTATCGATTAGATGATTCTTACAGAATGATTTATCTCTAGATCTGAAAATGGTTGAGGCCTTAAAAAGTTCATCACTTGCTAAAGGTCCAGCAGCCATCGCATTTCTTTTATCATGGCAAATTAGTGCATGCATTATTAATTCTTTTTCAGTGATTACAGACCCACCCACTTTGCTAGGGTGGACATCCACTGGGCTTGGACTGAGAAGCATGATGAGAGCTTTCCAGTGACCTTCTAAAGATAGTCTAGCTCTGTGGTGTGGAAGGCTGGAGCCCTTATTGCAACACAGGTGACTGGAGTTTGAGTAATGATTGTGGCTCTGTTAGACAGGCAAGGAAGGAGTGAGAGAAGTGAAAGGGGTATGGCTCACTCAACTCTCCTGGGGGAGGGGAAAGGTTTTGGATGCTCAGGAAGCACAAACTGAAGTGCAGTTTTTCCTGATGGAACCAAGGGAAACCACAACCGATGTTTGAGGAGGAGTGGTACTGCTTGCTGGTGGCATCCTCTGTGGAAGTAATGGGTGACCAGCTTGGTCAGCCCAATTCATGTTCCTTATGCTCTGCTACCTGAACCATGAGGAGACCTTAGAACGTAACTGAAAACCCTTCAACTGCCCCATATAACTATCTGAATAGTGGCCCCTCCCATCTGACTTTCACCTTAGTGATTGAAACAAATGGACCTGTTGGCTGGGAGGAGGCTGATGATTAGGAAATAGTGGGGACAGAGTACCAAAAAAAAAAAAAAAAAGACTTTCTAAGGGTGATGTACCTCAGAAACTTTGCCATCAAGTGTCCTTATAGCTAAAAAAAAAAAAATACCATTAAAGGATTCTCAGCTTCACTGTCTGCCTTTTTTTTTTTTTTTTTGCCTCTTCTAAGGTGGATTAGTGCATGCCTTAGGCTTAGTTTAATAAATAAAAAAAACAGTCTTTATTGCAAAGAGCACAATGTTTGCGTGCTTTTCTACATCCTAAAAAAGCGTTTTGCTTTAGTACAAGAAAATGCCTTCAGTTAGAGGTGAGTCGTCTTTAGCTCACATGATTACGGATTCTAACTTTCCTAAGAAAATGGACTGTTAACTAAAGCTTCTAGAGGTTTCTACAGGCAAAGACTTTTGAGGCCTTGTGGCCTCATCTGAGGAAACTGATTTCCAAAGGTGCGGATCTGTTAGCCTGTAGTTCAGGTGCATCCTCATTTGTTGTTCCTAACTGCTGAAGCCTCTTTGGAGGCCCTTATAGAAGTAATTGCTGCAGCACATCTGGTCATCAGTTCTCAGACACACACATATGGTTAATATGCTCCTCCTGCTTCTATTAGCCGCTTTCCCTCACAAGAAATCCTTTTGTTTTACAGACCCAGAGAAAGAAGTAGCTTTCTTTTAGCAAAGAAATCCCAAAACAAATTGAACCACCCAGCTTCCATCTTCTGTCATGCTAGCTGCCACAACCCTTTCTGCTTTTGATTGACATTTCATTGATGAGTATGGGGGTTGTATGGAATACGGTCCAGGTCCCCTCTTTTCAGTGCCTGGAAGACTGTGTGTATCTATGAATGTCCCCCCTCCCTCACCCAAGAGAAGAAGAATTCTGTTTTGAAAAAGTTGTGGGGAATGAAGAACACGTTTTTCTTCTCCCTGCATTTTACTGTTTGTTACGTCACTGATAAGTCCTTATCCTCAAGCCCTCCCCACCAAAAAAAAAAGAATTTGACCTTCCAGCATCTATCTTCCTTGATGCCTGCTTCAGCTTCTTATGTTTTTGATTATACTCCTTTTGGCAATGAGTATATCGCAGTGAATCTGTTTCCCCTCTTCACTTCCTAGTACGCCCTCTACATCTAGGAGAGCTTTTCTCACTGAATAAAGAAGGAAAACCATCTTCTGCTCTTTTAGTAGTCTTTGATGAAGGAAATGCAGCGGTGTAAGACTGTAGTGCTAGGCTTAGGCACTGCAGCATTTCTCTTTTTTTCTTTGATTTTTGCCCCTGTGCTTGTGGACTGTCAAGCTTCCTAAGTCAAACAGGGGAGGGGCTTTGGAGGGTCATCACTTAGATAGCCGTATGAGTTGCTTATTTCTTCACTATCATTCTGACAATGAGAACATTTGTTGTTTGGCCTAACTCCTTCCGTGTGAATGAGGACTTGAGATCTGCGTCATCATGGGAACCTTGACACCTTCACTTAAGCAAGGAGTGTGCTTGTTGTGCACTTGCTTCATAAATGCTATTGCCATTAAGTGGCTTAGTATGTCATACATATGGCTCCACATTGCAGGCCCCTCTTCTTCCTCTGAAGAGCTGCTGCAACAGTGACTGGCTGTCCCCACTTAAGACTGGTGCACCCATCCTTCCTGCTGGCTCTTTCAAGCACATGAGCTACCATTGCAAATGTGGGCACCTAGGCTTTATCCTTTTGCACCACCAGGCTGGCTACATGGTCCTTGGTTTGATTCTCACAGCCTGTATTTTCTTGTTGTGTAACTGCTTAACCACACTTTGCTCCCAAGTTATCTTGGAAAAAGGACTGTGTGCCCATAGGCTTGCATTATTTTATTTACTTGAGTTATTCTATGAATATTTGTTTTTATTTAGGTCATTGCAGTTGTGATCTTTGTCCTCAAAAACATCACCCCCCCCCCCCCCCAAGAAAACATATTTTTTATAAAACTCTACATTTAATGATGGGAGAACATTAACTGGAGGGCTGGGGAACTCTGACACCCATAATGCTACTTGAATGTAATGAATGTGGAAGAACCAAAGCAGCTACCATTCCTTCATCGTTAAACCATTTTGAATATGCCTTTGAAAATGACATTTTACATCTTGATTCCTAGCCACTGGCACCTGGTAAGCTTGCATATTTCTTCTTGGTGAAGAAATTTTAAAAAATTCTTTCAAGAATCCAGTGGCCAAGCTGATTTCTGTAGATGTGGCCATAGGTTCATAGCTGACACCCACTAAATGAGGATTTTCCAAATGACGTGTCATATTTTTGTATAGTATAGACAAGTAAGGTTATGTCTACCAGTGTGGGTATCGGGGCTGTTCATATCAACCAGCGTGCTTCACTGTCAGAGAGACATCATGAACACTTTGAGGATATGACTTCCAAGATAGCTTCACATTGAGTGACAGCTTGATTCTAGCTCTGTGTGAAAATAGAAACTCAACAGAGAAGGCCAGTAGACTTTTGTGTTTATGGGTAAATTTCAGTAACTGGCTAGTAAGTGTACTGCCTGGATGCCGGGAAAAAAAGAAATACACAGCACCTGGAAAAAAATCATTTATACAAAATGTGAGGAAGAAATACTGACTGAGGAAAGATGTTCTTTGTGTTTCACTGTTGCAAGCATCACATTTGGGTTATCTGCTTGCAGTAGCCCTCAGTCGGACTGATTATCAAAGTCTTGGGTCCTGCGTCGGTTGCTGTCTCATCTTCCATGACGTCAGGTAGTCATGGGTATAAAGCATGCAGCCGATGCCATTACATCAGTCTTTCTTGCCGTGTGGTGCCCGAAGCAGAAGCAGTTCGCAAGTGCCGGTCAGCCGACTTCTGAAATTTTCATTTTCGAGTTTCAGACCCGAAGTCTTCAACTAAAGCTAAGAACCCCATTGGGGATCCTTTTTCTTGCTCTAAACCGATGTCAGTAAAAGTTAATTATATTTCTTGTGGAAAGCAAATACCTCATAAAGATTTTCATTCGTACTGCATTCCTTGCTTGGGCCCAGACCATGACGTATCTTACTGTCTGTTTTGTGCCTTATTCAAACCTCGCACTATTTGTTTTCTGTTCATTTACACATCTAAATATTTTGGTACTCAGTTCAATTATCCAGAAATGGCTATGGTAAGCCACCCGACTACGGACATTCTGAAAAAACGCAAAGATAAAGACAGAGGAAGACCATATAGGTACAAAGCTGCCGATGATGCTTCTCCTAAGCTAGTCGCCAGTTCGCTGGTACTCAGTGAGGCACTTTCACAGCCCCATATACCCGCTACTTCAGATTTGCAGGCCTCTACTGAGACTCATTCGAGATGCTTCGACTGTAGAACCTGGGGATATCTCTACTTTGGATGGGTCCGGAGCCGCTGTGCAGGCACCGGCTTCTGAGAGTGTATTCAGGCCTATTGACTTGCATATTAAACCGACGCCGTCTTCTTCTTCAAGGCCTAAAGCTCGATCCATACCTAGGAAACCGATGCCCAGACCGCATGGTTGGGCCCCTATGCCTAAAAAACAAATAAGAATGGCTGAAGACCTTATTACTCTAATCAGGGGAAGCCACCCTTCCCCCTCTGAGACGTAGGACTGATTTTCCTTCTGATTCTTCTGATCAGGATTCTGAAATTTCTGTTTTCTCTGATGACCAGGATTTGCCCTTATCTGCCTATGAAGATTCTGATGCAGAGGACTCCATTCCCTCTGCTTCCCCTCCAGAGGATTTCTCTTTTGGTGAAACCTTGCATACTCTTAGGGAGCATTTCCACTGGGAAAACCAGGATTACTCTGACTCCAAAAAGAGGCTTAGGGAATTCTTACTCCTGCCTCAGCACAGGCCTTTAGCTATCCCTCCTGTACTGGACATTGTAGATGATGCCTTCTCTGAATCTAGCCTGACCCCTGACTACCTCCTTCTCCCAGAAAATCTGATAGTTATTACAGGATGCCTGACTCTCATAAGTTCCTCTTTAAAAATCCTACTGCAGATCCTGAGACCATTTCACAGGCACCCAAGAGCATTAAAGCTACTGCTGCCAGAAATCCTACCCCCTCTGATAGAGATTCCAGGGCGCTGGATAGATGGGGTAAGAAGGGATACACTTCTCCAGCTTTGGCCATTGGGGCTTTAAACTGCCAGTTTCATATGTTAAAGTATCAACAGCATATTATTGGATTGCTTAAACAGAAAATGATGTTGATTCATGACTGTGCTGAAAATAAAGAATTACAGGATTTAATGCATTCTGCTGAACAAGTTGGAAAACATACTTTGCATTGTGGTTTTGATTCACTAGAGGCATCTTGCAGGGCTCCTGTCACTGGGTCTGTACTTAGAAGGCATGCTTGGCTTAAGGAGCAGTCTTTGCCAGATCATGTTAAAGCTAAATTATTGGATGCTCCCTTAAATCAAGACCACCTGTTTGGCAACAAAGCAGAACTACTACTTGAAAATATTTAGGAAAATGCTAAATCTATGCAAACTGTTAAAGATTTCCTGCAAGTACAGCCTCCCAGATTTAGTAGGCATTGGCCCTCTAAGAATTGATTCTTCCAAACTCAGAATCAGCAGCCCACCCAGGCTTCAGTCCCAAGCATACCTCCCAACTGTCCCGAATTACTCGTTTTTTACTGAGTTTTGGGGTCTAAAAATGGGGTGCCACGATTCCCGAGTGGCACCCCTTCATTTCCGATTTGTTTTCATTGTGTTTCTATGATTTTTTAAGTTTTCGCGCTTTGTCAGCTGACGTCATCACGCGCGATGACGTCAGCTCCGTCAGGGCTACCAGCCTGTGGGAATTGAGCGTGTATTTCCAGCTCAACTCAAATGCGTTCTGAGCGGGAATGGCTTGTTTGTGGATGTTCGCGCCTGGCTGATCGTTAGAAGCGCTCATTTGTGGATTTAGAGCGTCATCGTGAAGTGCTCATTTGTGGATTTAATGATGGTGGACTAGCTCAGCTCCTGGCTGCTCGTTTGAGGATGTAAGGCTGGATGTCTGATTGTTAATTATTGAAGGCTTGAAGGCTCGACGGCTGCTGCAAATAATGCAGGTATGTTATCGCCTGGCTGCAAACAGAGACAAAGCAAGCTGAAAGAGGGTGTGAGGGTGTGTGTGTGTGTATGTGTATGTCATTTGTGGATTTAATGATGGTGGATTAGCTCAGCTCCTGGCTGCTCGTTTGTGGATGTAAGGCTGGATGTCTGATAATGTAGGTATGTTATCGCCTGACTGCAAACAGAGACAAAGCAAGCTGAAAGAGGGTGTGAGGGTGTGTGTGTATGTGTATGTCATTTGTGGATTTAATGATGGTGGATTAGCTCAGCTCCTGGCTACTCATTTGTGGTTGACATGAAATGAAGTCCTGATTCATCAAGAAAAGTGATATGAAACAGGTCATACTGGCACTGATCAGGGACTGTTTCCATAACTGCTTTAACACATACAGTGTGTATGAAATGGAACATTTTGTTTACTGAATAAATGTTTGGAATTCTTGCTTTTAGAAAGAATTGTTATGCACTTTCCCTGCTTGCTGTCTATGTAAAAATGCTGCATAATTTCTGTGTAAGAATAAAGTTGTCATTTTTACTCAATCCCAACTATACTGATTACACAGCAATGGGAGTGGGAGTTCTACCCTGATGGTCATGTTATGCCTATTGACATTTATATCAGCTAAGGTTAAAAAACTACACCTTCACCCTTTTCTTGATTGCATCATCTGATAGTACTTCCTGTTGCTGCCTGGGGGAGGGTACTGCTAGACAGTGTACAAAATGAACATTGCTGTAGCACTGGCTATATCCAAGGACAGTTGATCATCTGAAGCTGGATAAATGAAGAAATTGTAGGTTTGCATTAATAGATTTAGTTAAACCAAATAATGGAGATGACAATTATGATTAAATAATAAACCAAATTAAGTATGAGACAAAGATGTGGTTGTGGATGTAAGGCTGGATGTCTGATAATGCAGGTATGTTATCGCCTGACTGCAAACAGAGACAAAGCAAGCTGAAAGAGGGTGTGAGGGTGTGTGTGTGTATGCGTATGTGTGATGGAGCAGCTCATATAATACTGAGGTCAAATAAGGATGGTTATGTTTATTCTGAATGGATGAACAGCAGGGAGTAGGAAAGGAAATAAAATAGGGGAGATTAACAGTTGAAGGAGAAGTAGCTAATGTTTAGAAAGCAAAAGATCTAAGTAAAGAATAGTTGAAGAAAGCCGAACAATGAGCAAGGCAAAAATCGGGAACTAAGAGTGCTAGAAGTTGGGTAAAAAGATTAAGACATAGACAAGATAAAGTATGAAGAGGCAGACAGCAGATAAGAGGGAAGACAGCAAAGGAGAAGAGAAGTAAGAGAGCGATGAGTGCTATAAATTGAGTGCAGACTCGTATTTGCAAATGGCACAATCGTACATGGGGAAAGATAATACTATAATGCACATACGGGGAAATAAAAATTGTAATGAACATATAGGAAAATAATTCAGTAATATAAAAGTCATGTGTGCTGTATGTTGTAAAGACTGAACGTATGATGGCTTCCTGAAATGAAGTGTTACACTGTATTTTTGAAAATTATATGATGTGTGTGTTTTCTTTGCCAGTAAGAAAGATTTGTATTTTAAAATTTAGAGAAAAAAATGTTCTCATGTATAGTAAATTTGCAGCATAACCTGCACTGCATTTAATTTAAAGAGGATGTCAATGTTGGATTGTTATTTCTGCTGGAAATGTTGTAGTACAATGCATTCATAGCCATATCTCATGAAAAAAGGAATAAGTGAAAATGCTTAATTCCCACATCCTCTTCAAAGCTCTCATGTATCTTTTATATCCAACCTTGTCGCATCTTACACTTTGGTAATTTTAAGCAACATTTATAAGAATTAAACTGGTTACTGTTTGATTCATTTCAAAAGTATGTATTACTTTAAAGTGATAAATGAACAAGAGTAGTATGCAAGCTTTTCAAATCATGTTTTCATTATATTTTACCCATAATGCTGCTACTTTTAATAAATCTGGGTTATAACTTCTGTAACACATTCAAATTGTGCTTGTGTGTATAACGTTGGCTAGAGGTACTCAAGCTCAAACCCTGTACCTTGCATACAGAGTAAAAAGGGCCTAAATTCCCTAGCCACCACCACTTGTGAGCTTTGACCTGATTTTTTGTGCTAGAAGGTTGAGAGCTGTGGTGAGAAGTGATAAATGAATTCACTAAATGATAGCCATTAAGTTTCAGTCTTCTTATTTTTCAGCAAGTTGCTGATTTGACATAGGGGTATGTTCTGACTGTAGTGCATAGGGTCTTGGGTTCAAAACTTACCAGTGAAATACATGGTACTAACACATTTTATTCTAGCAACTTTACAAAAGTATACAAGCAATGTTTAAAATGTGTCCCTGGTTTTTGACCTTTTACCCCCCCCCCCCAAAAAAATAAAATTGAAAATAAGTGTGAGATGCTATGCAAGATGCCTTACACTACTGTCATTCTATTTATAGTGTGGATGTGGAAGTAGACTTTTATGATGGAAATGTTCTGAATTGGGCAGTTCTGTCATTATTGGTTCATGTGTTTTGTTTCATTGCCTACAGTACAGCCTACTGGAAAAATGTTGAAACAATAAATTTAAAATGCGCTGTCTAACAAGTGTATTGTATTATATAAGGAATATAATTTAATAAAGTCAGGAGGGTGTTTCAAAGAAAAGATCACAGTATGTTTCTTGTTCTGTGTGCAAGGGGCCAATAATTTGAAAACAGTCCAAAGGTAATCTTTACCCACCACTGGCCATATGCATTTTCTTTGGATGTGGTGTGGGTTTCAATGCTGTTTCAATGAATGTGAGTTACAAGGGCAGAGGAGTTTTAATGCCCAACATATTTTCATTGTGAGACAGTATTGCTTTGTTTACCAGATGTCCATTTAGTGTTTCTGCATTGTTGTGCTGTAAAATGTAAAAATAAAATCAAAATAATCATTGCAGAAGTAAAGCAGTATGCGTACATTAGTGTTTATGGTAAATCGGTTGAAATAGCTAGGTAATGGCATTGGAATGGCTGCAGGGGGACTCTGGTGCCTATTTTGGTTGTCTGTTCTTCAGTTTGCATTTGAAAGTTGGTATCCCAGAATTCCATGGAAGTGGGTGGGGTTATGTAATTGTGTATGCAAATTAGATGTTAATCAGCGTACAGATTTGTACCTATTTTTCATGGGCCTTGTCCAGATTTTTGATGTTTCCAGGTTGAGAGGTATGGTCCCAAGTTACTCACAGGCCTAAGCAGTAGGGGGCTCCCACTTCCAAAGCAAGGAGTAGTAAGAGCCCCCCCCCCCCCGTGGTAAACTGTCTCAATGGCTTAACTTTAAACCTTCCAAGCTCTGCTCAACTGACTGTTCCTTTAGGGGGAAATATTGCCCTGCATACAAAAAAATGGGAACTCATTACCCAGGACAAATGGGTTTTAAATGTAGTTTCCCAAGGATACAGATTCCACTTCCACTCATTACCAACCCCAAACGGTTGGCCAGACCTACCCCCAAATCAGTGGGCAGAGGCTCAAACGCAAGTTCTCTCTCTTAAGCATCAGGGCTATTCAGCCTGTCCCAGAAGAAGAATTGGGGCAAGGTTTCTACTCAAGACTTTTCCTGGTACCCAGAAAAGATCATTCCTGGTGTGCTATCCTGGACCTTTCTATCCTAAACACATTTTTGGTAATCCCAAAATTCAAGATGCTAACTCTTCATCATCTGCTTCCCATGCTAGGCAAAGATCCCTGGTTGGCAACACTGGATTTAAAGGAAGCCTACCTGCACATCCCAATAAGGGAATCTTGCAAAAGATACCTACGCTTCAGACCAGGCTACATGCACTGTTCTCTGCACTGCACTTTAGCTTGTCTACTGCGCCCAGGGTATTCACAAAGTGCCTAGCTCCAATCATTGCATTTTGCAGGCAAAGAAATATTAAAATATACCCATACCTGGACTATTGTCTCTAATTCAGGCTGAAAGCCAGGACATACTATTAAATCATCTGGCATTTGTAAAGAAATTGCTAACATCCCTGGGGTACACCATAAACGAAAAGAAATCACATTTTGTACCCTGCCAACAAATTGCATTCAAGCTTGCTCCCAGGAATACAAATTCCCAGATGGCCTACCTCACGCCAGAGAAACAAGTTCATTTGACAGCCTACTTCAAACTACTGGCCACAAAGACCCGGCTATCTGCAAGGAAAATACTGCAAGCCCTGGGGTTCATGGCCTCTTGCATTTTACTAATTCTATATGCAAGACTGCATATGAGGAAACTACAATGGTATCTAAAAAGCCTATGGTGTCAACATTCTCAGGATCTAGAATCTATGATTCCTATCTTACCTTGTCTACAGGTAGAGTTCCTTTGATGGGCAGAGGCCTGCCACCAAAACAAGGGACTTCCATTCACTCTACGCCCTGCCGCCCAAACCCTAACAGAGACATCAGAATATGCATGAGGGGCTCACTTGGCAGGGCAGTGCATTCAGGGCAAATGGATCCCAAGTCAAATGCACCTGCATATCAATCAAAAGAAATGTTAGCTGTACATAATGCTCTGACAGCCTTCAAGGATCACATTCTTCCAGGACAATTATTGGTAAAGACGGACAACTCTACTGTTATGTGGTACATAAACAAGCAGGGGGGAACCCACTCATACCCCCTCTGCAGACTAGCCATGTCTCTGTGGTACACAGCCTTGAGCTACCAAGTGCACCTACAGCTTCAATTCCTGCCAGGAAAGCTAAATACACTGGCAGACGACCTAAGCAGAAGTCTCATGGACCCACACGAGTGGAAACTGGAACCAAAGATATTCAACATGTTGAGAAACAAGTGGGGGAGCCCAGAGATAGACCTGTTTGCCTACCCCCAGAACTACCAATTGGACAAATTCTGCACAAGGACTCCCCACAAACAAGCTTGGAAAATGGATGCCCTGTCCTTCAGCTGGAAAAAACAATCAGTTTATGCCTTTCCCCCTCTGTCTCTCCTCTCAAAGTTGCTACCAAAGATCAAACAAGACAAACCAATGACAATAGTGATTGCATCCAGACTGGCCACGCCAACACTGGTACCCCCTCTTGCGCAGTGTGTCACTGCTGGCAGCATGGAGGAGGAGGAGTTTTTAGTTGAAAGGGCACAGTGTGTGTATGCTCCAAACCTGGCTATAAGAAAGCAGCCTAGACCTTCAGTAGTAAAGGTACAGTCCTAGCAACAGAAAGAGTTGATTCTAACAACTGTGGCAGGAGGACAGAATACTAAGTGGGAGACATGCTGAGGAGAAAATAAATGTTTAGCCAACAAAAAGTGAGCTGTGAAACAGAAGGGGATTCTGCTTCTTTTTCTTTTGGTAATAAAGACCACAGATAGGCTACCTGTGAACCTTTTTCCACTATTTCAATGGAAAAGAGAGAAGGAAGGGAGCATGAGAGTTGACTAGAAGAATTAAGAGTACTTTAGAAATGAAGTGGAGATGAGGTTTGGGAGATGAACAATAATAAAACCAGTAACATAATGTGGGATTACAGTGCAGTAATTATATTTGTGAAATATGAAAGAACAAGAAACTCTGGAAATATTGGACTTTTTCAGAATTTGTTGGACTTTTGTGGGACTCTAAACTATGTACCCTATTTCATGTCATTACTGTTCAGAAAAATGTTTTGGGGAGAAAGTTAACTGTTAGTTGAGAAAACATTTTTCTTAACATACTCCAGAAATATTACTGCTTTCTTTGCATGCTATAAAGTAAAGTTTTCTCAGTTATCTTTACATGTAAGGGTATTGTAAATAGGTGCTGCTTTTCTTTTTTCCCTTTCTTTCTGCCTTCTCTCTCTCCTTGTTCGTTTAATGTAAAGAGAAACGCCTGGTTAAAAGAGCATGAGAAAAGAAGAATAATGTTCTTCTCATTCTTGCATGGGGGAATTACTGGATTAAAGACCTTAGATTGATTTAGTAGCAAGATTTAAGAGAAAGCAAGTAAATGAAAAAGACTATTGAATATTGTTATGGCCCCTCTCTGGGCCATTAATCAAGGAGCCTGAATCCTCACTACTGATACTGGACAGGGATGTTCACTTGGAACAAAAATACATACACAAAGTATTTCCAGGTGCAGCTTTCTGCATCAGGCACAATTTTCTTTAAGAGCACATAGGGAATGCACTCAGTCCAGGGTCTGGATTTCTCTCTCACTCTTTCCATGGCCCCAGTGAGACTCCCCACTGGCACAGCTATAGAGTTGAGTCCTGAGCTGAGTGGCCAAGCCAAGTCCACCACCACTCTCTGTGTGAAACCATTGCTTTGTGTGTCTGCTGCAAGCAGCTGGTGGACACGGTCTTTGAGATTTTTATTTTTCACAGACACACACACACACACACACACACACACACACACACATGCACGCCTGGGAAAGGCTGGCATATATTTACAAAACAGTGCAAGAAACTTCACTGTGTGGAAGATTTTCAATCCATATATTTCTAGTTAATCACTGTTTATTAATCAGATCAGACAATAGTAGTAGAAGTAGCGAACGTAAACTCGTCAAGTCAAAAAGTAATAATAGAAAATATATAATTCTACAGCATTACTAAGTATTCGAAAGTAATCCAAGCAAGGCAGGCAGTATGTTTCCAGTCGAAAATCCTTTATTAAGTACACAGACAAGCGATCCAAGTAAAACAAAAATAGAGTAATAATTTCCTCACAAGCTTTCTAAACATATATATATATATATATATATATATATATATATATATACTTTTATCAGGCACGGGAGTGGTTTATTGTGCTGTAAAACAAAGTGTTATTGGTACACATGTTAAATTCACATCCCTTCTCCCATCAGTGTGACATTCGAGCTGGTCCTGCCCTCCCTAGTAGCTGTCATAATAATATATAGCCCTAATGAACTTTAATGGTACATTTTATTTAACCAAATTATTAAGTCTGTGATTTTATACAAGGCAATATACTACATGGCTGGAAATATATCAACCTTAGTTCATTTTGCGATCAAAAAATATATATAAATATACACATATACATTTTGCATGTAAAAATCAGTTTCTATTTTCATAACCTATTGTTAACAAAGATCGCTTTCGTCGTCCTAGACTTCTTCAGGTCTGTGTACAAGAACCCTAAAAACCTATATAATTGTATAATTAGTTAGTATTGTTATTACCATCATTTTGAATAAAGTGGGGAAAAAGAGAACCAGAAAAAAATAAAAAAATATATGTATGATGATGGAAACAAAATATACACTTAAATTTCAAATGATTTAAAATGGTATTTAAAACCAATTTGTAGAAAAAAAAAAAAATAACAATTAATCATGTAAACAATGTGGCAATTTTCTAAGTTCCAGTGCACTTTTAATTGAACAGTAGTAGTTTAGTCCAGGCTTTCTAAAAGAATCCAAAACGAATGCTTGATGCTGATAACCCAACCAGAGAACAACAATTGGAGAACCATAAAAAACAAAAAACTCTGGAAGAGTGCTGTCAAGTATCCAAAGGTTTAATAAAATAATAGCATAAAAAACACACAAACTTCAGAGAGAGTAGCGCTTTCGGGTGTTAACCCTTCATCAGATGGAAAACAAATGTTACAAAGCACCATTTAAAGTAGAACACAACCAATGAGCAACTAATTAAAATCAATAAAAAACCCGCCTATTTTTTAAGGTGGGTTTTATGGGGACAACATCATTTAGCCCTGGATTCCTGTGTGCCATAAACTCTACAATCTTTCTAGACTCAATTAGTTCTGTGTACTGTTTAATATCCCCTCCCCTCTTATTGAGCCTTACATTTACTATGGCCCTAAAGGCAAAACAATGTGTAGGATATTCATTAACATGCCTAAAAAGAGCATTGTGTGTATCTTTGTTCCTAATGCTAGATAAATGCTGCAGTATTCTTACTTTAAACATACTGTTAGTCTTGCCCACGTAAAAACATGGGCAAGACTTGCAGTTAGCTAAATACACTATATCTTTGGTTCTGCAAGTGGCTCTGGCCTTTAACATAAATGTTTTGTTGGTGACAGGATGCACAAAGTAAGTATCTTGAAGGATATGAGGGCAGGCCTTGCATCTGCCACAGGGCTTGCTACCTACAGACAAAACAGGGGTGATAGTTATACTGGTGTATTCCCCACACAAAATGTCTTTTAGACTCTTGTTTTTCCTATATCCAAAAACTGGGACCGGACCAACAATAGTATTGATTTTGTCATCACTAGTAAGGATGTTCCAATTATTCTTTATGATCCCACTAATTTCTTTTATGTTACTACTGTATGTAAACATAACCTTAGGTCTATTATCATATGTTTTTTCTTTTGAGGATACATCCAGTTCCCTACCGGGCCGATGCAACCAGGGCTTATATTTATGCCCCCTTTTTTTCTTTATTCTCTATGACATCTTTGACCATAGCGTCTTTATATCCCCTGTCAACAAACAACCCCTTCAAGCTTTCCAATTCATTATTAAAACAAGTATCATCCGTACAATTCCTAGATACCCTAGCTAGCTGTCCTTGCACTATGTTAGGAAAAGTATAACGTGGATGCATACTGTCAAAAATTAAAAATGTATTTTTCCAACATCCCTTTCTATGTAAACTAGTGGAAAAACCATAGATAGTTTGTTCTATCGTGACATCCAAGAAATCTATTTTTGTGTAGGATGTTTCTTCCGTGAATTTGAAAATATCAGTAGTAGAGTGTAGAAAATTAATAAAAAGTTCTAAGGAGGTGATATCACCCTTCCACAAAATAAAAACATTGTCCACAAAACGTTTATAAAGTCCAATATATGGCTCCCATTCTCTGTTGTTGAGAATGTATAAATTTTCCCAATAGGAAAGTACCAAATTTGCATAGGTGTTCGCACAGGGTGTGCCCATGGCTACACCCTGTGCCTGCCTATACACCTGATCTAAGCCCAAGAACACATTGTTCTCCAAAACTAACTTCAGTATACTTGTAATCTGATGGACGTGATGATCTGTAACTCCATTTTCTTTCAGTAATGTACTAATAGCCATAATACCATAGTCATTATTGATGACAGTAAAGAGGCTCTGTACATCAAGTGTAACCATGAGATAACATGAAACAGAAGAGGCCCTATCTATCCCTCCAAGTGCCTTCAAAAAATTTGCTGTATCTGTCAGTATGTTCTCCATTTTGTTGACATAGGGCCTAAGTGTGGTCTCTAACCAAATGGAGGCATTCTCTGTGACCCATTTCCTACCTGATACAATAGGTCGTATTGGGGGGGGGGGGTCTATCAGGGATTTGTGTATCTTGGGTAGACCTTTGAAGAGCGGTGTAACCACACCTTCTACTCTGAGGAAATTATACAGTTCTTCACTAATAATCATGTCATTCAAAAGTTTTTCCAAAGTCTTATACACTTTATCTATTAGGAGTTTTACCATTAATAGATTCATTAAAACATAGGTATGTGAGTCAGATAGTAACTGAGTCAACTTATTATGATAGAACGTAGTGTCCATCACGACTATGGCACCTCCTTTGTCAGCCATTTTAATGGTAATATCTCTATTGTCACATAAATTATGCGGGGCTTGTCTCTGTAATGTGGTTAAATTATGATACTTCTGAGTGTAGCCACTGTGAAAATATTCCATGAGATCCCATTCACAAGCATTAATAAATAGTTGTAAAGAAGGTGTAAGTGGAGGAACAAACGTGCTGGGCTGTCTAAGTGTAGATTTACAGTTGACAACATTGCCAAACATATTCTTAAGTGCCACTCCCCTACAGAAAAGCATAAGATCCATTACAATCTCCTGATAATTACTGTTCCTACTTGGAACAAAGGATAAACCCTTATTCAACACAAACAATTCTTCGGTGTTCAAATTATACGTTGACAAATTAAAAACAATGTTAACCTTAGTTCATTTTGCGATCAAAAATTATATATAAATATACACATATACATTTTGTATGTAAAAATCAGTTTCTATTTTCATAACCTATTAACAAAGATCGCTTTCGTCCTTCTAGACTTCTTCAGGTCTGTGTACAAGAACCCTAAAAACCTATATAATTGTATAATTAGTTAGTATTGTTATTACCATCATTTTGAATAAAGTGGGGAAAAAGAGAACCAGAAAAAAATAAAAAAATATATGTATGATGATGGAAACAAAATATACACTTAAATTTCAAATGATTTAAAATGGTATTTAAAACCAATTTGTAGAAAAAAAATAAAATAACAATTAATCATGTAAACAATGTGGCAATTTTCTAAGTTCCAGTGCACTTTTAATTGAACAGTAGTATAGTCCAGGCTTTCTAAAAGAGTTCATCTTTAATTGCCACATGAGTTCCTGATGTTCTTCATCTCACATTGCTGCAGTCATAACCTGTGGAGTAGTCCGCTGTCCTCGGTCGGCCCGAATACCAAAGTGTTAGGCTGGCGTCGGTCACGGTCGCTCAGATCTGACGTCAGTACGCCGTGGTACTAAAGCGCATGACCGACGCCATATCCTCAGTCTTTCTTGCCGCATGGTCCGAAGCAGAAGCAGCGTTTGCAAGTGCCGTTCGGCGTCCTGAAATTTTCGTATTCTGAGTTTCAGACCGAAGACCAAGTTGGGCTAAGTACCCCGTTGGGGAATATTTTTGTCTTTTCTTGCCTCAGTTAAATCCGGATGTCAGAAAAAGTGAATATTGTATTTCTTGTGGGAAACAGATACCTCATAGGGATTACTACTCTCTCTGTATTCCTTGTTTGGGGCCTGAGCACGACGTAGTCGGGTGTCGCTTTTGTGCTAGATTTAATAAGCGCACCATTAAACGCAGGTTAGATTGCGCTAGACTTGTCTTCGGTAAGCGGTGTAACTACAGTATGCCGTCGGATCCTCCGACGCCCGCTACCGCTAAGAAGCGTAAGGAAAAATCGTTAAAGTCCAAGCAGGATGAGTCGTCCGTTACGGACGCCGGTTCTTTAGAAACTACGGTGGAATCTGTGGATCCAGTCGAGGTTTCAGCTGAGTCTCAGGGGGAGCCTTTAATTTTGCAGGATGTGGCCTCTCAGGAGTCGGGTCAGGCTGAGGGGGCCTCTCAGGTCTCTGTAGTCCCTTCTTTGCATAAGGTGGTTAGGCCTTCTACTTCTGTCTCTAAGGCACCTTCCAAGGTCAGGCCTGGTTTGTCTTCCTCTGGCGTCAGCCCTAGTTCTGCAGGTTCTGTACCTAAAAAGCATATGCTGAAAATGGCGGAGGATTTGATTACCTTAATCAGGGGTTCTATGCCCCCTCCAGATAAGAGGCCTAGGGTTGAGCCAGAGGTGGAAGGATTGGAGCATTCTTCAGATTACTCAGAGTCTTCGGCTGAAGACATTCAGGATTTTCCTCCTTATTCTGATTCAGATGCAGAGGATTCTACTCCTTCTGCTTCCCCTCCAGAGGATTTTTCTTTTTCTGAAACCCTGCATTCCATGAGGGAGCATTTTAAGTGGGAAGGTCAGGATTTCTCAGATTATCGAAAGAGACTTGGGGAATTTTTGTTTTTACCACAGCATAGGCCCTTGGCTATTCCCCCTGTTTTGGATGTTGTTCAGGATGTTTTCTCTGAAGCTTCCCTTAATCCTGATTCTTTGCCTCCTGCCCCGGTCAAGCCAGACCGGTATTACAGAGTGCCAGAGGCTCATAAATATTTGTATAAGAGCCCACGAGCTGACCCGGAAACTATTAGCCAGGGACCTAAGGGTGTCAGGGCTTCTGTTGTAAAGAATCCAGTTCCTATGGATAAAGATTCTAGAGCTTTGGATAGGTGGGGTAAAAAAGTGTATACCTCCTCCACTCTAGCAATGAGGGCTTTGAATTGCCAGTTTCATATGCTGAAGTACCAGAATTTTCTCCTAAGTCAGTTAAAATCTAAGGTAGATGCTTTGGCGGAGGGCATAGAGTGCAAGGAATTGCAGGATTTAGTTCATGCCTCTGATCAGGTGGGTAAGCATTCTTTGCAGTGTGGTTTTGATGCTCTTCAGGCTTCTTCCAGGGTGGCTGCCACTGGATCAGTTATTCGTAGGCACGCCTGGCTTAAGGATCAGAACTTGTCAGAGCATGTTAAAGCTCGAATTTTGGATGCTCCCCTTCAATCTGAAGTTCTGTTTGGTTCTCCTGTGGAGTCAGTTTTGAAGAAAATGGAAGACAAAGATAAGTCTATGCAGACAGTTAAGGATTTTTTACAGGTGCAGCCCCCTAAGTTTAGCAGGAATTGGCCTACTAAGGGATGGGCTTATCCTTCTTCTGATTTACAGTCTAGGGGCAGATCTAGACGTGGTAGGGGCAAAGCTCATGCTCAGGGTTCTTTCAGGCCTAGGACGTGGAGTTCCCCTGCACAATCTTCAGGTGAGGGCAGGGGTCAGCCTTTTCGTAAACAGACCCAATGACCTGTATCTCCAGCTGCCAGATCCCTCCTGTCTGGCAGCTCCTTTGGGAGGAAAGTTGGCACTTTTCAGGCAAAATTGGCTTTTAGTCACCCAGGACAAATGGGTGTTGGACATTATAGACCGAGGCTACAAGTTTTATTTCCACACCTTGCCTCCTTTCAAAGGCATGCCAGACGTTCCTCCTCAGCAAAAGTTGGAGGCTCACAAACAGATTTCTTTACTTTTACAAATGGGGGCTATCCAGGGGTCCCTCCGTCAGAAGTGGGCCTAGGATTTTATTTCCGCCTGTTTTTGGTACCAAAGAAAGGAAACACTTGGAGGCCAATTCTGGACTTGTCTATTCTCAACACATACCTGGACATTCCCAAATTCAAGATGTTAACTTTGCAACAGCTTCTGCCTCTGCTAGGCAAAAATCACTGGATGGTAACTCTGGATCTCAGAGGCTTATCTTCACATTCCTGTCAGGCCCAGCTGCAGGAGGTTCCTGCGTTTTCGGGCTGGCACTTTTCATTATCAGTTCTCTGCATTGCCCTTTGGCTTATCTTCTGCGCCCAGGGTGTTTACAAAAGTCCTGGCTCCGGGGATAGCCTTCTTAAGACTAAGGGGAATACAAATTTATCCTTATTTGGACGATTGCCTGATTCTTGCTCAAGACAAAGTCAAGTTACTTCACCATCTTCAGTATGTTATGACAGTGTTAAGGTGCCTAGGGTATTCTGTGAACGAAACAAAGTCCAGTCTAGTACCCTCTCAGGACATGTGCTTTCTGGGTGTGAGACAGAACACAGCCTCTCAGATGGCGTTTTTGACCCCGGACAAACAAAGAAATCTTGCCCTTTACTTCCAGCAATTATCCCTACGGTCCAGGCTGACTGCAAGGACAGTCCTTCAAGCCTTGGGGTTCATGGCATCTTGTATTCTGGTGCTTCCCAATGCCAAACTGCATATGAGGAAACTACAATGGTATCTCAAAAGCGTATGGACTCAACACTGCCACGATTTGGACACTGTCATTCAGATAATACCTTGCATCCAAAGGGAATTCTTGTGGTGGGCTCAGGAATGTCACCTAAACAAGGGACTCTCTGTGACCCGACCAGAGGCGAGTCAGATCTTAACGACAGATGCCTCAGACATGGCTTGGGGAGCACACTTCAATGGGAAATGGGTTCAAGACACGTGGCCTCCCAGACTACAACATTTGCATATCAACATGAAGGAGATGTTAGCAGTCCAATTTGCCCTGATGGCTTTCAAGGATCTACTTCAACCAGGACAGGTGTTGATTCAAACAGACAACACAACAGTCATGTGGTACATCAACAAGCAAGGGGAACCCATTCCTACCCTCTTTGCAGACAAGCTATGATTTTGTGGGAGACTGCTCTCAGTTTGCACCTCACTCTTCAGGCAAGGTTTCTGCCGGGAGCACAGAACTCCTTAGCAGATGTTTTGATCAGACAGATGGTGGATCCCCACGAGTGGAAATTGGATCCTCATGTATTTCAACAGTTGACGGTGGCTTGGGGAACTCCAGACATAGATCTGTTCGCTTCTCCACTAAATTTCCAACTGCCAAAGTTTTGCATAAAGCTGTTTCACCCAAAAGCTTGGAAAGTGGATGCTCTGTCATTCAGTTGGAACAACCTTCACGTCTATGCCTTTCCTCCTCTGCCTCTTCTTCCCAAGGTGCTCTTGAAGGTCAGACAGGACAAGCCTTGCATGATTCTAATAGCTCCAGATTGGCCACGTCAGCACTGGTACCCTCTACTGAGGAGTTTAGTACGGGAGCCTCCTTGGCCTTTGCCATCAGTTCCACACCTCTTGTCCCAGGCAAGCAATCATTTCTGCAATGTCAGGATTCAGTCCCTGCATCTGACAGCTTGGCATATTCTCTTTTAGACCCTGGGGGGTCGCAGCTTCCTCCACCAGTTTTGAATGTCATTTTGGAGGCCAGACGGCCTAGTACCAGGAAAGTTTATGCTGATAAATGGAGGAGATTTTTTCTTTGGAGCAAAACAAAGGGCTTTGATGTCTCTGTGCCTAATTTGAGTGTTTCTCTTCAGTATCTTACAGAATTATTAGACAAGGGTTTGTCTTTCTCCTCTATAAAAGTTCATGCTGCAGCCATTTCTGCTCACTATGACTGTGACCCACCTTTATTCTCTCACCCTTTGTTTAAGCAATTTCTTAGAGGGGCAAAAAACATAAGACCCCCACGTAGGGCTCCTACTCCTTCATGGGATCTCAATTTTGTGTTGGAAAAGCTCACTTTACCTCCTTTTGAACCTGCAGCTACTACGGAGTTGAAGTTTTTGTCTTGGAAGACTGCTTTTTTGTTGGCCATTACTTCTGCTAGAAGGGTATCTGAATTACAGGCTCTAATGGCAGTTGAACCCTTCTTGATATTTCATAAGGATAGGGTCTCCCTGCGTACTAACCCTACTTTTATGCCTAAGGTTGTTTCTAATGTGGCATTAAACTAATCTATTCATTTGCCTACATTTTATGCTGATCCCCAAAATAAAGGGGAAAAAATTTTGCACTCTTTGGATATTCACAGGCAGTTAGTTATTATTTGAGCAGAACCAAAGGGTTCAGGCAGTCTCAACAGTTGTTTATTTCTTTTGCTTTGGGTTCTCAGGGGAAACCTGTTTCAAAACAAACTATTTCTAAGTGGATTGGCCATTGCATTGCTTTTTGTTATTCCCATCATGGTAAGGAGGTTCCGGCTGGAATCAGACCTCATTCCACTAGGGCGACTGCCACTTCTACTGCTTTTTTAAGGGGAGTAGCTACTAAAGATATTTTGGAGGCAGCTACTTGGAGTTCAGTGCACACTTTCTCTAAACATTACCATCTCCCTCTTTATTCCAAATCTAGGGCTGGGTTTGCCACTGCAGTTTTACAGGGCATGTTAGCAGCTCCCAATGCTTTATGATTTTGCCAACCTCCCTTTACCTTTGCTTTGGGATTCTACCCACAGGTTATGACTGCAGCAATGTGAGATGAAGAACATAGTACAGTTTTGTACCTACCATAAATGTAGATGTTCGAAGATCCACATTGCTGCAGTCCAATTTACCCTCCCTCCTTACCCCTCTGTAGTTTGGGGTGGGTTTGTGGTGTAAATATTGTTTCTACTTGGGTGATTGGGTGTTTTTCCATTTTTGGCTATGGCCTTTCTTTTCAAGGCCTTCTGACATCTGGGGCAAGAAAGACTGAGGATATGGCGTCGGTCATGCGCTTTAGTACCACGGCGTACTGACGTCAGATCTGAGCGACCGTGACCGACGCCAGCCTAACACTTTGGTATTCGGGCCGACCGAGGACAGCGGACTACCCCACAGGTTATGACTGCAGCAATGTGGATCTTCGAACATCTACATTTATGGTAGGTACAAAACTGTACTTTTCTCCAGAATATTCGGGATGTCTCCTTCAAGATCACCCATGTCTATGTGATCCAGGATCTGGAACGTAAAACCTGTGTGTCTTTTATGAAGAGAAAGGTGTTTGGCTAGTGCATTATTTTTACATCCAGAGCGGATTTCTGACAGATGACATGGAATCCTTCGCTTGAGTTTATTTACAGTCTTGCCCACATAGAATGCATCACATTCATTGCACTGTGCCCTGTAAATTACTTTTTTAGTGCTACAGTCACCCCCTGCACTGGTTTTAATGATCTTCTTTAAATAACTGGTTTTAATGATCTTCTTTAAATAAGGGCAATAAAAACTATCACCTTGCTGTATAAATATACAAAATGTACAATTAGTTTCACATCTTTTAGTGCTTTTCTCACATGGTCTAGGGTTAAATTCAACAAAACTTCTAATATTCCTGGCCTTCCTATAAACAAATGATGGGGCTTCACCTAAGATGTTAATCAGAAAAGGGTTTCCTGTGACAATGTCCCAGTTTTCTTCAATAATATTTTTGATACTCTGATAATCCAAAGTGTATGTCAGGATGCAGCTATTTTTGCATTTGTTATTCTCTGTGGGATTACTTAACATTTTTTTTACTGGGGAGGTTGAGTGAAGGTGCTTCAGTCCTTTCCAGTTCTATAATGGGTTCCAGGATGTTTTTTAACATCTGACTTTCATAGCCTATCACTAGAAAATCATTCTCTAAGTTGTTCAGGTTTCTCAAAAATGGTTCCATCTCTGTGGTAATTCGAGCTAATCTATAGCCTTGGGATTTCACTACATTATACTTGGTTTTTGTAGGATGTAGACTTTTACTGTGGAGTAATAAGTTAACCCTCGTTGGTTTTCTGAATAGATCATTGGTGATTCTGTTATTGTTGATGTCCTTGGAAATCTGCATATCTAATAAAGTGGTTGAAGTACAGCTATGGGAAGAGGTAAACTTCAGGAAGGGGGTTGTTTGATTGAGGTAAGTGATAAAATCTCCAAGTTGCAAGGTGTCACCTTCCCACACAATAAAGACATTGTCAATAAAACGTAAATAGCATGTGATACGTTGCATGTAGTCTGTGTTGTTTAACACAAAGTCCTCCTCCCATTTGCCCAGGACTATGTTAGCTATGCTGGGAGCCATGGCAGCCCCCATTGCTATACCAGTTTTTGTTTGTAGTGTTTGCCATTGAAAGTAAAGAAATTGAAGTCCAGTACAAGATTAATGAGCTTGCTTAACTTTTGCAGTTTTAGTGGGTTGTTTTGAGACTTCGGGGATATCACGGAGATTACTTGTTTTTTGCTGGCAAATATTTACTAGCTATGCCCCCTTCTGCCCAAACTATAAGGTAATTACTGCCACCAGACACTCCAAAGCCATCTACTCAAAGGCTCTTACAAGGGTACCCAATTATACTGAGTGAAATTAATATTAATACAAATGGTAGTGTTTTGACCAAAGCAGTAAGGCTTTCAGGAGTGGCCACAAAGTCGTCAAATAGATATGAGTACTCATAAAGGTTGAAATATTCTGTAAAAGACCAGCCACAATGAGAAGTTTAAATGTATTTAATAATAAAAGAGTATGAAAATACTAAATATCTGTTTACAATAAACACCAGTGTTTCAGTCTCAGAAAATATTAAAATAACACAGATGAATCCATTCACACACAGACGGAAAAACAGTACTTAATTAATCTCACTACATTTTCCTGACTGAGAATTACTATTCCGTGGTCATCTTACTAGAGCAATGCAAGATGAAGTAGTTGAGGGTTCCTTATTTGTCAGGTTCCAAAAACAGATTGCAATGAGACTTCAGTCTCCTCCAGTATTAAAAAAAATATTTTTTCCTTAGATTACAGAATGACATCACGTACATCTGGTCATCTGACTTCTGGTTCTCATACTTACCCCATTGCTAGAAACTGAGCCAGAATTTAGCACATATGTGTTACCATATACACACATAGACCTTTGCTGAGATGTGTTATTTTATGGTTTTGTGGCTTCCAGACGCTATACTTCCACCCTTCCTACAGGAGCTAATAAACCATACTCTGGCACAGACCATTTCTGATTGCAATCAGAACTGCAAGAGACAATCTTTCTCCTAAACCAGGTAATTTAATTTCAGATTATTTTTCTAAAAGTTAACTGGGGCTGAGCTTAACGTCTTCTCTTCCAGCATCCTCAGTTGTAACATATACATTTAATCAGTTACAGCACAGTCAGGACCCACTGTTGGTAGATTTTTTTTAACACAAGCAGCTTTGCAGATACATTTTTCAACACAAGCATCTGTACAAATCAGTTTGATATACAGCTGACATAATTATTTACAAAACTCCAGATGTTCTTCGTGTTTCACTGTTGCAGTCATTACATTTGGGTTATCTGCTTGCAGATAGCCCTCAGTCGGCCTGATTAACAAAGTCTTGGGTCCTGCGTCTGTTGCTTCTCTTCTATGATGTCAGGTAGTCAGTGGTATAAAACATGCAGCCGACGCCATTACACCAGTCTTTCTTGCCGTGCAGTGTCCGAAGCAGAAGCAGTTCGCAAGTGCCGGTCGGCCAACTTCCGAAATTTTCGTTTTCGAGTTTCAGAACAAACGTTCAACTAAACGTTTTGCTCCTTACCGATGTCAGTAAAAGTTAATAATTGCATTACTTGTGGAAAGCAAATACCTCATAAAGATTTTCATTCGTACTGTATTCCTTGTCTAGGCCCTGACCACGACTTACCTTGCTGTCGGTTTTGTGCTTTATTTAATCAGTGCACTATCCATCGTCTGTATATTTTCACCTCTAAATATTTCAGTTCTCGGGTTTAATTATCCAGAAATGTCATTGGTTAGCCATCTGACTACCTGGATTCCGAAAAAACGCAAAGATAAAGGTAGAGACAGGCCGCCGTGGTCCAAAGCTGCCGACGACGCTTCTCCTAAACCAGTTGCCAGTTCGCCTGTACTCTTTGAGGCGCTTTTGCTGCCCCTGATACCCGCTACTTCTGATTCGCAGGCCTCTACTGAGACCCATACGGAGTCCGGTATGCCGCGAGATGCTTCAACTATGGAACCACGGATGTTTCTACCTTAGATGGGTCCAGAGCCGCTGTGCAGGCACCGGCTTCTGAGGGTGTATTGAGGCCTGTGGACTTGCATATTAAACCGACGCCTCCTTTTTGACTTGGGCCTAAATCTCGAACCATGTCTGAAAAACCGACGCCCAGGCCACATGCTCAGGCCTCTAGGCCTACAAAACAAATGATAAGAATGGCTGAAGATCTAATAACTCTAATCAGAGGTAGGCAACCCCCCCCCCCTTCTAAGAGGCCTAGGACTGAAGTTGATTATGAGTCTTCTGATCAGGATTCTGTTTTTTCTGACTCTTCTGATGGTCTGGATTTGCCCTTACCTACTTATGAAGATTCTGATGTAGAGGACTCTATTCCCTCTGCTTCCCCTCCTGCGGATTTTTCTTTTGGAGAAACCTTACATACTCTAAGGGAGCATTTCCACTGGCAAAGCCAGGATTTTTCTAATTCAGAAAAGAGGCTTGGTGATTTCCTTCTCCTACCTCAGCATAGGCCTTTAGCTGTTCCTCCTGTACTAGACATTGTTGATGATGCTTTCTTGGAGTCTAGTTTGGCCCCTGATTCCCTGCCTCCTGCTCCCAGAAAACCTGACAGATATTACAGGGTCCCCGAGTCACACAAGTTCCTTTTCAAAAATCCTATTGCAGATCCAGAGACTATTTCACAGGGGCCCAAGGGCATTAAGGCTTCTACTGCTAAAATCCTACCCCTTCCGATAGAGACTCCAGGGTGCTGGATAGATGGGGAAAGAAGGTTTACACTTCTGCAACCTTGGCCATTAGCGCTTTAAACTGCCAGTTTCATATGTTAAAATATCAGCAACGTGTTATTGGACTGCTTAAACAGAAAATGATGTTGAGTCCTGACTGTGTGGAAAATAAAGATGTTGGGAGGGTGGCCTAGTGGTTAAGGTGTTTGTCTTACAAACACAAAGTGCAGGGTTTGAGTCTCACAAGGGATAATTGGCTAGACTTAAAATGGCTCACATGGGCGGTTAGCTTAGTACTAATCTATGAAGTTTAGTTGGGAGGGTGGCCTAATGGTTAAGGTGTTTGCCTTACAAACACAAGGTGCAGGGTTTGAGTCTCACAAGTGATAATTGTCTAGGCTTAAAATGGCTCGCAAGGGCAGTTAGCCTTGTACTAATCTACTAATCTATGAAGGATATAATGCATTCTGCCGAACAAGTTGGAAAACTTACTTTGCAATGTGGTTTTAATTCATTAGAGGCCTCTTGCAGGGCTGCTGTTACTGGGTCTGTAATCAGAAGGCATGCTTGGCTTACGGAGCAATCTTTGCCTGATCATGTTAAAGCTAAATTGTTGGATGCTCCTTTAAATCAGGACCGCCTGTTTGGCAACAAGGCTGAGGAAGTTCTTAAAAAGAAGAAGATAAAGCTAAATCTATGTTAACTGTTAAAGATTTTTTACAAGTTCAGCCACCTAGATTTAGTAGGCACTGACCCTCTAAGAATTGGTCCCTTCCAACCCCTTCCAGATCTTCTCAAGTCAAACCCAGGCACAGCAAAAACCTCAGGTTTCAGTCCCAGGGGACTCACAGAACTAAGCAGTGGGGGGTCTCTGCTTCCAAGTCTGGGAATAATAAGACTCCACCTTATGGTAAACATTCTCGATGCCTTCCTTTTAAAATTTCCAAGCACTTATCAACTGACTGCCCCTTTGGGGGGAAAGATTGCTCTTCATGCAAATAATTAGGAACTTATTACCCAGGACAAATGGGTTTTAAATATAGTGTCCCAGGGATACAGATTTCACTTCCACATGTTGCCAACACCAAGTGGGTGGCCGGACCTACCCCTAAATCAGTGGGCAGAGGCCCAAAAACAAGTACTTTCTCTCTTAAGAATGGGGGCTATTCACCTGGTACCAGAAGAGGAAAAGGGACAAGGTTTCTACTCAAGACTTTTCCTGGTACCCAGAAAAAACAATTCATGGCGTCCTATCCTTGACTGGTCTACTCTAAACACCTTTTTGGAATTTCCAAAATTCAAGATGCTGACTCACCAATTACTTCCTATGCTAGGCAAATATGCTTGGTTGGCAACACTAGATTTAAAAGAAGCAATACCTGCACATCCCAATACACTTATCAGTTCTCTGCACTGCCCTTTGGCTTATCTTTTGCGCCCAGGGTATTCACAAAGTGCTTAGCTCCAGTTATTGCATTTTGCAGGCAAAGAAATATTCAAATATACCCATACCTGGATGATTGTCTAATTCAGGCAGAAAGCCAGGACATACTTTTGAATAATCTGGCCTTTGTAAAAAGGGTTCTAACTTGTCTGGGGTACACCATAAACGAAAAGAAATCGCACCTGGTACCCTGTCAACAAATTGTATTCCTGGGAGCAAGCTTGACTACAACTTCCCAGATGGCTTACCTCACGTCAGAAAAGCAAATTCATTTGACAACCTACTTCAAACAAGTGGCCACAAAAACCCTGATATCTGCAAGACAAATACTGCAAGCCGTGGGGTTCATGGCCTCCTGCATTCTTCTAATTCCATATGCAAGACTGCTTATGAGGAAACTACAGTGGTATCTAAAAAGCCTATGGTGTCAACATTCTCAAAACATAGAAACAATGATTCCCATCATACCTTGTCTACACCTAGAGTTCCTTTAGTGGGCAGAGGCCTGCCACCAAAACAAGGGACTACTTTTCATACCAGCCCCTGCAGCCCAAACCCAAACAACAGATGCATCAGAATATGCATGGGGGGCTCACCTGGCAGGGAAGTGCATTCAGGGCAAATGGAACCCAAGTCAAGTGCACCTGCATATCAATCAAAAAGAAATGTTAGCTGTACAGAATGCTCTGACAGCCTTCAAGGACCACATTCTTTAAGGACAACTAATGGTAAAGACGGACAACACCACTGATGTTCATCGTGTTACCCTGCTGCAGTCATCACACTTGGGTTATCCTGTCGTCAGGCGGTCCCGCAGTTGGCCGGATTTCCAAAGTCTTGGTCCGACGTCTGTTGCTGTTGCCTCATCCCTGACGTCAGAGCGCCAGGGGTACATATATTGCAACCGACGCCATTTTCTTCAGTCTTTCTTGCTGCGCGGTGCCTGAAGCAGAAGCAGTTCGCAAGTGCCGGTCAGCCGACTCCTGAGATTTTCGAATTCGAGTTTCAGACCGAAGTCTTCTATAAAGCTAAGTACTCCGTTGGGGAAACTTTTCTTGCCTCAGACCGATGTCAGAAAAAGTTAACAATTGTATTTCTTGTGGGAAGCAAATACCTCATAAGGATTTTCATTCTTATTGTATACCCTGCCTAGGCTCTGATCACGACGTCACTTGTCGTTTTTGTGCTAGATTTAATAAACGCACTATTAAAAGACTATTTGATTTCGCACAACACTTTTTTGATAGAAAATTTAATTATAACATGCCGTCGGAGCTACCGACTACCGGCGTGCACAGAAAGCACAGGGATAAGGATCGACAGCACAGGCCTAAGCCCGATTCCGAGGCCTCGGTTGATCCGGTTCTCCGGTTATCAGTGAGGCTCCGACGCAGCCTCTGACTACCGCAGTTGAGGAACCCGAGACAGCTACGGATATTTTGACGGAATGTACTAGGCCGACGCAGCCTTTTACTTCATGCCCTACCGACAACTTACCTACCAAGGATACCGGTACTTCTGAAACACCTTCGCTTTCTGAAGGCGTTTTCAGACCGACGACTCTTACAGTCAAAACGTTTTCAAAACCGAAAACTCCTTCCAAATCGAAAAAAGCTTCACTTCAGTCTCCTGTTCAAGGCCCTATGCCTAAGAAACAGATGCTCAAGATGGCTGAAGATCTGCTTTCTCTTATCAGAGGTTCCCAGCCTCCTCCTGACAAAAGGCCTAGACAAGAGGAAGAATCTGCTTCCTCTGAACAACTGTCTATTTCTTCGGATTCCTCTGAAGACCAAGACTATTCCTTCTGTCCTTATGAAAATTCTGATGCTGAGGACTCTATTCCCTCAGCTTCCCCTCCAGAAGATTACTCTTTTGGGGAAACTTTACACACTGAGGGAACATTTTCACTGGGAAGGTCAGGATTACTCTGATTCCAAGAAAAGGCACAGAGAGTTTCTTTTACTCCCCCAACACAGACCTCTAGCCATCCCTCCTGTTTTGGACATTGTGGATGATGTTTATTTACAATCCACTTTCAACCCTGACTCTCTGCCTCCTGCCCCGGCCAAGCCTGACAGATACTACAGAGTACCTGATTCCCATAAATTCCTTTACAAAAGCCCAGTAGCTGACCCAGAGACGATCTCCCAGGGTCCCAAGGGGGCTAAGGCTTCCATGGCTAAAAATCCAGTACCTTCTGAAAGGGATTCAAGAGCTCTAGACAGATGGGGGAAAAAGGTTTACACCTCAGCCACTTTAGCTATGAGAGCTCTAAACTGTCAATTTCATATGCTTAAGTAAGTATCAGCAATTTTTGATCTCTCAGTTAAAACAAAAGATAACAACCCTTCCTCAACAAACTGAATTGAAAGAAGTACAGGATTTGTTGCACGCCACCGAGCAGGTGGGCAAACATACCTTACAATGTGGGTTTGACTCTTTGGAGGCCTCCTGCAGAGCAGCGGTCACTGGTTCAGTTATACATAGGCATGCCTTGTTAAAGGAACAAAGTCTGCCTGAACATGTTAAAGCAAAACTACTAGATGCTCCCTTGCAGCAGGATGTTCTTTTTGGTGTTAAAGCAGAAGAAGTTTTAAAGAAAATGGAAGATGAGGCAAAATCAATGCAGACAGTCAAAGACTTCCTACAGGTACAACCCCCTTGCTTCAGCAGAAACTGGCCAACCAAAAATTAGTCCTTTCCAGCCACTGACAGGCCTCAGAGGGGTAAATACAGGCGCCCAAGGGGGCAGAGTACAACCACAAGCTCAGTATAAACCTCGCCAATGGACCACTCCAACGCAGAAGGGAAGAGAAGACAGGTCCCAAGCCACCAGAAGGCAAACTCAATGACTTGCACCTCAACTGGCCAAACAAAGCTCTCTTGTCAGCCCCCCTGGGGGGAAAACTAGCATTATTTGTAGACAACTGGCACATGGTCACAAAGGACAAATGGGTCCTAGACATAATTTTACGAGGATACAGATTCCACTTTCACACCTTGCCAATAAAAAGAGGAATGCCAAACCTGCCACAAAATCAAAGGGCAGAGGCTCAAAAACAAATTACAGCTCTCATGGCCATGAGAGCCATTCAAAGGGTGCCAACTCAAGAGCAAGGCCAAGGATTTTACTCAAGACTATTCCTAGTACCCAGGAAAGAAAATGCTTGGAGACCAATTCTGGACCTTTCAGTTCTAAACACTTACTTACAAGTTCCCAAATTCAAGATGCTAACACTACAGCAGCTACTTCCCATGTTGGGCAAGGAAGCATGGCTGGTAACGTTGGACCTCAAGGAGGCATACCTGCATGTCCCCATTAGACAAAGTTGCAGAAGATACCTCCGTTTCATTGCAGGTTCAACCCATTATCAATTCTCTGCATTGCCCTTTGGCTTATCTACTGCGCCCAGAGTATTCACAAAACGCCTGGCACCAGTAATTGCATACTGCAGAAAAAGAGGAATTCAAATATATCCATACCTGGACGACTGCCTCATCCAAACAGAAAGAAAAGACATTCTCATACAACATCTGGCTTTTGTGAAGCATCTACTAAATTGTCTGGGGTACACAGTAAACGAAAAGAAGTCAAAACTAGTACTCTCACAAAAAAGGACATTTCTGGGTGCCAGCTTGGACACAACTGCCCAGAAGGCTTATCTTACACCAGACAAGCAATTACAACTGACTCAATATTTCAAGACAATGGCAACAAAGACCCAATTAACTGCAAGAAAAATTCTGCAGGCTTTGGGCTTCATGGCATCTTGCATTCTGATACCATTTGCAAAACTGCATATGAGGAAATTACAATGGTACCTAAAAAGCGTATGGTGTCAACACAGCCACAGCTTGGACACAGTGATATCTCTCATTCCCAGCCTTCAACAGGAATTTCTATGGTGGGCACAGGCATGTCGCCTCAACAAGAGTCAGCCTTTCATCTTGCCCCCACCCAGTAAACTATCGCAACAGATGCTTCAGACTATGCCTGGGGGGCTCGCATGGCAGGGCAATGCATTCAAGGCCTATGGACTGCAGAACAAAGAAAACTGCACATAAACCAAAAAGAGATGCTAGCTGTACAGAAAACTCTGACAGCCTTCAAGGATCTACTACGACCTGGACAACTGGCAATAAAGACGGACAACACCACATTAATGTGGTACATAAACAAACAAGGGGGCACACATTCCTACCCTCTTTGCAGGCAAGCAATAATCTTTTGGAACACAGCTCTGACCTACCAAGTCCAGTTACAAGCTCACTTCATGCCAGGACAGAAAAACACATTGGCAGACGACCTAAGCAGAAACATCAAAGATCCCCACGAGTGGAAGCTAGACCCACAAATATTTGCAATGATAACTCAAAAATGGGGCCTACCACATATAGACCTGTTTGCCAGTCCTCAAAACTACCAGCTGACAAAATTTTGTACAAGGACATTCCACCAACAAGCTTGGAAAGTGGATGCTCTCTCCTTCAGTTGGAAAAACCTGACAGCATATGCCTTTCCTCCATTACCTCTTCTCACAAAGGTTCTTTTGAAGGTCAGAAAGGAGAAACCTCAAATGATTCTCATAGCCCCAGACTGGCCACGCCAGCTCTGGTACCCACTATTGAAGAATATGGCTCACAGTCCACCATGGATATTGCCTCAAATACCTCATTTGCTCACACAGCAAGACAAGCAGATTCTACACAGCCAGATAAAAACCTTAAACCTGGCTGCATGGCAAATCAATTAAGCAGCCAACCAGCCCCTCTTTCACAAGCAGTACTGGATGTTATCCTAGAAGCCAGGAAGCCAAGCACCAGGAAGGCTTACTCGGACAAATGGAAAAGGTTTTCTGCTTGGAACCAAGCTAAAGGCCTAGATGCAACTCAGCCTCATATGCCTCACATTCTGCAGTATTTAGCTGAGATGTTGCATAAAGGACTTTCCTTCTCAATTAAAATCCATGCTTCAGCTATTTCAGCTCACTATGACACAAATCCACCTTTATTTTCAAATCCACTCCTAAGGCAGTTCCTCAGAGGGGCAAAAAACATTAGACCACCTAGAAGAGCTCCTACACCTACATGGGACCTCAACTTTGTTCTGGAAAAACTAACATTACCTCCCTTTGAACCAGCTTTTTCTGCAGACCTTCAGTTCCTATCTTGGAAGACTGCCCTGCTCCTGGCAATAACTTCTGCTAGGAGAGTTTCAGAATTACAGGCACTTATGGCAGTGGAACCTTTCCTCATTTTTCATCAAGACATAGTTTCTCTACGAACTAATCCTTTCTTCATGCCTAAGGTGGTTTCCAGCGTAGCTTTAAATCAAACCATCCATCTACCCACTTTCTTCCCCAATCCACAGAACAAAGGTGAGAGACTCCTACATTCCTTGGACATTCACAGGCAGCTTCGATATTACTTGGATAAAACTAAGGCTTTCAGAAAAACTGACCAGCTCTTTGTTTCCTATGCTACAGCTTCTCAAGGGAGGGCCATTTCCAAGCAAACCATTTCTAAATGGATAGGACATTGCATACGATTCTGCTGTACCCATCATGGGAAACCAGTTCCTCCTGCCATCAGATTCCACTCTACCAGGGCAACAGCTACCTCTACAGCCTTCCTCAAGGGGATTCCTACCAAGGAAATTTTAGAAGCTGCAACTTGGAGTTCTGTACACACCTTCTCCAAACATGATCACTTACCTCTTTATTCTAAGTCCAGGGCAGGCTTCGCCACTGCAGTTCTGCAGGGACTCATTGCCTCCTCTAACCCTCTATAATGCCTCCACCCTACCTTAGCTTTGGGACTCAACCCAAGTGTGATGACTGCAGCAGGGTAACACGATGAACATAGTACAATTTTGTACCTACCATAAATGTAGATGTTAGAGTGTTCACCCTGCTGCAGTCCAGGTTACCCTCCCTCCAACCCCTCTGATCTACTGGCTAAACCTATGCTATGCCTTGCTGATGTATTTGCTTATAGCTGAAGGGTTTTTGTGCCTGTACAGTGTTCTCACTTTTTGGTACTGATTTGGATCACCTTTTTGGTGGCACCTGACATCTGGGGCAAGAAAAACTGAAGAAATGGCGTTGGTTGCAATATATGTACCCCTGGCGCTCTGACGTCAGGGATGAGGCGACAACAACCGACGTCGGACCAAGACTTTGGAAATCCAGCTGACTGCGGGACAACCTGATGACAGGATAACCCAAGTGTGATGACTGTAGCAGGGTGAACATCTACATTTATGGTAGGTACAAAACTGTACTTTATGTGGTACATAAACAAGCAGGTTGGGTACACATTTTTACCCCTTCTGCAGTCTAGCCATGGCATTGTGGAACACAGCCTTGAGCTACCAAGTGCACCTACAAGCTCAATTCCTGCCAGGAAAATTAAATACACTGGCAGACGGACTAAACAGAAACCTCATGGACCCACACGAGTGGAAACTGGGACCAAGGATTTTCAACAAGTTGACAAGCAAATGGGGGAGCCCAGATATAGATCTGTTTGCCTGTCCCCAGAACTACCAATTGGGCAACTTTTGCACAAGGATTCACTACAAACAAGCCTGGAAAGGGAATGCTCTGTCCTTCAGCTGGAAAAACCTATCAGTCTATGCCTTCCCCCCTCTGCTCTGCTCTCCTCCAAAGTACTACTAAAAATCAAACCGGACAAACCAAGGATGATTTTGATTGCTCCAAACTGGCCGCGCCAACACTGGTACCCCCTCCTGCTCAGTGTGTCACAATTATCCCCATGGCACCTGCCTCAGACTCCTTCCCTGCTTGTCTCAGCAGGAGAACCAGATTCTGCTCCCTCAGCTTCTAACACTGAACCTTGCAGCCTGGCTAATTACTTAATCTCTCTTTTACCATCCCTCAGCAAGCCTGTGATGGATGTCATTTTAGAGGCAAGGAGGCCTAGTACTAGAAAATCTTATGCTGAAAAATGGAAAAGATTCTGTGCCTGGAACCACTCTCAAGGCATGCATACAGCAGCGCCCAATTTACCTCAGATTTTACAGTACTTAACTGAGATGCGTCACAAGGGCCTGTCTTTTTCCTCCATTAAAGTCCACCTCAGCCATTTCAGCTCATTATAACACAGAACCTCCCCTTTTCTCTCATCCACTGCTCAAGCAGTTCCTCAGAGGGGCCAAAAATTTGAGACCACCCAGGAGAGCTCTAACCCCAGCCTGGGACCTTAACTTTGTCTTGGAAAAATTCACTCTACCTCCTTTCGAGCCAGCTGCTACTGCAGACTTAAAATTTCTTTCTTGGAAAACCGCTTTCCTTGTAGCAGTCACTTCAGCTAGAAGGGTATCTGAATTACAGGCCCTTATGGCAATGTAGCCTTTCATCATCTTTCATGTGGACAGGGTGCCCAAGGTGGTATCCAGTGTGGCTCTTAATCAGTCCATTCATTTGCCAACCTTCTTTCCCAATCCACAGAATGAAGGGGAACAGATACTGCATTCGTTAGATATGCACAGACAACTCAGATTCTACTTGGACAGGACTAAACCTCAAAGGAAATCTGAACAACTGCTGGTGGCATTTGCTGCAGGGGCAGAGGGGAAGGCTATTTCAAAGCAAACCATTTCTAAATGGATAAGCCATTGCATTCATTTCTGCTATAAGCACCATGGAAAACCTATCCCCCAGGGGATCAGACCTCACTCCACCAGGGCTGCATCTACCTCTACAGCCTTTCTCAGAGGCGCCCCTACCAGGGACATCCGAGAAGCTGCTACCTGAAGTTCTGTTCATACTTTCACCAAGCATTATCATTTGCCAATTTTCTCTAAATCCAGAGCTGGCTTTGCCACTGCAGTCTTGCAGGACCTTATAGCGTGCCCTAATGCTATCTAAATTCCTCCTCCCAACCATAGCTTTGGGAATCTACCCAAATAATAATGACTGCAACAGTGAAACACTTGAACATCTACATTTATGATAAGTGTACACAACTGTGCTGTAGCTATCCTGGTGTATGCTTAGCTGGCAATACCTCAAATCATCACAAATATTATGAGGCTTTTTTTAGCAAATGAATGTATGCTTCTGTATCTGACTGGCATGTCTCCATGGTGACGCTGATAAAGAGAAATTCGTTAGTGTGATGGAGATTGATTGGCTGGGGAAAAAAGGAAAAGAGAAACTGGCTAGGAGGTAATGTTAATACCACAGAAAGAAAAATACCCACTGGGTACAAAACTAGTAAGAAACAAAAAGGAACCACGTCCAAGGCTCTAGGCAGACGTTTTTAATCCAAATGGATCCAAATTCACCAACTAAGCTCTTTCACCATTACAAATGGCTTCTTCAAAGTGAGTGAAAAGCATCCATATACCATACATTAAATACTCATTCAATCATCCAATAAAAAACATCATTAAACAATTATACAATGATTGCAAAGGTTTAAACAACTGAATGTGTCCACGCACATATATATACATTCCCTAACACAAACATGGTTAGAAAAGCATCCTGTCCATGATATATTATAACAACATCTCTCAAAAATCCACTTAGGAAATACATTTAAATAAAATACTAATAAAAAAGTATTTAAAATATTTATGTTAAAGTTGATAAACAACTTAATAAAACAAGTGTGCGGAAAATGCCTAATATTTGCCTATTAATACTAAATTCTATTGGCCCTATCCTTCAAAACAGGCTTTAAGGAGATGTGTTCATTCAGGCCTGGTGGAGTGGTAGCATCCAATATTATTTGCCGTTTGTATTCCAATAATTCCACCCTCAACCTGACATCACCACCTCTTTCAAGACATCCCACTCTATCAATCACAAAGAAAATAAATTTCTTGAAGTCCATACAGTGTGTACTATGCATATACAATGCATTGTTTGTAACATGATTTTTAATGGCCCTCAGATGTTCTGCAATCCTGTCCTTTAACCTACAGACAGTTTTGCCCACATAGAATGCGTTACAACGAACACAGGTGGCAGTGTATACAAAATTCTGTGTGGTGCAACTGCACCTACCAGGGCACCCAATGGTCTTAGAATAATTTGTCACCACTACATAAGGTCCTTCATTAATGAACCTACAACATTTTAAAGTTCCACACTTATGCATTCTGAAACACTTACTTCCTTCCAAAATTTCTTTGTTCTTCCCCCTTGAGTATATTATTTTGGGGAAACTTCCTAAGTCATTCCTCAGAGTTTCATTAAATATTGTCCCATATTTTGTTCACCACTTCAACAACACCAGACATTTGACTATTGTATTTCAAAATTAGTGCCTTACCTTCAAGGGTGTTATCCTTCACCACCATTTCTATATTGTTGCCCCTTAAAATGGGTTGGTATCTACTCCTCCTTTTATTCATAACTTCATTTCTAATTTTTAACAGCAACTTTAATGGGTATCCCCTGTCTAGAAAGAAGCCAATTAAGGTATACACTTCCTTATTACAAGTGTTATCATCACTCACTAGTCTAGAAAGTCTTACCATCTGGCCCTTTACTGTTCCTCTTTTTTTGATGTTGAGGGTGACAACTGTTGTAATGTAACAGGGAATTACTGTGGGACTTCTTCCTAAAAATATTACTATGTAGAATATTTCCTGATTTAGTCAGTTTAATGTCCAAAAATTCTGTCTCATTGTTCCATTTACTAGTGAATTTGAAAAAAGTGGTAGTACTGTTTAGGTATTCTACCAAAGACTTGGCATCATCCTCACTTCCCTTCCACAAAATTAGTATATCATCTAGAAATCTGTTATAAAGAACAATTCTGTCTTTATATGGTGATTCAAATACATACACTTCTTCCCAATATAGACAAACTAGGTTGGCAAATCCAGGGGCACATTTTGCCCCCATTGCCACACCTGAAATTTGCTGAAACATTTCACCTTCAAATGTCACAAAATTGCTCAACACCATTTCCATACTTGATGTCATCATATTTATTTTAACAGCATCTAATTTGCCACTTTTTACCAAACTTTGGGTAAAGTATTCAACCCCCACATCTTGTGGAATTACTGTAAATAAATTGATGACATCTATTGTTAGGAAGGACCGTTCTGTACCTTGACCTGATATCTTGTCAAGTCTATGGGAGGCAATGCCAAGAATCTTTCAAAATATGTGGAACCCCAGCCACAACCTTCTGAATCCCTTCATCCACAAAGGCAGCTAAGGGTTCAGTCTTAGAACCCCGTGACGAAACTATAGCTCTAAAAGGGGGATCCCTAGTGCCCTTGTGTATTTTTGGGATACCAAAAATAACAGGTGTGACTGGGTGTTCCACATTTAAAAAATTAAATTGTCTCAGTAAGTACTCCTTGGAATAAAGCATCAAGTAAGAATAAGTCAATTTTACGGTATGCTATATGCAACTCGTTGGTAGAAATCCTTTGATAAGTGGTGTGGTCGTCCAATATTTCCTGCATTTTAGCTATTTAATCAAATTTAGACATAATCACTACACTACCACCCTTATCGGGTTTCATAATTCTCAAATTTTTGTTTTCTGCTAACTCAAACAAGGCATCCTTCTCTTGTGTAGACAAATTAGAAACATAATTTGCCCCCCATTTAGTGTTAATTAATATTCTTAATTCCCTTCAAACATAATTTTTCAAATATAGCCAAATCCTTGTTGCATGGAGGTATAAAAACACTTTTCCTTTTTAAACACCCATCATTATTTTGGTGAAAAACAACCCTAGGATTGTCCTTGAAATAAAGGGCAAGATTAAGCTGTCTCACAAACATTTTAACATTAGTGTATGCATCCACCATATTTATTCTAAAATTAGGTACAAATGAAAAACCTTTTGACAAAAAGTCATGGTGGGATTCTTTAATATCAAAGGCACTGTAGTTATAAACTTTAAAGTTGGATTTAGTGAGGATTTTACATTGTGACAAGTTCTCATTGTTTAAACATACCTCTACATCACACACAGTAATAGTTGAAATGTCTGGTAAAACTTCACATGCTACACAGTCAAAGGCTACATCATAGTCACTTAATATCTCCTTCTGTTGCTGTAATTGTGCCATTGTTTGTTCCAACGGTTCGCCCATCTCTGTCCCTGATATCTTGTATCTGGAGCATAGTGCTGGGTGGTTGAATTCCCGTCCCTTTTGTTCTGTAGCCGAGCTGATCTCCTTAACGGGAGATATTCGTCTAAAAAACCCCCAGATGTTGTCACTCCATTGTTCGGCTCACCTTCACCACTAACATAGTTATCATTAACTATTGTGGCACTTTCAACATGATTTCCATGACTGTGTTTAACAACCCCATAGGTCCGGTTGTTTTTATAGTCCTCCATATCCCTAGCTAACTTCTTGGTTTTTATTTGCATACTTTTTTCTACATATTTGTCAATGTTACTTAAAACGTCCCTTTACTCTTGTACATTTTGACAAAACAAGTCCCCCACAATACTTTCATTCAGTTTGACAATTTCCTTCTCAAGCATATTTACCCTACTTACACTATTTTTTACAATTATGTCCAACATTTCTAGACCCGTCTTGTTAAAAAGATCTAACAGTTCCTTATAGGCTTGTGTCCCTTGTTCTATGCCATTAGGAAGTTTCCAAATCCTCAGTCCCTTGGGGACCTGTTGTAAAGTGATGAATTGCATTGTCCAACTGTAGCTCCCTATATTTTCTACATTTAGTCCCAAATAGTTCTATTTGTTGTTAGTTCCAAAGCTTTACCTTCCTTCGAAGCAGTAAAATCAAAATTGGGGCCTTGAAACCACCGTTTGAAATCCTCAACCACGTAGTTGTTACCATTACTGTGCCATGTTTCGCCTCTCACATCTATACCAAGGTTGTTGTCAGATGATCGGTCTTCACCTCGCTCACCCCTATAGGTCTTAGGTCTTCACCTCTAGAAATAGTAGAATTGCCATTAACACCAACCGGTATGTTGTTGCCTCGATTAGGCATGAGTGGCGAATGCAGGGTGAACAACTCAACCTGCGAATCTGTTAGCGTCACCGGACTAGTGCGTGGAACATCTCGTTCAGTCAAGAGTGACGTTAATCTCTTGACTGCAGCTGTTAACTCTACAACAGCTGCTTCCATGTATGGATGTAAAATAAATATAGAAGTAACAAAATAAATAAAAACTGGTCCAAAAAGAACTGCCAAACGTGTCTAAGGCGGATTCACTGACAAAGACTAATACCACAGAAAGAAAAATACCCACTGGGAACAAAAAGGAACCACGTCCAAGGCTCTAGGCAGACATTTTTAATCCAAATGCATCCAAATTCACCAACTAAGCACTTTCACCATTACAAATGACTTCTTCAGAATGAGTGAAAAGCATCCATACCATACATTAAATACTCAAACAATCATTCAATCATCCAATAAAAAACATCATTAAACAATTATACAATGATTGCAAAGGTTTAAACAACTGAATGCGTCCACGCACAATAGAAAAAAATAGAAAAAGTATATATACATTCCCTAACACAAAAATGGTTAGAAAAGCATCCTGTCCATGATATATTATAACAACATCTCTCAAAAATCCACTTAGGAAATACATTTAAATAAAATACTAATAAAAAAGTATTTAAAATATTTATGTTGAAATTGATAACTTAATAAAACAAGTGTGTGGAAAATACCTAATGTTTGCCTATTAATACTAAATTCTATTGGCCCTATCCTTCAAAACAGGCTTTAAGGAGCTGTGTTTGTTCAGGCCTGGTGGAGTGGTAGCATCCAATATTATTTGCCATTTGTATTCCAGTAATTCCACCCTCAACCTGACATCACCACCTCTTTCAAGGAGGTAATGTTCTTTCAAAGCATACAGGAGTTTTCCCAGCCGGGAGAGCTGTAAAGATAAGACAAAACCAGTTCACACTTCGTCTACGCACAGTCCGCACCATGTGTCTTAGCATGGATAACCTTTCTTTTAGGTTAACTCAGTCTGTAAGTGTGGCTGTCAATGTGGAGCATTTGTTCCTATTAGGAGGGTAAAACTTCAGTATTTGGAGATGTACATAGGAGTGGTTGAGGGGTTTTTTTTCCCTTTGTGAGCTTTCAATAAAACAAAGTTTAGTAAGATGTGAAATCACCTTAAAAGGATGTGGCAGGAAACAACTATATAAAATTTCAACCTGCCAAGCAGTGTATGCATGTAACACAAAAGCTGAAACTAGACATTTAACAAAAAAGGTGTTATACATGTAAGGTGGAAGTAACTTTTTAAATACAGTGATTCTTTCTGTAATGTCTTTAAATGGCAATGGTCTCACAGAAAAATACAAAAAAGAAAGAATAGTGAACTATATTAAAAATGTAAAGTGCAAATAGCTATGTTACAGGAGTCACACATGGAAAGACCTAAACATGAATTTGATAAAGAAAGGTTTTCAGGATGGTTATTTAGCAGAATGTCTGGGACAGAGAAAAAGGAGTACTTAAATTAATTGCAAGAGGAGCTCGAGTAGCGATAGAAAAGGAGGAGGATTACACTGGCATGCATTTATATTCCACCTAAAACTGCTGTAATAGAGCGTAAGAAAATTCTTGGAAAAATCAGTTTTCAGCAAGTAATATTACTTATAGGTTGGGACTGGAATTTGATTTGCAGCAGTGAAGATGTGTTTGTCAGGGTCCAGAAGTGAAAGTATAACAAAGGAGGGTAGATTTTTGAAGAAATTTATGAAAATATTTGGCGTGGAAGACGTGAATTCAGTAATAGGAGTTTGGAAAGAATGTACATATTATTCCCCAAGATATAAAAACTGGGCTATGCTAGACAGGCTTTACATTTAACAGGAACATGTGCATTTCATTGAAGGTCTTGATACACACCCAATAAATATTTCAGATCATGCACCAATAATAACTAAAGTAAAAACACAGGGTAATGAAATAAAAATGAGACACTGGCACTGTCCCACTTGTTGAAAAGGGAGGAGTTTGAGAAATGAGTAGTGGAGATTATTCAGGAACTATTTGAGAGGACAGAAATTACTTCTGAAACTATAGCTAGGGAGTGGGATAAAATTAAGGTGGAGTTTAAAAATATGGTTGAAATAAAAGAAAGGGAGCTATGGTTAAGAAGTAACAATTATTTAAAGGGACTGACAAATGTTAAAATATTGCAGAATAGGAGGAATCTCACAGAACAAGAAAAGGATCGACTGCAGAATGCTAAGCAGAAAATGTGGGGCTACCTCGATAATATACATAAGTTTAGAAAGACTATTCAGCAACTGTTTTTTGATGATAACACTAGAGTGCAAAACTTTTAGCACAACGATTGAGGCAACAAAGTAGAAAGGGCGGGCACTAAACTTAGGAAACCTATAACAAAAAAGGTAACGAGATCTTGTAGAGCTATTAGAAATATTTTGGAAATTCTGTGTAAGTCTGTATAAAGCAGAGAAATATGGAAATCAAAAAAAAGATACAAATGGAAATGTTTATGGAAGAAATAAATATCCAAGGTTAGAGGTAGTTCAGGCACAATTACTAACTGTTAGGATATGAGGAGATTAGGTAAAAATTGTAATGTATAACAAATCTCCAGGAAATTCCCCAGGAATAGATGGTATTCCTGTGGAGGCTTGGAAGCTAGGATGGAAAAAACTTGTAAAGATCTGGAAGGTATTGTTTAATAGTATTTTAAGAGGAGAAGCACCACTAACATTCTGGAAGAAAGCAGTGGTAGGTGTAATATCTAAAGAGGGTAAAGATCCATCAGCTCCAGCTTCATACAGGCCTATTTCAATACTAAACCATGATTATAAAATGCCCCTGTTTGTAATGGCTAAAAGAATGAAAAATGTAATGCCAAAATTGATAGGTATGGATCAGTGTGGTTATTTGGAGGGGAGGCAAAGATTTGACAACGTTAACAGAGCATTGATGCTCCAGAATGAAGCAGAGTGTAAGAACATACCATTGTCATCATTGTTGGGTCTTGATGCAGAGAAAACATTTGACAGAGTACGCTGGGACTTTGAGCAGAGTAATGGAAGCATTTGCATTTCCTGAAAAAAATTACTAGGTTAATTAGAAGGGTATATGAGGAATTGGAGGCGAAAATTAAAATGGGTATGGTCCTCTCTGATAATTTCTGTTTGAGCAGAGGAACCAGGCAAGGATGTCCTCTTTCCTCTCTGTTATTTGTATTATATTTAGAACCACTGGCAAAAAAAATAGGGACTCAGTAATTGAAGGATGTAATTGTAATTGCTGTGGTAGTGAAGAAAAGCCGGTCCTGTTTGCAGATGATTTAATTTATACCTGACAAAACCAGAAAGAAATATTAGTGTTGTGGAACATTTTGAGACTGTTCCAAATCTTTTTAAGATACAAAATTAATGAAGCTAAAACAAAGGCAGTAGCAGTAAATTATGTACCCACATATGAATTGGTTCAGCATTGTCCATATTTATGGGGAAATAAAATGAAGTATTTAGGAATATGGATTCAAAATGATTCTGGTGTGACAGCTGAGGATATGTGGGAAGCGACTAAACAAAAGGTAATACAAAAAGTGAGAAAATGGAAACTATGTTATATGGATATGGATAAGTAAGATGCAAGCACTTGAAATGTTTTTAGTCCCATTAGGCTTGTACACAGGTCAGGTATATTTTTATTAGCCTGAGGAGAAGTTGTGGATAATTAATAAAGAGCTGAAGGACTTTATCTGGGAGGGGAAGATGGCAAGAGTCAAGTGGGATGAGCTGATTCTTCAGTAAACAGGGCAGATTGGGATTACCTGATTTAAAAATGTATTTCAGAGCTACACAGTTGATATAGCACAAGCAGAAAACTGTAGCTCAAAGTGGAAAGGGATGATAATGAAACAGTGGAAGCTCAAGAAATGAGGAGAGACTGGGATTTTGGAAGCAGGCCTGTAAGGAGAATAACAATAATCATACAGAGTATTATATCTATAAAGTAGCAGTAAGTATCCTAAGAACTAAGCCAGTATGAGAATGGAGAAAGGAGATTCTGCCAATAGGGATGACTGCAATTAGGGATATAGACAACAGGTAAAAGGGTGCTGGAATTTATTAGAGAAAACTGACAAAGAAACCAAGATATTGGGAGCAAATAATTAGAGGGGGAAAGATGATAGAATGAGAAGATGCCAATAATTTATTTAGACTGCATGTTAGAGATTGCCTTCCCTATCAAGGATTGATACCAGAGTATAGGTGAAGAGAAAGAAATAGGGGATCCTAAACGAAAGACCAGCACTGGTAAAGTTTTTAGTAGAATGTAGAACAGAAGCTGCCATTAAAAAGGAATAATTAGTAGTGTGTATAAAGTATTGCATGATAACTCTAAGAAGCAGAGGAGGTTAGAAAGGATTGGGAAGAGAGACTGGATAAGCATTTCACAAAGTAACAGTGAGAGAATATATGTATGTCTCCCAAATATGCAACAAAGTCTAGAATATTTAGGATTTTTGCTTGGAACTTGTGAATACAGTTTGATTACTTTTATATGAATGTAAATGTGCCTATGTCACATGTGATCATTTAATGTTGTTGTTGTTGTGATGTTTAAAAAAAAGAGAGAAATATCAGGGAAAAAAAAATACCAGAGAGCCTAAATCTGGAAAATAACTTTTCCAGGTAAATCAGCCTCAGTCTGTCTTCTGCCTCCCTCCTCTGTCCAAACATCCCCCACCTTGTCCAAGTGACTTGCAATGTCCCTCCCAGCTTGGGAATTCATCACTTCAGGTGTATGGGTCTTATCTATCTTCCAAGGTGGTTGCAAAATGTCTTGGAGGGAGCCCCTCCCCCGTCAAGGGAAATTCCTCCACCTAGTCAGGCCACCTTTTTTCACCACTTATCCAGGGCCTTGTTTCACAGGGAACCATAGAATATGTTCCAATTCTAGCCCCTGAAAAAGGGTTTTAGTCAAGACTCTTCCTGGTCCCTTGGTAGGAGGGTACTTGGCAGACCATAAAAGATTTATCTCACCTTGACCCTTTTGTGATAGACACAATGAAAAGTATGCATGACAATGACAATGCTAACTGCATGTCAAGAAAGATCTGAAGATGGTGGCAGCTGACGCATGCTTTATGCCACCAGTGTGGTGGATGACAGGCAGTATTATGGTGACAGCAAACAAGTGAGCATGTGTTCCTGTGCAGACTTGCCACAATGTTGTGGAATCTTGCATTAAACCAGAATGACCACCTCCATGCTTATTACACTTAAATATTTTCACTTTGGTAATGGGGTAAATGGACTGGTCTACAGACCGTTTTCAGCTGTGACCTGGGGCTTCTTTGGCACAGTGTGCCACTTGTGCTATTCTGAATGCATTCCCATGAGTAGATGTTGAATCTGAATGCCTTCACTGAACCCAAATTAATTTGAGGTACCATTACTTATTAGACTGTTATATCCAAAACTTCTGTTCCAGGTATCCCTGCAAGACCGTCTTAACAGTGGTTGCATCTTCCATACACTAGAACAAAGACCTGTAGGCCTTCTCTCCCCTTCTCCCTGATGATCTTCGTGTTTCACTGTTGCAGTCATCACAGTTGGGTTATCTGCCTGCAGGTAGTTTTCAGTCGGCCTGAATACCAGAGACGTAGCATCTGTTGCTGTCGCTCCAGGACTGACGTCAGGTCATCCGGTATAAAAACAGGCAGCCGTCACCATTACAGCAGTCTTTCTTGACGAGGAGCCCAAAGCAGAAGCAGTTCGCACGAGTGCCGATCGGCTGCTACCTGGGTTTTTGATTCCGAATTGAATTATCCTGAAGTCTTCTAAAGCCAAGTACCCCGTTGTGGATCCTTTTTTTCTTGCTCTAACCGATATCAGAAAAAGTTAACAATTGTCTTGCTTGTGGAAAGCAAATACCACACCGAGATTTCAATTCTTACTGTGTCACCTGTTTAGGCTCAGACCACGACATACCTTGCTGTCGGTTTTGTGCCTTATTCAACGCCCAAACTATTCGTCGTCGGGCCCTTATTGTCACTAAATACTTTAGTTCTCTGTCTCCATATTCTGAAATGGCTTCGGTAAGCCATCTAACTACTGATCTTCCGAAAAAACGTAAGGATAAAGACAGAGACAGACCGCACAGGTCCAGAACTGCCGATGACGCTTCCATTAAGCTAGTCGCCAGTTTGCCGGTACTCAGTGAGGCACTTTCGTAGCCCCTGATGCCTGCTTCATTGGATTCGCAGGCGTCTACTGAGACCTGTTTGGACTCCGATATGCCGTGAGACTCTTCTTCGGCTACGGAACCTGCGAATGAATGTCTCCACCTTGGATGGGTCCGGAGCCGCTGAGCAGGCACCGGCTTCTGAGGAAGTTCTTCGCACTACCGATATTCGACACAAACCAACGACTTCTTTCTCATCTTCAGTTCTGTCCAAAACTACAGAGTTTTAAGGCCAAGAGTACTCGCTATGTCTAAAAAACGACGACCCAAACTCAAGCGCTTGCTTCCTTGCCACAACATCAAATGCTTAAAATGGCAGAAGACCTTATTATGCTGATTAAGGAAAGTCAGTCTTTCCCTGCTAAGAGAGAGAGACCTGTCCCCAGCAGCTTTAACAGACCAAAAGTCCGACGACTCTGAGGTGTCTGATTATGAAGACATGCCTTTATCTGCTTATGAGGATTCAGATGTAGAGGAATCCATTCCCCCTGCTTCTCCTCCAGAGGATTTTTCTTTTGGTGAAACCTTACATACTTTGAGAGCATTTCCACTGGGAATGCCAAGACTATCCTCAGTCCAAAAAGAGACTCAGATAATTTCTAGATTTGCCACAACATAGGCCTTTAGCAACACCCCCAGTCCTGGATGTCGTGGATGATGTCTTTATGGAATGCAGTATAACTCCTGATACTTTACCCCCTGCTCCTAGGAAACCAGACAGGTACTACAGAGTACCTGACTCTCTCAAATTCCTTTTCAGAAATCCTACTGCTGACCCAGAGGTCATATCCCAGGGGCCTAAAGGTATCAAAGCAACTACAGCTAAGGATCCCACCTTCGGACAGGGATTCCAGAACTTTAGACAGATGGGGTAAGAAAATATACACCTCTGCAACTCTTGCCTTTAGGGCTTTGAATTGTCAGTTTTACATGTTGAAGTACCAACAACAAATCATGGAACTTATTAAGCAAAAAATAGCTACATTTACAGACTGTGCAGAAAATAAAGAAATAAAACAGCTTATGCATTCTGCAAGCCAAGTCAGCAAGCATACTTTGTAATGTGGCATTGATGCCCTAGAAGCGCCTTGCGGGGCAGCAGTCACTGGTTCTGTACTGAGAAGGCATGCGTGGCTTAAGGAGCAGACCTTGCCAGACCATGTCAAATCAAAATTACTAGGCGCTCCTTTGAACAAGGAGAATGTTTGGCACCAAAGTAGAATAGGTTCTTTAAAAGATGGAAGAAAAAGCTAAATCTATGCAGACAGTCAAAGGTTTCTTGCAAGTACAGCCTCCTAAATTCAGTAGACATTGCCCCTCAAAACATTGGTCCTTTCCAGCCCCCTCATGGCTATCTCAAACTTGACCCCCAAGGGAGACAGGACCCCCCCCCCCAGAGTACAGTCTCAGGGTATGCAGAGATCTAAGCAGTGGAGTGCCTCCACTTCAAAAATGGAGTGCTAAGCCACCCCCTTACGGAAATAATTCACAATGACTTCTCAACTCCCCACCTCTGCCCAACTGCTCGTGCCCCTAGGAGGAAAACTTGCCCATCATACAAAAAACTCGACTTCCATCACCAAAGACCAATGGGTCCTCAACATATTATCCCAGGGGTACAAATTTTACTTCCACTCACTGACAACCCCAAAAGGGTTCCCAGACCTTCCTCCAAACCAATGGGCAGAGGCACAAAACCAAATTCAATCCCTGCTCTCCATAAGGGCAATTTAACCTGTTCCTGCAGAACAGATAGGTCAAGGGTTCTATTCCAGACTTTTCCTGGTACCCAGAAAAGAGGGCACTTGACATGCAATCCTAGATCTTTCCATTCTAAACACCTTCCTGGTGGTACCAAAATTCAAAATGCTCACCCTGCAGCAGCTTCTTCCTATGCTGGCCGAAGATGCCTGGTTAGCCACCCTAGACTTAAAAGAAGCCCATCTGCACATCCCTATCAGGGACTCATGCAGAAAATGTTTATGCTTCAGGGCAGGATCTATTCTTTATCACTTCTCTGCACTTCCCTTTGGCTTATCCACTGCTCCCAGACTATCCACAATATGCCTGGCTCCAGCTATTGCCTGCTGCAGACAGAAAAATTAAAATTTACCCATACTTAGACGACTGCCTGATTCAGGCAGTCAGGAAATGCTGTTTCAGCACCTGACATTTGTAGCAAAAAAAAAAAAAAAAAACCCTTCTAACTTCCCTGGGGTACACCATCAACAAAAAGAAATCAAAACTAGTCCTCGGTCAAAAGACTGTATTCCTTGGAGCAAGCTTGGAAATAGCAAACCAGATGGCATTCCTTACTAGAGAAAAACAAGCCTATCTGACAGACTACTTCACTCAAATGGCCACCAGAACCCAGCTATCCCAAGGAAAATCCTTCAGGATCTAGGGTTCATGGCCTCATGCATCCTATTAATTCAGTATGCCGGACTGCATATGAGGAAACTTCAATGGTACTTCAAAAGTCTTTAGTGCCAACATTCTCAGGACCTGGAAACTGTCATTCCTATCATACCCAGTCTAAGGACAGAGTTTCTTTGGTGGGTACGGCATGTAACCACAACTAGGGACTTCCCTTTACTCAACCCCACGCCACCCAGACCCTAACCACAGACGCTTCAGACTATGCATGGGGGGAACACCTAGACAACAAGTACATTCAGGGACACTGGAGTCCAAGTCAATTTCATCTGCACATCAACCAAAAAGAGATGCTAGCTGTTCAGCATGCTCTAACAGCTATCAGATCACTGCTGTCACCAGGACATCTGCTAATAAAAACAGACACCACAGTTGTGGTACATCAGCAAGCAGGGGGGAACCCACTCTGCAGCCCAGCCATGGCCCTGTGGAATACGGCCTTGGACATGCAGGTCCATCTGCAAGCTCAGTTCCTGCCAGGCAAGCAAAACTCACTGGCAGACGACTCTAGCATAAATCTTCCTAGACTGTACTATACCCTTAGTGCTCAGAAAGACTACCCCCTTTATCCAAGACAACCCCTTGGTTCTCCCTGTTCATAGATGATCCCTTCTTGAGTTGCTTTCTGTCTCGACAATAAGGGACCCTATTATACCTGGACCTAAAACACCCAAGATCTGCAGCCCAGAAGGTAGAACATTGGTCCCAAGTGGGAGTTCTCCTTTTTTGTGGTGCCATGTTTAGCCCATGGATGAAGGAATCAAAAAGCTTTCTTGTGTTAGTGTATAGATCAGGAAAAATATTTTATTGAGGACAGTTAACAGTACACTCAAACAAAATTCCCATCATTTAGATTGGTTACAGTGATCAAATATCTTCTTTTCCAGCATATAACCTCAGATTGTATTTCATTCTGTCTCGCTTATCCAAGTGCCTTACTATTCTATTCCACACCCCATCTCCACCATACCCCATCTCCACCTTTCCCCTTTTATGTTTTCGAATGCCCTCTTTGACTACCTCTGTGGGTTTCTTGTCCTCCACCCATTCTGACAGCCTCTTGCATTGTTCCACTACACTATCTGTGAAAAAAGTACTCTTGGAGATCCAAAGAGTAGTTGATCCTTACAGTTTGCCACCTGTGCCATCCTCCTTCCCCTGTTCTTCCTGTTCAAAATGACCTGTCACATCTATTGGATATGGTCTTGGATACCATTACTATGTCTCCCCCTCTCTTCTAGTGTCAAGTGGGAAAACCTCTAACTCCTCTAACCTCTAGTTGTATTTAATCACTTTAACCAGTTTAAATGATGGGCATTTTGAATGTAGCTTTTTTCCATCAGCTTGATGTACATTTCTGTGTATGGCCTCAAGAACTGCTTACAGTACTCCCTGTTGGCGGACCAAGGGCTTTGTATAGTGAGAGCATTACTTCTTGCTTCTGGCATTTACCTACCTGAGGATAGCATCCCGGCATTGTATTTGTTGCTGCCATTGCTTTCTCACTTTGCTTTTCAAGGTTGTCCTTTGCAGGTGTGAAAATACCATCAGATCTTTTTCTTCGTATGTAGCCATCCATTCCACCCTCACCTGTAGCTAGTACTTTGCGAAGGCTTGGTGTGGCTTAAGTGCATTGCTTTGCATTGAACCCCAACTGCCACATTTAAGTTCACTTGTTCAGCTTTTCCAAATCCTACTGTAGATTCCTTTCCTCGTACCCCACTGCTAAACATTGTTTGTGTCCTCAACAGAGAGAGATTGTAGTTTGTTCACTCAGATACGTTTGAAAGAAATAAATCTGCAGTACTAGTACTTGGATGCAGTACAGACCCCTGCTGTTACTTGAGTAGCCCCCTTCCTAATTTCTGGCTTTCTGTCTCTGACAAGAACCCTCAGTATCCTACTATTGCAACAATGCAGCTGTGCATTTCCTCACTCTTGAACCTAGCCACAGCCCCTCCTGTTTTCCTAATTTCACAACCTGCAGCATTATGTTAATACTTCAGCTTATGGGTTTCAGTTGCTTTGCTTTTGAAGTACGACTGACTTCTGTTGCTCCTCTTATTAGTTGTATAGTTAGTGTTAGAGCTTCATAACAAATGTATGGCATGCAAGATCTTCCAGCTGTCATATTATGAAACTTTCTTAAAGTGGTGTGGTGCAGTTTCTATCATTCTTCCTTTGTGTTCAGCATGTTGAGCAGAACATAGAGGAGGTGCACAAAGTATAGTCATGTGACTTGCTCGCCCTTCCTTGCCAGAATGTTTTTCCTTACTGTTTCAGTTCTGTATATTGAACATTATTGAATTAAAAAAGAAATAATAATGTAACTGAATATTTTTGTGTTTCTGTCATGGACGAGAGCTACAGGTTAAACATTGTTTGCTTTATGATTAAAGTGTCAGGATATGATGCAAAGATGTGTTTTAATAAGGTTTGTTGCAGTAATCTGATGAGTAGAAGGTATCTTCAACAGGCTTCAGGGACATAGATGGGGCCTAAGTGATATTTGAGAGCAAGTAAAGGCTTTGGAGCCAAGCTGCAATAACATTCTCACCTTGCTTTTTGATTCAGTAAACCATGTGTACCACTTACACTGTTGTTGGTTTGTGATCTCTCCGTTTCTGTCTCCTTATTGATATTGCTTCTTGCTCAGAATAGTTGACTCGCCACAGACACACTTCACTGTTCCACATTTTAGCACTTAATTTAACTGCTGTAATCGAAGAACTACACATGGAGAAGAGTCGAAATTTGTTATACTGGCTTTTGTATCATGTATTCTGCCGTAATATAGCCAAGCTGATTTCAAGAATTTCTTTACTATTTGCAGCCATCCAAACATTGGCTAGAACTTGTTTATATCCATTCTGAATGCTGCACCATGTCATAACATGGTGGACTGGAAAATGAGAATAGTGGCAGTAAATAGTACACATGATGATGTATTCCTTTTGAAACACACTGTCTAGTTTATATGATAAAAACAGTTACTGGGATATCTATTTATATTGCATGTATTTGTCTTTGGCAAAATAAATTATTCTGGTTAAAGAGAATTTAAGAATGCACATGACCATATTAAAAGACCTAAAGCCTAAGTAGAGTTGTGTAAACTAACATTAGTTTAATGTTGTCTTTCCCTAGTCATCCAGTAGAAAACAACACCCTCTTAACAAACACCTTTACAGGCCTTCAACCTTCATGACATCCTATGAGCCTCCAGTATATATGGATGAAGATGATCCGTCCAGTTTCCATGACAGCAATATGGATGCAGCTGCAGAAGACGAAGTTTCGGTATGTTGTTCTAATGCTTGCATCTAAAAGGAAGAAACAATTAAACCTTACTCAGTGCTTTGAAGCCATCTTAGGAAAATGCAGAAAACCTAGATGATTTAGATAGGCAGTAGTGCCAATCTGTTTATTCTGGATTCACCAAATGTGTAATCAACTGTAGCACTACTGTTTGTGAAGCAATTAAAGGATATTTATTTTAATGTAAAATCTGTTGACTACAGCTGCAGCACATGAATTTTTGGTATGTTGCTGCAGTACTTGTATGTGAACAGAGAAAATATTAATTAAAACTTGCAAAACATTTTGGTTCTTTGTAAACAAAAAGAACAGCACACACAATGTTTTTGCCATAGAGTAACTTCATTCTGTTTATTTACACTTTTCTGTTTTCACTAAAAAGGTAGTGAAAGTACTTGTAAAATGTTAGATGTTAGAAATGTAATGGCTTTTACTTTGAGATGGTCTTCTGCAGTAGATAACCAGGGTTCCTATCAGCAGACCGAAGAAACGTTTTCAAATACTTCTTGGTCGAACTGACAAAACTGAAACTGAAAAAATATCGAAGCGGCATGTAAGCAAATTCTTTCCCTGGGAAAGAATTTGCTTGGCCGCTTCGGTACTTTGCCGTTTTTGGCACTGTAGTGCGTTCTTGGAGTTGGTATATTTAAGTAGGGGGGTGTGGGGGCACAGCCCCCCACTTGATGTTTTAATGTGATTTTCTGTTGTTGGAACAGCGATTTTTTTTCCCTTGGAAAACAATCGCTGTTCTGACAGTTTGGTTTTGTAAGTTTTTGCTTATATGGGGTCGATTAATCACCGTTCGCTTACCTAAGCGTTTGGTGATCTAATATAGACCCCATAACCACTAGCAACTAGTCCTTGAAAACCTTTCCTCAGAAAAATTCTTTCAGTCAGTAAACTTACTTGCTCATAGGGTGCACAGCCTCCAGCCATGTGTGCTGTGGTAGCAGAGTTTGGAAACTAGGACATGACTGATGTCAGATTCCCTCTTTCTTTCTTTCTTACTGCTTTCATGGTTTGGATTTTGAGTCTAGCATGCTGTGTAGAAAATTTCCTTTATTCATTACCAAAGAATGTTAAAACGTGTTAAGCCATAAGCAACTTCGGCTTTTAGATTTCCAAACAGGACACATATAGACATAACCTTGGAAAGGAACATAGCACCCTTGAATACCTAAAGTGTCTTCACCTTGGCCACGCTCCTTAGGATGGAGAAGCTTGAGGCATATCTTAGTGTAAGTAGGATGGCTGCTGTACAAGGCAGAACAGAGCTTGGCAAGATTACTTGATGTGTGTGCCCTAAGACAGGAGTTGACAAGAGCAAGAGAAAGACACCAGCCAAAGCTCCTTCCACCTAAGTCTGCCATTCTGATGTCCTTTGTTTCTTTATTGTTTGCTGTTCCTTGGCTACGAAGAGATTGAGCCTGCCCTTCATTCTGGCACATGACCAAGGAGATGGCAAGAGAGGTGGTTTTCTGGCAGCTACTTTAAAGAGTGACTTTTAGAGCTAAGCACTGTGCCTACCCTCTATGGATTCCACAGCAAGCTGCCTTTCTTTGTGTGGGCCATAGGGTCCCCTAAACGCATGCTGCAAGGATGCATTTTGGCATACAGAGACTACTCTAATCACCTTCCCCAAATTCTTGGTTTGTGTGTGAGAGCATAGAAGGTTTCTACTTGCTGTTCTGCATCATCCAGGTCCACAGTGTTTTGTATTGAGCTGCCTCTTCAATTATGTTGGATTTGTGCTGTCTCCCTTCATAGTGGAATGTGATCAAGCAGCTACATGACTTTACCATTAGAGAGTTCAGTTTGTTGTCAGTGGAAGACACTTTGCAGGTACTTTGTATTACCATCCATATAAGCTACCCCCTTCCCCCAAGGATCTAGCTTAAGGGCAAAAGAAGGGGAAGTGCTGGTCAGCCAAAAGTAGGCTTCAGAATTCTAAGCCACTTTCCAAAGAAGGATCATTAGGAACAGAACCAGCAAAAGCAGAGGAGTCAGTATATTTGTCATCTCAGGGCCCCCTCTGACTCCATCTTGGGTGGAAAAGTACAGTTGTATACACTTACCATAAATGTAGATGTTCATGTTCATCACCTGTGGGTTTATCCCTGCTGTGGTAGCCCTCGGCCAGCCCGAATACCAAAGTCCGTGTTTTTGTGCGCCGACTGCTGTCGCCTGTAGTCTGACGTCAGGTCGTGAGTACTTATAAAGCAAGGCAGTCGACGTGATTACATCAGTCTTTCTTGCCGTGGAGCCCGTAGCAGAAGCAGTTTGCACGGGTGCTGGTCGGTCGCTACCAGAAGTCGAATTTCAGCTGAAAACATCTAAAGCGAAGTACCCGTTGGGGACCCTTTTTTCTTGCTCTAACCGATGTCCGAAAAAGTTATAATTGTCTCGCCTGTGGAAAGCAGATCCCACACTGAGACCCTTTTTCTTACAGTATCATTTGTTTAGGCCCAGACGACGTCCCTCATTGCCGGTTCTGTGCCCTATTTAATGCGAGAACCATTCGCCATAGAGCTCTTTTTGTAGACAATTATTTTCATATTCTGTCTTCGAATTCCGATATGGAGGTAGTCGGCCAACCATCCGCTGACATTCTGAAAAAACATAAAGATAGAGACAGGCCACACAAGGCTAAGCATTCCGACGACACTACCGCTAAGCAAGTCGTCAGTTCTCCAGAATTCAGTGAGGTGCTTTTGCAGCCCCTGATGCCTGGCTTTCTACGCAGGCCTCTGCCGAGACCCTTTCAGAGTCCGGTATGCCTCAGAAATCCACTTCGTCTTCCGAACCTTTGGCTGTTTCTCCCTTGGTTGGGTTTGGAGCCATGAGACAAGCACCGGCTTCCGAGGAGGCCGTTCACACTACCGATTCTAGACAAAAACTGACATTTACTTTTCCGACTACAGTTTCTCAGAGACCGGCGGATTCTCGTAGGCCTTGAAGCCAGGCCACTCCTAGGAAATCTGCTTCTAGCCACCATCTTGCAACTGCTCCCCCACACCAAGTTCAAATGCTTAAAATGACGGAGGATCTCATCTCCCTTATCCGAGGTACTCAAGCCCCCACTCCTAAAAGGAAAAGGGTTCCTCCTTCTCCAGAAATTGACAGACCAGGAGTCGGAGGATTCTGATTATTCTGCCTTTGAAGAGGAGCAACAGCCCTTAACTGTTTTATGATTCAGATGCAGAGGAATCTATCCCATCTGCCTCCCCTCCAGAGGATCTCTCCTTCGGGGAAACCCTTCACTCCCTCGGAGCATTTTCAATGGGAATCTCAGGACTACCCACAGTCAAAGAAACGACTTGGAGAGTTTCTGGACATGCACCAGCACAGACCACTGGCCATCCCACCTATTCTAGAAGTAGTGGATGATGTTTTCCTTGAATCCAGTTTAGCCCCTGATGCCCTGCCTCCTGCCCCAGCTAAACCTGACAGCTACTACAGAGTACCGAATTCTCACAAATACCTGTACAGGACCCCTGCTGCAGACCCTGAGGTTATTACACAGGGACACAAAGGAGCTAGGACTAGTTCTGTCAAGAATCCTCTTCCTTCTGACAAAGACTCCAGAGCTCTGGACAGATGGGATACGAAAGTATACTCCTCTGCAACCTTAGCTGTCAGAGCACTCAGTTGTCCGTTCCATATGTTAAAATATCAACACACGTTGGAACAATTAAAACAGAAGATTGCTACCTCCCCTGACGGTGCCAACTCAAAAGAGCTGGCAGAATTACTACACTCTGCTTGTCAAGTGGCCAAGCATTCATTACAATGTGGATATGACAACCTAGAAGCCTCTAGCAGGGCAGCAGTGACAGGATCTGTTATTAGAAGACGTACATGGCTGAAGGAACAACCTCTCCCCGATCATGTCAAGTCTAAACTTGCTGATGCACCCCTAAATAAGGAATTCCTGTTTGGGGAAAAAGCAGAAGAGGTGCTTTAAAAAGATGGAAGACAAAACAAAATCTATGCAAACAGTACAAGATTTCTTTCAAGTTCAACCACCCAGGTTCAGCAGGAACTTCCCCTCTAAACACTTGGCCTTGCCTGCACACAGCAGACAGGGTCAAAGTAAGCCCCGCAGGGACAGGACATCCAGGCCCCCATCCCAGGGCTAGCAAAGAAGCAAACAATGGACCACTTCAGCCTCCAAGGCAGGGAATTCTAAGCCAAGCTTCTATGGTAAGCACTCACAATGACTCTCCCTCCCCCCTCTGCCCTCCTTTCACTCATCTAAAACTTGGAGGAAGGCTCACCCTCTTCAAGAACAATTGGGTCTCTATAACCAAGGACCAATGGGTATTAAAAATTATTTCTCAGGGATACAGATTCTTTTTCAGCAAACTTCCAGTTCCAAGAGGGTACCCAGACGTCCCCCCAAACCACTGGGCAGAGGCATTAAAACAGGTAAAACCCCTAATATCCCTAGGGGCAATAGAAACCTGTCCCTCCGGATCAAACAGGAAAAGGTTTTTACTCCAGACTGTTCCTTGTTCCCAGAAGAGAGGGCACTTTGCACCCCATCCTGGATCTATCCAAACTGAACACCTCCTTGGTGGTTTCCATATTCAGAATGCTAACCTTGCAGCAGCTCATGCCTATGCTCGCTCAGAATGCCTGGCTAGTGACACTAGACCTAAAAGATGCCTACCTCCACATCCCCATCAGGGAATCGTGCAGACAATTCCTGAGCTTCAGAGCAGGCAATCAGCACTTTCAGTTCTCTGCACTGCCCTTTGGCTTATCTACTGCTCCCAGAGTATTCACCAAATACTTGGCCCCAGCTGTAGCTTTCTGCAGACAGAGAAGTGTGCAGATTTACCCTTACCTGGACGACTGCCTCATTCAGACGAACAGCAAAGAAAAGTTGCTCCAGGCCCTTCTCTTTGTCAAAAAACTCCTAACTTGCCTCTGGTTCACCATCAACGAGAAAAAAATCAAAGCAAAACCCCACCAGGAAAATTGTTTTCCTGGGAGCTGTGCTAGACACAGCAACCTTAATGGCCTTCCTATCCCCAGAAAAGCAGAGTTTCCTGCCTCTCTACTTCACCCAGCTGGCTTCCAGAAGTCACCTCACTGCGAGGAAGTTCTTGCAAGCCCTGGGATACATGGCATCTTGCATGCTCCTTATCCCTCTCGCCAGGCTTCACATGAGCAAGATCCAGTGGTACTTAAAGAACCTTTGGTGGCGGCACTCTCAGTCCCTAGAGACCACCCTCCCACTGATCCCTTGCATAAGGAACAAATTTCTCTGGTGGGCAGAGGCTTGTGCCATGAACAAGGGTCTTCCCTTCATCCTCTGCCATTCCGGCCAGGGCAATCACCACCGACGTCTCAGACATAGCTTGGGGGTGCTCACCTAGCCAGGCAGGTGTACCCAAGGCCTTTGGAATGCCCAGCAACACCACTTGCACATCAACTGGAAAGAAATGATAGCAGTGCAAAATGCTCTGACTTCCTTTCAACCCCATCTCAGCCAGGGGTCCTCCTTATAAAGACAGACACCACAAAAATGTGGTACATCATCAAGCAGGGGGGCACCCAGTCTTACCCCCTGTGCAGGTTAGCCATGAGTCTGTGACTTATGGCCACCTCCATGGGGCTGCACCTAATTGCTTAGTACTTATCAGGGATCAACAACACACTGGCAGACCACCTAAGCAGAAACTTACTGGACCTCCACAAATGGCAGTTCCACAGAGAAATCTTTCTGCAAATCCCCCAGGAGTGGGAGACCCCAGAGGTGGACCTCTTTGCCTGGCATCTCAAACTCAAGCTGCACAAGTTTTGCACCAGGGAGTATCACCTCGTAGCATGAAAGGTGGATGCCTTGACCTTCCCCTGGAGCTCCCTCTTTGTGTACGCATACCCTCCTCTGCCCCTTCTTCCCAAGGTTCTAATCAGAATAAGAGAGGAGAGACCAAAGGCCATCCTCATCGCTCCAGATTTTCCCAGACACATTGGTACCCCTTAGTATGAAGTCTGACCTTACAGTCCCCCAAGCTGCTTTCCCCTAAGGTCAGACCTCATGACCCAGGAGAGGGGGAAGGTACTGCACCCAGATGTACAGACACTCAAATTTTCAGCATGGCTCATACACTAAAAACTAACAAGAAGTCACTGTTGAGCAAACGGGTCCTGGACATCATGACAGAGGCCAAAAGGCCCAGCACAAGAAAATCTTATGCAGGAAAATGGAAAAGATTCTGCTTCTGGAAACAATCAAAAGGGGACAGTACCTCCCAACCTTCCATCCCTCCTCATCCTGGATTACTTTGCAGAGTTGCTCAATAGTGGCCTCTCCTTCTCCTCTATTAAAATCCATGCCTCAGCCATCTCTGCCCATTATGATTCAGACCCACCCCTCTTCTCTCATCCATTGGTTAAGCAATTCCTCAGAGGGGCTTCTAATATCAGGCCTCCCAGAATACCTCCTACTCCACCCTGGAACCTGAATTATGTGTTAGAGAAACTAACCTTACCTCCTTTTGAACATGCCGCTTCAACAGAATTGAAATACCTTTCCTGGAAGACTGCCTTCCTACTAGCTATCACCTCTGCCAGAAGGGTCTCAGAACTTCAAGCTTTCATGGCTATCAAGCCCTTCATAATTTTCTATGCAGACAGTCTCCCTGAGGACTAATCCCTCCTTTATGCCCAAGGTGGTATCTGATGTGATCCTTAACCAGGCCATATACCATCCCACCTTCTTTCCCAACCCTGAAAACAAGGGGGAAAGAATTCTTCACTCACTAGACGTGCACAGGCAACTCAGATACTATCTGGACCACACTAAGCCATTTAGAAAAACTGACCAGCTTCTTTTAAGCTTTGCCCCAGGGGCAGAGGGGAAGCCCATATCCAAACGGATTTTACACTGTATCCATTTCTGCTACAGAGACTACATGGGAAACCCATCCCTAGGTCAATCCGTACCCACTCCACTAGGACAACTTCCACTGCCTTCCTCAGAGTACCACCTACCAGGGACATATTGGAAGTGTCCACCTGGACCTCTGTCCATACCTTTACAAAGCATTACCACTTATCTCTCTTTTCGAAGTCTAGGGCAGGGTTTGCCTTTGCAGTTCTGCTGGGCCTCCTGACCCATACCTAGGACTCTCTCTTTCCTTCCACTCTTTACCTCAGCGTTGAGAATCCTCCCACAGGTGATGACTGCAACAGTGAAACACAAAGAACATAGTATAGTTGTGTACACTTACCATAAATGTAGATGTTCGAGTGTATTCACTGTTGCAGACTTGGTTTCCCACCCTCCATCCCCCTAGGGGGACACATGCTTCCCAGGGTGGCTCTTAGCCACCAGGACTAATTATCTCTTTTCCCTTGTGCTTCTGACGGGTTAGGGCAAGAAAAACTGATGCAATGACGTCGGCTGCCTTGCTTTATAGTACTGTCGACCTGACGTCAGACTACAGGCGACAGCAGCCGGTGTACAAAAACATTGACTCTGGTATTTGGGTCGGCCGAAGGCTACCACAGCAGGAATAACCCCACAGGTGATGACTGCAACAGTGAATACACTCGAACATCTACATTTATGGTAAGTGTACACAACTGTACTTTTCCACCCAAGATTGAGTCAGAGGGGGTTAAGGTCTCTGACTCTGAGATGAACAAATATACTGACTCCTCTGCTTTTGCTGGTTCTATCCGTAATGACCCTTCTTTGAAAAGTGGCTTAGAATTCTGAAGCCTACTTTTGGCTGACCAGCACTTCCCCTTCTTTTGAACAAGAAGAAATACAACATGTATATGTTTGGAAAATGTCTTTTTTTTTTTTTTTTTTTCCAGCTGAGAATCACTCATATTCTGGCTTTTAAGCTTCATGAATGTGTGCGACCTGTAGAAGATCTCTAAAAGATTGGAATGCTGGGATGCATGCATGGTGCTTTTGGAAATTGGTTTCCTTCTTGCATCGATTTATCCAAATGTTAAAACTGATAAATAGTGAAGTAAAAGTATTTCATTTAGCGTGTTTTCCATACATAGAGAAGGAGGTGTCTGATGTTAACTAGTGGTAGAAGAAATCTGGAGGATTGTGGTATTAGAGAATTGTGAATGAGAAATTAGTTGGGAGCAACAGAGAGGAGGTGGTGATATTCTTTGACATAACTAGAAAAACAAAAAGTATTAAGGTAGAGTGTGGAGGAGGTTGTTCAAGCCACTTTACTTCCAAGCCACTTGCTTTCGAACTTGACCAGAATGTTTGCATATAAAATGTGTGGGAATGGTTGGAAAAGGTTACATAAGATAAAGATGTTCTTCGTGTTTCACTGTTGCAGTGCTTACATTTGGGTTATCTGCTTGCAGTAGCCCACAGTCGGCCTGATTAACAAAGTATTGGGTCCTACGTCGGTTGCTGTCTCTACTTTCGTTGTCAGGGGTATAAAACATGCAGCCGACATGATTACATCAGTCTTTCTTGCCGTGCGGTGCCCGAAGCAGAAGCAGTTCGGAAGTGCCGGTCGGCCGACTCCTGAAATTTCTGTTTTCGAGTTTCAGAACAAAAGTCTTCAACTAAAAGCTAAGTACCCCGTTGGAGAAACCTTTTCCTGCTCTAAACCAATGTCAGTAAAAGTAAATAATTGCATTTCTTGTGGAAAGCAAATACCTCATAAAGATTTTCATTCATACTGTATTACTTGCCTAGGCCCTGACCACGACGTACCTCGCTGTCGGTTTTGTGCCTTATTTCAACCACAAACTGTCTGTTGTCGGTGTATTTGCACTTCTAAATATTTTGGTGCTCAGTTCAATTATCCTGATATGTCTTCGGTAAGCCATCCGACTTCCGACATTCCGAAAAAACACAAAGATAAAGACAGAGACCGCCCAGTTCGCCGGTACTCAGTGAGGTGCTTTTGCAGCCCCTGATGCCTGGTTCTTCAGATTCGTAGGCCTCTACTGAGACCCATTTGGAGTCCGGGATGTCGCGAGATGCTTCTACTGTGGAACCTGCGGATGTCTACCTTGGATGGGTCCAGAGCCGCTGTGCAAGCACCGGCTTCTGAGGGGGTATTCAGGCCTACTGACTTGCATATTAAACCGACGCCATCTTCTTCGTCAAGGCCTAAAACTCGAACCATGCCTAGAAAACTGACACCCAGACCGCATGGTCAGGCCTCTATGCCTAAAAAGCAAATGATAAGAATGACTGAAGACCTTATTACTTTAATCAGGGGAAGCCAACCTTCCCCCTCTAAGAGACCTAGGACTGAGATTCTTCTGACCAGGATTCTGAAATTTCTGTTTCCTCTGATGACCAGGATTTACCCTTATTTACCTATGAGGATTCTGATGCTGAAGACTCTATTCCCTCTGCTTCCCCCAGAGAATTTCTCTTTTGCTGAAACCTTGCATACTCTCAGGGAGCATTTTTGTTGGGAAAGTCAGGATTTCTCTGATTCTAAAAAGAGGCTTAGGGATTTCTTACTCCTGCCCCAGCACAGGCCTTTAGCTATACCTCCTGTACTGGACATGGTTGATGATGCCTTTTCGGAGTCTAGCATGGCCCCTGACTCTCTACCTCCAGCTTCCAGAAAACCTGATAGATATTACAGGGATGTTCATTGTGTTTCACTGTTACAGTCATTACTCTTGGGTTATCCTGCTGGCAGGCTACCCGCAGTCCGCCTGAATTCCAAAGTCTAGGTCCGGCGTCGGTTGCTGTCGCCTCCTCCCTGACGTCAGTGCACCAGGGGTATAAAAGATGCAGCCGACGCCATTTTCTTCAGTCTTTCTTGCTGCGCGGTGCCTGAAGCAAAAGCAGTTCGCAAGTGCCGGTCGGCCGACTCCTGAGATTTTCAAATACGAATTTCAGAGCCAAAGTCTTCATTAAAGCTAAGTACCCCATTGGGGAAACTTTTTTCTTGCTCCAGACCGATGTCAGAAAAAGTTAACAATTGTATTTCTTGTGGGAAGCAAATACCTCATAAGGATTTTCGCTCTTACTGTATTCCTTGCCTAGGCCCTGATCTCCACGTTGCTAGTTGTCGGTTTTGTGCTAGATTTAATCAACGCACTATTAAGCGTTGGTTCGATTTTGCATTTCATTACTTTGGCCGAAGGTTTAATTATATAATGCTGTCAGAACAGCCGACGACCGGAGTTTACAAAAAACGCAAGGACAAGGAAAAGGATAGGCATCTGAGGTCCAAAACCGACGACGTGGCCTCCGTTAGGCCAGTCGCCGCTTCTCAGTGAGGCGCTTTCGCAGCCCCTGGCGCCCGCTACCTCAGAGCCACAGGCTGCTTCCGACTCCCACGTGGAGCCGACTGGGCCTCTGGATACTCAAGGTATTGGACACTCGGAAATCATTCCCTCAGATGGGTCTGGAGCCGCTGTGCAGGCATCGGCTTCTGAGGGTGTTTTCAGACCTACACAGTTATATGTTAAACCATCTTCAGCTTCAAAGACAAAGACTAAAGCAGCTCTAAAGACAAAGAAACAAGTACAGGATTCTCCTACTCAGACTTCCATGCCTAAAAAAACAGATGCTTAAAATGGCCGAAGACCTAATTACTTTGATCAGGGGTTCCCATACCTTTCCTGATAAGAGGCCTAGGCAAGACACAGAATATGATTCTTCTGATCAGGATTCTATTTCCTCTGATTCCTCTTCTGAACAGGATTATTCTATGCCTCCCTATGAGGACTCTGATGCTGAAGAATCCATTCCTTCAGCCTCTCCTCCTGAGGATTATTCTTTTGGGGAAACCCTGCATATCATGAGGGAGCGTTTCCACTGTGAGAGCCAGGATTACTCTGAATCTACAAAAAGACTCAGAGACTTTCTGTTACTTCCACAGCACAGACCCCTTGCTATTCCACCTGTTCTAGATATTGTGGATGTATTTTCAGAGTCCGGCCTGTCCCCTGACTCTTTACCCCCTTGCACCTGCTAAACCAGACAGATACTACAGGGTCCCGAATTCTCATAAATTTCTATACAAGAACCCCGCTGCTGACCCAGAAACTATATCTCAGGGTCCCAAAGGGGTCAAAGCTTCCTCTGCAAAAAACCCTGTCCCCTCTGATAGGGATTCTAGGGCACTGGACAGATGGGGGGAAAAAGTTTACACTTCTGCTACCTTGGCTGTAAGGGCTTTGAATTGTCAATTTCATATGCTTAAATATCAGCAATACTTAATGTCATTGCTTAAACAGAATGTTGACAAATACTGAATGTTCAGAGAACAAGGAATTGCAGGATTTATTGCATGCAGCTGAACAAGTGGGAAAGCATACTTTGCAATGTGGTTATGATTCACTGGAGGCCTCTTGCAGGGCCGCTGTTACAGGGTCTGTTATTAGAAGGCATGCTTGGTTAAAGGAACAAAATCTGCCTGATCATGTTAAAGCAAAATTATTAGATGCCCCATTACATCATGATACTGTGGTACTAAAGCAGAAGAGGTGTTGAAGAAAATGGAGGATAAAGCAAAATCCTTGCAGACAGTTAAGGATTTCTTACAGGTACAGCCACCCAGGTTTAGCAGGAAGTGGCCTTCTAAAAATTGGTCCTTTCCAGTGTCAGACAAACCACAAAGATAGACGTCCCAGAGGCAGATCTCAGCCCCAAGGCTCATACAGGCCTAAACAATGGGGCGCTCCTACCTCCAAAAGCGGAGAAGACAAATCACAACCTTACAGGAAACAGTCAAAATGACTTTCCTCTGCCAAATCCAAGCACTTTCCATTTGGCAGCCCTCTTAGGGGGAAAACTACCACTTTTTTCATCAAATTGGCAAAAGGTTACCCAAGACAAATGGGTCTTGAACATAGTGTCCCAAGGCTACAGGTTCCATTTACCAAGGGCAAAAGGTATGCCAGACCTGCCACACAATCAATGGGCAGAGGCACAAAAGCAAATTTCAGCCCTCATGGACATGAGGGCCATTCAACAAGTACCACAGCAAGAGCAGGGGCAAGGATTTTACTCCAGACTTTTCTTAGTACCCAGAAAGGACAAAACCTGGAGACCAATACTGGACCTGTCTATACTAAACACGTTTCTGGAAGTTCCAAAATTCAAGATGTTGACTCTACAGCAGCTACTGCCCATGCTGGGCAAGAAGGCTTGGCTCGTAACTTTGGACCTAAAAGAGGCATTCTTGTATGTCCCAATCAGACAATCTTGCAGAAGGTACCTCAGATTCATAGCTGTATCAATGCACTACCAATTATCTGCACTGCCCTTTGACTTATCTAGTGTGCCCAGGGTCTTCACAAAATGCCTGGCACCAGTAATTGCATTCTGCAGACAAAGAGGAATTCAAATATACCCCTACTTGGACGACTGCCTTATTCAAGCAGAGAACATAGACATTCTTCTAAAGCATCTGGCGTTTGTAAAAAGATTACTAATTTGCCTAGGGTACACAGTAAATGAAAAGAAATCAAAACTAGTACCTTCTCAAGAGATAATATTCCTGGGTGCAAGCTTAAATACAACTGCCCAGATGGCTTATCTCACGCCCGACAAACAAAAGCAACTGACTTGTTACTTCAAAAAAGTGGCAACAAAAACCCAGTTATCTGCAAGGAAAATCCAGCAGGCCTTGGGTTTCATGGCATCCTGCATTGTACTAAGTCCATATGCCAGACTGCATATGAGGAAACTACAATGGTATCTAAAAAGTGTTTGGACTCAGCATTGCCACAACCTGGAGACAGTAATTACCCTCATTCCCTGCCTACAACAGGAGTTTCGATGGTGGGCAGAGGCCTATCAACACAACAAGGGTCTGCCATTCACTTTACCCTCAGCCAGACAGACACTGAACGGATGCATCAGATTATGCCTGGGGGGTCCATATGGCAGGAAAATGTATTCAGGGCACATGGCCTGCAAGCCATATGCATCTTCACATCAATCAAAAAGAGATGCTAGCTGTTCAGAATGCCCTGACAACTTTCAAGGATCTTCTTCATCCAGGACAGCTACTGATAAAGACAGACAATACTACGGTCATGTGGTACATAAACAAGCAGGGAGGTACACATTCCTACCCCCTATGCAGACAAGCAATGACTTTATGCGACACAGCATTGACTTATCAAGTTCACCTGCAAGCACAATTCCTGCTAGGAAAAACAAATAACTCTGGCAGACGAACTAAGCAGAAACCTCATGGATCTCCACGAGTGGAAACTGGATCCACAAGTCTTCAGCATGATAACAAGGAAATGGGGACGCCCATAGATCTATTTGCCTCCCCCCACAACCGCCAATTACAGAGATTTTGCACAAGGATTTATCACAAGCAAGCATGGAGAGTGGACGCCCTATCCTTCAGCTGGAAAAATCAAACAGTATATGCCTTTCCTCCACTGCCTCTCCTTCCCAGGGTACTCCTAAAGGTCAGACAAGAGAAGCCAAAAATGATACTGATTGCACCAGACTGGCCACGCCAGCACTGGTACCCAGTCCTAAAGAGCTTGTCTCAAGGTCCAGCATGGATATTGCCTCAAACTTCTCACTTGCTGACCCAACAAAACAATCAGATCCTGCACAGCCAACTCCGGACCTTAAATCTGGCAACATGGTGGATACTGTAGCCATTCAGAACAATCCTCTTTCTAAAGCTGTTATGGATGTTATCTTGGAGGCCAGGAGGCCCAATACCAGAAAATCTTATGCAGAAAAATGGAAGAGATTCTGTGCTTTGGAACAAGGCATTGACACGTATGTACCAAATATCCCTCAGATTTTACAATACCTAACTGAGATGCTGGACAAAGGCCTTTCTTTCTCATCAGTTAAGATTCATGCCTCTTCCATTTCATCCCATTACAATACAGAACCACCTATCTTTTCTCATCCTTTAATAAGGCAGTACCTCAGAGGGGCCAAAAACATCAGGCCTCCAAGGAGGGCACCAATTCCGGCATGGGACCTAAATTATGTCTTGGAAAAACTCACTCTGCCTCCTTTTCAGCCAGCTTCAACAGCGGATATAAAATTCTTATCCTGGAAAACAGCTCTGCTCCTAGCAATAACCACTGCAAGACAAGTCTCAGAGTTACAAGCACTCATGGCTGTGGAACTTTTCATAATTTTTCATCCAGACAGGGTTTCTCTGAGGACAAACCTAACATTTATGCCTAAGGTAGTGTCCAGTGTGGCCCTCAACCAAACCATTCACTTGCGTACCTTTTATCCAAATCCACAGAACAAGGGTGAGAAAATCCTGCATTCTTTGGACATACACAGACAGCTACGCTTCTACTTGGACAGAACTAAAGCTTTCAGGAAGACTGAGCAACTTTTAGTGTCATATGCTTCAGGATCACAAGGAAAGGCCATCTCAAAACAGACTATATCTAAATGGATAGGCCATTGCATGCGTTTCTGCTATTCTCAGCATGGCAAATCAGTGCCTAAGGGCATTAGACCTCATTCTACCAGAGCAGCAGCCACATCAGCAGCCTTCCTCAGAGGAGTATCAACCAAAGATATCTTAGAGGCTGCAACTTGGAGTTCAGTGCACACTTTTACAAAGCACTACCACTTACCTCTTTACGCTAAATCTAGAGCAGGCTTTGCCACTGCAGTTCTGCAGGGCCTGATAGCCTCTCCTAACCCTATTTAACCCAGCCACCCAACCTCAGAACATAGTACAGTTGTGTACCTACCATGAATGTAGATGTTCGTGTGTATTCACTGTTGCAGTCCAGGTTACCCACCCACCATCCCCCTTTTCTTTGCTGGGACTTATCTGTACTTCTCTATCCTATACAACCTACGTGGTGTATTTGCTTGTAGATGAAGGAAATGTTTATTTTTGTGCATGCATGCTTTATTGGCATACCTTTCAGCCTACCTATTTGGGGGCACTTGACATCTGGGGCAAGAAAAACTGAAGAAAATGGCGGCTGCATCTTTTATACCCCTGGTGCACTGACGTCAGGGAGGAGGCGACAGCAACTGATGCCGGACCTAGACTTTGGAATTCAGGCCAACTGCGGGTAGCCTGCCAGCAGGATAACCCAAGAGTAATGACTGCAACAGTGAATACACTCGAACATCTACATTTATGGTAGGTACACAACTGTACTTTCCTGACTCTCACAAGTTCCTTTTCAAGAATCCTACTGCGGATCCTGAAACCGTTTCTCTGGGACCCAAGGGCATTAAAGCTACTACTGCCAAAAATCCTACCCCCTCTGATAGAGACTCCAGGGCGCTGAATAGATGGGGTAAGAAGGTATACACTTCTGCAACTTTGGAGATTAGGGCCTTGAATTGCCAGTTTCATATGTTAAAATATCAGCTGCATATTATTGGATTGCTTAAACAGAAAATTATGTTGATTCCTGATTGTGCTGAAAATAAGGATTTACAGGATTTGATGCATTCTGCTGAACAAGTTGATAAACATACATTGCAATCTGGTTTTGATTCACTAGAGGCATCTTGCAGGGCTGCGGTAACTGGGTCTGTACTTAGAAGGCATGCTTGGCTTAAGGAGCAATCCTTGCCAGATCTTGTTAAAGCAAAATTACTGGATGCTCACTTAAATCAGAACCGCTTGTTTGGCAACAAGGCAGAAGAAGTTATTAAAAAGATGGAGGAAAAAGCTAAATCTATGCAAACTGTTAGATTTTTTACAAGTACAACCTCCAAGATTTAGTAGGCATTGGCCTTCTAAGAATTGGTCCTTTCCTGCCTCTTCCAGACCTTCTCAGTCCAAACCCAGATCCAGCAGAGCACCCAGGATTCAGTCCCAGGGTACGCACAGGACTAAGCAGTGGGGGGCCTCCACTTCCAAATCTGGGAGTAATAAAACTCCCCCCTATGGTAAACTGTCTCAGTGACTTCTTTATAAAACTTCCAAGCACTTCTCAACTGACTGCCGCTTTGGGCGGGAAGATTGCACTTCATGCAAAAAACTGGGGACTCATTACCCAGGACAAATGGGTTTTAAATATAGTGTCCCAAGGATACAGATTTCACTTCCACACGTTACCAACTCCAAGTGGTTGGCCGGATCTACCTCCAAATCAGTGGGCAGAGACCCAAAAGCAAGTACTCTCTCTTAAGCATAGGGGCTATTGAATTGGTACTAGAAGAGGAAAAAGGGGCAAGGTTTCTACTCGAGATTTTTCCTGATACTCAGAAAAGACAGTTCATGGCGTCCTATCCTGGACCTGCCTACTCCATACACCTTTTTGGTGATTCCAAAATTTAAGATGCTGACTCTTCACCAGTTGCTTCCTATGCTAAGCAAAGATGCCTGGTTGTCAACGCTAAAGTTAAAGGAAGCATACCTGCACATCCCAATCAGGGAATCTTGCAGAAGATACCTACGCTTCAAAGCAGGCTACACGCACTGTCAGTTCTCTGCACTGCCCTTTGGCTTATCTACTGCGCCCAGGGTATTCACAAAGTGCCTAGCTCCAGTCATTGCATTTTGCAGGCAAAGAAATATTCAAATATACCAATACCTGGACGATTGTCTAATTCAGGCAGAAAACCAGGACGTACTTTTGAATCATCTGACTTTTGTACAAAGGCTACTAACTTGTCTGGGGTACACCATAAACGAAAAGAAATCACACCTGGTACCCTGTCAACAAATTATATTCCTGGGAGCATGCTTGATCACAACTTCCCAGATAGCTTTTCTCACGCCAGAGAAACAAATTCACTTGACAACCTACTTCAAACAAGTGGCCACAAAAACCCTGCTATCTGCAAGGCAAATACTACAAGCCATGGGGTTCATGGCCTCCTGCATTCTTCTAATTCCATATGCAAATGAGGAAACTACAATGGTATCTAAAAAGCCTATGGTGTCAACATTCTCAGGATCTAGAAGCAATTATTCCTATCATTCCTTGTCTACACCTAGAGTTCCTTTGGTGGACAGAGGCCTGCCACCAATACAAGGGAATACCATTCACACTACCCCCTGCTGCCCAAACCCTAACAACAGATGCATCAGACTATGCATGGGGGGGGGGCGCAACTGGCAGGTAAGTGCAGTCAGGGCAAATGGAACCCAATTCAAATGCACCTTCACATCAATCATAAAGAAATGTTAGCTGTACAGAATGCTCTTGATAGCCTTCAAGGACCACAACACCACTGTTATGTAGTACATAAACAAGCAGGGGGGTACACATTCCTACCCCTTCTGCAGACTAGCCATGGCATTGTGGAACACAGCCTTGAGCTACCAAGTGCATCTACAAGCTCCGTTCCTGCCAGGAAAACTAAATACACTGGCAGACGGACTAAGTAGAAACCTAATGGACCCACACGAGTGGATACTGGAACCAAGGATTTTCAACATGTTGACAAGCAAATGTGGGAGCCCAGATATAGACCAGTTTACCTCCCCCCAGAACTATCAATTGTAAAAAATTTTGCGCAAGGACTCCCCACAAACAAGCTTAGAAAGTGGATGCTCTGTCCTTCAGCTGGAAAAAACGATCAGTTTATGCCTTTCTTCCTCTGCCTCTGCTCTCCAAAGTACTACTAAAGATCAAACAAGACAAGCCAAGGATGATTTTGATTGCACCAGCCTGGCCATGCCAACACTGATACCCCCTCCTGCACAGTGTGTCACTGTTGGCCCCATGGCACCTGCCTCAGACTCCTACCTTGCCGTCTCAGCAGGAGAACCAGATTCTGCACCCTCAGCTTCAAACACTGAACCTAGCAGCCTGGCTAATTACCTAAGCTATCCTTTACTATCCCTCAGTAAACCAGTGATGGATGTCATTTTAGAGGCAAGGAGGCCTAGTACTAGAAAATCTTATGCTGAAAAATGGAAAAGATTCTGTACCTGGAACCAATCTCAAGGGATGAACACAGCAGTGCCCAATTTACCTCAGATTTTACAATACTTAACCGAGATGCTTCACAAGGGCCTGTCTTTTTCCTCAATAAAAATTCACGCCTCAGCCATTTCAGCTCATTATAACACATAACCTCCCCTCTTCTCTCATCCACTGCTCAAGCAGTTCCTCAAAGGGGCCAAAAATTTAAGACCACCCAGGAAAACTCCAACTCGGGCCTGGGACCTTAACTTTGTATTGGAGAAACTCACCCTTCGGACCTTAACTTTGTATTGGAGAAACTCACCCTTCCTCCTTTCGATCCAGATGCTACTGCAGATTTAAAATTCCTTTCTTGGAAAACAGCTTCCCTTTTAGCCATCACTTCAGCAAGAAGGATATCTGAATTACAGGCCCTTATGGCAGTGGAGCCTTTCATCGTCTTTCATGCAGACAGGGTGTCCCTCAGGACCAATCCCTCTTTCATGCCAAAGGTGGTATCCAGTGTGGCCTTTAATCAGTCCATTCATTTGCCACCCTTCTTTCCTAATCCACAGAACAAAGGGGAACGGATACTGCACTCCTTACATGTGCACAGACCACTTAAATTCTACTTGGACAGGTCTAAACCTGAAAGGAAATCTGAACAACTGCTGGTGGCATTTGCTGCAGGGACAGAGGGGAAGGCTATTTCAAAGCAAACCATCTGCAAATGGATAGGCCATTGCATTCATTTCTGCTATTAGCACCATGGAAAACCTATCCCACAGGGGATCAGACCCCACTGAACCAGGGCTGCATCTACCTCTACAGCCTTTCTCAGAGGCGTACCTACTAGGTACATCCTAGAAGCTGCTACCTGGAGTTCTGTACATACTTTCACCAAGCATTACCATTTGCCAATTTTCTCTAAATCCCGAGCTGGCTTTGCCACTGCAGTTTTGCAGGGCCTTATAGCTGGTCCTAATGCTATCTAAATTCCTCCTCCCATCCTTAGCTTTGGGAATCTACCCAAATGTAATGCATGCAACAGTGAAACACGAAGAACATAGTACAGTTGTGTACACTTACCATAAATGTAGATGTTAGAGTGTATTCACTGTTGCAGTCCTGGTTACCCTCCCTCCAGCCCCCTGACGACTTTTGGTTATACCTCTTCTCTCCTTTTCAATGCTTATAAGCTTTTTGGTGTATTTGCTTTTTTTGTTTGAGGTATAACCATGTATATTTATAGATTTAATTGCTTCCCATTAGGGGGGCACCTGACCTCTGGGGCAAGAAAAACTGATGTAATGACGTTGGCTGCATGTTTTATATCCGTGACGACCTGACGTCACGGAAGAGACAGCAACCGACATAGGACTCAAGACTTTGTTAATCAGGTTGACTGAGGGCTACTGCAAGCAGATAACCTAAATCTAATGACTGCAGCTGTGAATACACTCAAACATCTACATTTATGGTAAGTGTACGCAACTGTACTTTCCTACAAGTCCAGCAGAAAACAATAGGGCTTGGTAAACGTTAGATTTGTGAGATTGTGGACAGGTGTATTTTATTTGCTGTCTGATGGCAAAAGATGCAGCATTCAATGGTTGCTCCTTTAGAGGTGTTGGCTGCCTCCAGCAGTTGCTTCAGGTATGTTTTTGTTGCATGATCACTGCCACAAGCATTTGTTTCCTAGTGCACATTTTCACAGGGAGTTATGTCAAGCGTGACTCCAAGAGATAGGCTTCCTTTGATATTTCTGTACTTCAAAACATGAATCTTAGTCCTCTATTTGCCCTCGTCTTCCTTCCTCCCATGTGAATTTCTGCTTGGTATTCAACCCAGTCGATCATCAAGGAGAATGTCTGATGTGAGATGCAACACAATCTTACTGCATCAGTTGCTCTGTGAGGTGACTGTTACAGATGGTCCCAGAAAGCCTCTGACCATACTCCATTGTTTGAATGACCTGTCTTTCCAGGCTTAGCTGTTGGAAGTTCCCTGCAAGTTGAGCCATTTATGTCACTCATTAACAGTATAAATGTTAAATCTGTGTTTTTTGATTTATAGTAAGTGCGCTGACTAGTTGTTGGAGATGAACGTGGCAGCTTCATCTGCTGGGTGCACTTTTGTTGACCCAAAACAGTGTGCCAACAGTGAGTACACATATCTCTGAAGCTGGGAACATCCAAGAAAAAGTACCAAATTGTGATTGGTGGAGAGGATGAACAAGGCCAGCCCATCACTAGCTGATGTATTGTTTTTCTGTAGTGGAATGTACCAGTACTTCCAAGTTCTACAAACCAGAGGGAGGTGGAAAGTGGTTACTTTTTCTCTACAGCGGAGTAGAAGGTTCTCATATATTGTTTACCTTTCCCAGTGATTTTTCCCTTCTGGCCATATTCAGCAAATATAGGCCAAGGCTTAGCTACAGTGTCTCTCTCATAGCTGAGAAACGGTGCTGTTGTCCCCTGTACTTACTGTGGATATTTCTGGTCTACATTACAGAACACTGAGGTGCTAGAGACTGTCACAAGGCCTTATTTTAAGCAGATTTATTCCACTAAGTAGAAGTAGATTTTCATTGCATTCCGTGTGATAGTACTAGTTTGTGGGGTTCCTGCCTTGTAGAAGCCTGAGACCAGCCAGAATCTTTTTAACATCCCCAACTGGAAGGTGTCAGCTGATGCCATCTTCAGTTCTTTGTTGTTGTGTACTCTGATGCTCCACATTGCTTTACTCTGCTTTTTCAGTCAGCTTGAATTGCCAGAGTTCCAGATGCTTCAGGAAAAATACCCTGATGTAGACAGTTTTTCTTGTTAGTGGTCAAGAAAATTGTCTGTCTTGTGGTAAGCAGATTTCCCCACAAAGATCTCTGCTCTTTTTGTTTTGTTAATGTCCACAGCATGACATTGCTAGCTGTCAGTATTATGGCAAGGTTTAATTCAAAAACTATGAAACTTAGGGCCGAGTTCCCTCGGTTGCATGTAGAATCAGATAATATAATAAATAATTACATAAATGCAGTCTTTAAATGTGAATACGGATTGTGTTACACATCTAGTATGGCTGTCTCAGCTAGAATACAGCTGGGCAGATGTCTGCAACGATCACCACCAGTTAACATACGTCTGTCCATAGTTTACAGCTATGCTTTACAGCCGTATAGCTCTACGGCAAAGTGCTGCTGCAGCCAGTTGGTTTCGGCAATGTAGCTCGCAGGGCAGTGTCTTGCAAGCTACACGCCGAAACCCATTTTATACACTACATTAGTTTTTTGGTTTTATTTGCCCAGTAATTTTGCATAAACAGTGTTGCATGTATTACAGAATTGTAACAGGCAAGGGCAACTACAGAGCCATGTTATTTATGTTTAGGCAAGTAGAGTTTTTGTTTAAGAACAAGGAAGAACTATGAGCTTTAGTTAAATTGGCAACATACAGCTGTATTTATGCTCACAAACATGTTTTGGTCTGAAATATAGAAATTCATTTGGCAGTTGTAATGTCTGAATTAATTTTGTTGAGATAAAATACATTTTGACAATTAACTTGCTATAAATGCTCAACAGAATGCTTACTGAGAAAGGAAAGAACTATTCCTAGGACAGCCTTCTAGTTTCAGTGGTGTAGCAAGTAACACGGACTTCTTTGCTGCTGGAAGATCAGAAAGCTGTGGTTTCTATTCCCACTCCAAGTGAATGGATGCGATGTTCTTCATTCCACATTGCTGCAGTCCTAACTATTGGGTAGTCCGCTGTCCAGTCGGCCCGAATACCAAAGTATATGGCTGACGTCGGTCAGGGCGCATTAGACTGACGTCAGCATGTCAGGGTACTAATGCGCATGACCGACGTCATATCCTCAGTCTTTTTTGCCGCATGGTCCGATGCAGAAGCAGTTTTGCGAGTGCAGGTTGGCGTTCTGAAATTTTCTGAAGTCGGAGTTTCAGACCGAATCAAAGTTGGCTAAGTACCCGTTGGGAACATTTTGGTTTTTCTTGCCTCAGTATTTAACCGGATGTCAGAAAAAGTGAATAACTGTATTTCTTGTGGGAAACAGATACCTCATAGGGATTACCATACCTTGTGTTTACCTTGTTTAGGGCCTGAGCACGACGTTGTTGGATGCCGCTCTTGTGCTAGATTTAACAAACGCACTATTAAGAGAAGGTTAGACTGTGCCAGGTTAGTGTTTGGGAAGCGTTGTAATTATAAAATGCCGTCGGATGCTCCGGCGCCCGCTTCGTCCAAAAAGCGCAAGGACAAAGCAGCGAAGCCTAGGGTTGATGAACCGGCAGTCCCGGACGTCGGTTCTTTAGAAGGCTCAGTGGAGCCAGAGGTTTTGCCAGGAGTTTCTTTGGAGTCTCAGGCAGAGACTTTACTGTTACAGGATGTGCCTTCTCAGGAGGTGGGCCAGGCTGAGGGGGCTTCTCAGGTAACTGTTCTTCCCTCTCTTCCCAAGGTAGTTAGAGCCTCTCCTTCTGTTTCCAAAACTTCTTTGAGAGGTAGGCCCAGTTTAGCTTCAGTGGGGGTTTCTCCTAGCACTTTAGGTTCTGTGCCTAAGAAACATATGCTTAAAATGGCAGAAGATTTGATTACTATGATTAGAGGTTCTATGCCCCCTCCTGATAAGAGGCCTAGGGTGGAACCTGAGTTTGAGAGTTTTGAACAGTGTTCAGAGGCTTCTGAGTCTTCTGCGGAAGACTTGCAGGAGTTTCCTCCTTATTCTGATTCTGATGTGGATGATTCCACTCCTACAGCTTCTCCTCCTGAGGATTTCTCATTTTCAGAGACTCTGCATTCCATGAGGGAGCACTTTAAATGGGAAGGCCAAGATTACTCTGATTCCAGGAAAAGGCTTAGGGAATTCTTGTTTTTACCCCAGCATAGGCCCTTAGCTATACCTCCTGTGTTGAATGTGGTGGAAGATGTTTTGCAGAGGCTTCCCTGAACCCTGATTCTTTGCCTCCTGCTCCTGTTAAACCTGATAGGTACTATAGGGTGCCTGAAGCTCATAAGTATCTTTTAAGAGTCCTAGGGCAGACCCGAAACTGTTTCTCAGGGACCTAAAGGTGTTAAGGCCTCTGTTGTTAAAAACCCTGTTCCCACTGATAAAGAGGCAAGGGCTTTGGATAGATGGGGAAAGAAAGTGTATACTTCTTCCACTTTAGCCATGAGGCATTGAATTGTCAGTTCCACATGCTAAAATATCAAAATTATCTCCTTTCACAATTGAAATCTAAGGTGGATGCTTTGGCGGAAGGTATTGAGTGTAAAGAGTTGCTGGATTTAGTTCATGTGTCTGAACAAGTGGGTAAGCATTCTTTGCAATGTGGTTTTGATGCTGTACAGGCCTCCTCGAGGGTGGCTGCCACTAGTTCTGTTCTTCGCAGGCATGCCTGGTTGAGGGATCAGAATTTAGCTGAGCATGTTAAGACAAGGATTTTGGATGCTCCTTTACAGTCTGATGTGTTGTTTGGTTCGCCTGTGGAAGCAGTTTTAAAGAAAATGGAGGACAAGGCTAAGTCTATGCAGACTGTTAAAGATTTTTTGCAGGTGCAGCCACCGAAGTTTAGTAGAAATTGGCCTACTAAGGGATGGACATATCCTGCTTATGATTCCCAGTCTAGGGGTAGGTCTAGACGTGGTAGGGGCAGAGCTCAAGGTTCTTTTAGGCCTAGAACAGGGAGTTCACCTGCTCAGACTTCTGGTGAGGGCAGGGGTCAGTCCTTTCGTAAACAGACCCAATGACCTGCCTTTTCAGCTGCCAGTAGATTCTCGTCTGGCAGCTCCTTTGGGAGGAAGACTGTCTCTTTTCAAAGAAAATTGGGATTTAATTACTCAAGACAGATGGGTGTTGGATATCATTCACCACGGTTACAGGTTTTATTTCCATACATTGCCCCCTTTCAAAGGCATGCCAGACGTTCCTCCTCCACAAAGGAAAGAGGCTCACAAGCAAATTTCTCTGTTACTCCAAATAGGGGCCATTCAGCCAGTCCCTGTATCAGAAAGGGGCCTAGGATTTTATTCTCGCCTGTTCCTAGTACCAAAGAAGGGGAACACGTGGAGACCAATTTTGGATTTATCTATCCTCAACACTTATCTGGACATTCCCAAGTTCAAGATGTTGACGTTACAACAGCTTTTACCTCTGCTGGGCAAAGATCACTGGATGGTAACTTTAGATCTCAAGGAAGCTTACCTTCATGTGCCTATAAGACTAAGTTGCAGGAAGTATCTGCGTTTCGAGCTGGAAATTCTCATTATCAGTTCTCTGCATTGCCCTTTGGCTTATCTACTGCGCCCAGAGTATTCACAAAAGTTCTGGCTCCAGTGATAGCTTACTTCAGGCTAAAAGGAATTCAAATCTATCCTTACTTGGACGACTGCCTGATTCTGGCTCAAGAAAAGGAAGACCTTCTACAGCATCTGGATTATGTTATAGCAGTGCTAAGATGCCTAGGGTATTCTGTGAACGAAATAAAGTCCAGTCTAGTACCCTCTCAAGACATGTGCTTTCTGGGTGTGAGACTGAATACAGCAGCCCAGATGGCCTTTTTAACCCCGGACAAACAAAAGAGTCTATCCCTTTACTTCCATCAGCTATCTCATCAGTCCGTGCTGACTGCAAGGACAGTCCTTCAAGCATTAGGGTTCATGGCATCTTGTATTCTGGTGCTTCCCAATGCCAAACTGCATATGAGGAAGCTGCAATGGTATCTCAAAAATGTATGGACACAGCACTGCCAGGATTTGGACACTGTCATTCAAATAATACCTTGCCTTCAAAAGAATTTTTGTGGTGGGCTCAGGAATGTCACCTAAACAAGGGACTCTCTGTGACCCGGCCAGAGGCGAGTCAGATTTTAACGACAGATGCCTCGGACATTGCTTGGGAGCTCATCTAAATGGACAATGGATACAAGACAAGTGGCCTGCCAGACTACAGCATCTACATATCAACATGAAGGAGATGTTAGCAGTCCAGTTTGCATTAATGGCTTTCAAGGAGTTACTTCTTCCAGGGCAGGTGTTGATTCTAACAGACAACACAACTGTCATGTGGTACATCAACAAACAAGGGGAACACATTCTTATCCTCTATGCAGGCAAGCAATGATTTTATGGGAGACTGCTCAGCTTGCAACTAACTCTTCAGGCAAGGTTTCTGCCGGAGCACAGAACTCCTTAGCAGATGTGTTAAGCAGACAAATCATGGATCCCCACGAGTGGAAACTGGATCTTCATGTATTTCAGAAATTGACAGTGTCATGGGGAACTCCAGACATAGATCTGTTCGCTTCTCCACTAAACCACCAGCTGCCAAAGTTTTGCACAAAGGGGTTTCATCACACAGCTTGGAAAGTGGATGCTCTTTCTTTCAGTTGGAAAAATCTTCATGTGTATGCCTTTCCACCTCTGCCTCTTCTTCCAAAGGTGCTCTTAAAGGTCAGACAAGACAAGCCAAGGATGATTTTAATAGCTCCAGATTGGCCTCGGCAACACTGGTACCCACTACTAAGGAGTCTGGTAAGGAAGCCTCCATGGCCTTTACCTTTGATTCCACATCTGTTATCTCAGAAGGACGGTCATCTGCTCAATGTCAAGCTTCACTCTCTTCATCTGACAGCCTGGCATATTCTGTGTTGAAACACAGCAGGTCTCAACTTCCTCAACAAGTTTTAAATGTGATTATGGAAGCTAGAAGACCTAGTACAAGGAAAGTGTACGCAGAAAAATGGAAGAGATTTTTATTTTGGAGTACAGCAAAGAATTTGGAGATTTCTGAGCCTAATTTGAGTGTGGCTCTTCAATATCTTACTGAGTTATTGGACAAAGGTTTGTCCTTCTCTTCCATTAAGATTCATGCTGCAGCAATTTCAGCTCACTATGATTGTGACCCACCATTGTTTTCGCATCCTTTGTTCAAGCAGTTTCTTAGAGGGGCAAAGAATATAAGACCCCCACGTAGAGCTATTACTCCTGCTTGGGATCTCAATTTTGTGTTGGAAAAACTTACTCTACAACCTTTTGAGCCTGCGGCTACTGCTGAATTGAAATACTTGTCATGGAAGACTGCTTTTCTGTTGGCTATTACTTCTGCAAGAAGGGTGTCTGAGTTGCAGGCCCTTATGGCAGTAGAGCCCTTTTTGATTTTCCATAAGGATAGGGTATCATTACGTACTAATCCTTCCTTTATGCCTAAGGTGGTTTCTAGTGTGGCTTTAAACCAAACTATTCATTTGCCTACTTTATATGCAGACCCCCAAAATAAAGGGGAAAAGATTTTGCACACTTTAGATGTACACAGGCAATTGCGTTATTATTTAAGCAGGACTAAAGATTTTAGGCATTCTCAGCAGTTGTTTGTTTCTTTTGCTTTGAGTTCGCAGGGCAAGCCTGTGTCAAAACAAACTATTTCTAGGTGGATTGGGTTTTGCATTGCATTTTGTTATTCCCATCATGGCAAGGAGATTCCAGCTGGGATTAGGCCTCATTCCACTAGGGCTACTGCCACTTCAACAGCATTTCTAAGGGGGGTGGCAACTAAGGATATTTTGGAGGCAGCTACTTGGAGTTCAGTACATACTTTCTCTAAGCATTATCACCTTCCTCTCTACTCTAAGTCTAGGGCTGGTTTTGCCACAGCTATTTTGCAAGGCATGTTGTCAGCTCCTGCTTCTTTATGATTTGCCAGCCTCCCTTACCTCTGCTTTGGGATTCTACCCAATAGTTAGGACTGCAGCAATGTGGAATGAAGAACATAGTACAGTTTTGTACCTACCATAAATGTAGATGTTCGAGGATCCACATTGCTGCAGTCCAATTTACCCTCCCTCCTTCCCCTCTGTGTTTAGGGGTGGTTGTGTAGGTGAGGTTATATGCTGATATTTTTGTATATATTGTACATCTTTTTGGTGCAGGTATATTGGGCCTTGTCTTTTTAGGGTCTTCTGACATCTGGGGCAAGAAAAGACTGAGGATATGACGTCAGTCATGCGCATTAGTACCCTGACGTGCTGACGTCAGTCTAATGCGCCCTGACCGACGTCAGCCATATACTTTGGTATTCGGGCCGACTGGACAGCGGACTACCCAATAGTTAGGACTGCAGCAATGTGGATCCTCGAACATCTACATTTATGGTAGGTACAAAACTGTACTTTTCCCATTACTGACACTGCAGTGCAGCGTTAGGGGGTGCTGCACTCCTGAGTGTGCAGTCCTTTGGAAGAGGTGTTAAACAGAGGTCCCATCTGCCCAAGATGATGGTGGCTCAGGTGGATATAACAGATCCTGTGGCAGTTATTGAAATTATGAGGGAAGATGTTCTTCGTGTTTCACTGTTGCAGTCATCACATTTGGGTTATCCCTGCCAGGGTAGCCCTCGGCCGGCCCAAATACCAGAGACTTAGAAATTACTGGTCCGGTGGGTCGTCACACTGCATCTTCAGTTCAAAGCAGAGCAAGATTTGCTACTGCTGTCCTACAGGATATGCATTAACCACATCCACTTGGTGGGTGTGGGAGAGTAATTGCTTGTGAGCCTTTTTCATTGATAAGTAACACTGCACCTGAATAACAATAGATTTTTGAGTAAGTTGAGTAACTACTACTGCTGCAGTGTAAACTCCCACCCCTTTCCTTTTGGTTAATGGCTTTCTTTCCACTGCCATGGGTTGATATCTGTTAGGTGAATGAAGCAAATTAAATATAAAATCACAAACCAGCCAAAAAAAGTGATTAGTTCTCCAGGGTATTGGCAGTGCAACAACAAAGGAGCATATAAGTGCTTTGCAGATTGATGACTGGGAGCACTGTTTGATCCTGAGGCAGATGTACCAGTAATCTTCCTATGAAAAAAGAACAGAAAAGTGTAGGTCCTTCTCTCTATTTGTGTTTATCAAACCAATGATGTGGGCTAGGAGAGGAGACCAGCTGTACTCTGGGGAGGTCTGTAAAGCTGTCAAAGTCTGGCAAGAATGACAGATGCCATCCTGTGACTAATTACTGTGGATAAGGAAATTGTACTGCAGTACTTAGTGTACTAATGCAGACTGCATGGTCAAGTCTGCTGTTTTACCGAGTCTACTAATACAGTGTATCCTCAATGTCTGTCTACTAATACAGATTGTATCCTCAGAAGTATCCTGTTATACTGAGTCTACCAATACAGACTGTATCCTCAAAGTCTCCTATTATACGGAGTCTGTTAATGCAGACTGTATCCTCAAAAGTCTCCTATGATACTGTGTCTCCTAATGCAGATTATATCCTCAAACGTATCCTGTTATACTGAGTCTACCAATGCAGACTGTATCCTTAAAAGTCTCCTATTATACTGAGTCTAGTAATGTGGACTGTATCCTCAAAAGTCTCCTATGATACTTTTTCTACTAATGCAGACTGTATCCTCAAAAGTCTCCTGTTATACTGTGTCTACTAATGCAGACTGTGTCCTCACAAGTCTCTTATGATACCGAGTCTACTAGTGCAGACTGTATCCTCAAAAGTCTCCTGTTATTCTGAGTCTACTAATACAGACGGTACTTTCTTGGTTGCCTTTAAGTACACTTTTTTTTTCCTATCTTTTTTTTGTTAGTTTGTCTAATAAGAGATAAGCTGTTGTCATGTACGTCTTACACTGAATGTCACTGTATTGTCCATTTGATCTGTGCTGCTTTAGATTCGTTTGTGTAGTCTAAATGGAGGTACATGACATACCCTCTGAGTTTTACTATCATGATAGCTAATGGAATACTTCATACATACATGCAAAATGGAAAACAGCAAATCGGGTATTAATGTTGCTTATGCCTTAGGATTGAAAGACCATCTGCTGACCTGGTCATATTTGCCTAAGTCCATATGAATACCACCTTGGGTGTCCCATGAAAAGAGGTGAACAAAGTGTAATTAAATAGAATGCAGTGTATGTATTTTTTCATGTAAATAAATGCTGCAGGTGGAGAAGGTTCAGCACATGACTCTACTTCTGTATGGATTGCAGCTGATAACTGTTCATTTTCAAAAGAACATTTTAGTGACAGTCATGGAAATGTAAAGTATCAGAAGATTTGTATTTAAATAAAAGTATAACCCTTCTATCTTTATGTACTTTAGGATGAAGAAAGCATTCCAGCTGAATGTCGGCATTTACCAGAGTACAAAGAGCTGCTAGGGTTGAAAAAACTGAAGAAACAGAAATTACATCAACTTAAAGCTGCAAGTGGATTTGTACAGCATGTTGGATTCAAGGTGAGTGAAACAAAATTAAATTTTGCCTTCAAGCAGAAGTAAAGAATTATATAGTAATGGTGCTAATTATCTGTCAACTGCACAGTCAGGTTGGGTGAATTGCATATTTTTTGGTGCAGTGTAGAATTACCTTCCTGGAAAAAGGTCAGCCACCAACCAGTGAATGTGAATCACCTAAAATTTCCTTCAGCTGTCCTATATGTATGCTTCCCTGTCGTATTACTGCCGTCCTGATGGTAACTTCAGAAGAAACAAAAAAAAAAAAAAAGGGAAGAAAAAGATGTGACCTTTACCACACATGAAGCAGTGTCTGAATATGGCTCGTACAAGAAGTATGAACAATACTTAAATCTGCAAAAAATGTTTTGTAGTATCCTTTAAATAAATTGTTAAAACATAAGGCACAGACTTCCATGACATAGATTAGCATTATGATGCTTTTAATGTGAGCATGCAGAGGTAAACCACACATTTGTGTCATAAGTATGACTGTTAAAAACATAGTACCTCTGCATAATTTATTAAAAAAAGGAAACTAATCAAGTTTTTATCTAGCTAGGCGGTCAAAGACAGTATGTCTAGTCAAAAATCTGCATCTGTGATAGCATAGTTTTACCCCAAGGGCAAAAGAGTCCTCCCAAATTACTTCCTGTCAGAAGTGCAAATCTTGACAATTTGAAAAATAAACTCCAGTTTTAAACTTAAAAACAGCAAGCTTTGAAAGTTGCTGTTACACATTTCAGGTATTTTTCGAAGGGGGCTTTGTTGTCCCTTCACCCCTACTGCATGGGGTCAGCATCTGCTCTTAATTAACCTGTTCTTCACTTACTAGTAACAGCATCTGCATGAAGTGGTGAAATATTTTGTCAGGTAAAGTGTTTTGTAGGGGTTCTTAACGCTCCCTTTTTTCTTCCCCACACCTGCTTCTTACCTATACTTATCTCAAGACTTCTATGCCCTAGTTGGGGGGGCACTCCATGGTACCTCAGCCTTGGACGTGGCATATATCCACCATATTCTCACTTAGTCACTTTTCCAAGGATCACAGTTATAGTCCTTGGCATTTCAACAGAAACCCTGAGAGATGCCCCCCAGCATATATCTTGAAGGATGCATCCCAGGGCACCTGCATTGCCTCTGCTTTGGCCAAATGGCTGTATAGTGCCAACAAATGTTCTGCCTTTAAGCAGTCCCTTGAGGTCCCTTAGTGTGAGAATGGTGATAGTACACAGGATTGAGTACTGTTCTCTTCAAGCCTCTCACACTACCAAGTCCTGTAGGACTCGTTAGCCTAGACTGAGGAAGGCACACTGATTCCTTCTGCAGTGGCGAGGTCTAGAGACCAGACCTAGGTACTGGACATGAATTGGTTGTTTGTGTTGTAGGACTTGACTTTGCAGTTGCACATTTAAAGGGAACACATTAATTCCAGCGTTAAGCCCTGCACTGGCCTCTGATGACAGTACTGCTTCTGGTAAGCAGGTGCCTTTGTGCTAGAGTATTAATACTCAAGCTGATGTTCTTCGTGTTTCACTGTTGTAGTCATCACACTTGAGGTATCATGCCGGGGTAGCCCTCAGTCAGCCCGAATACCACAGGCCTAGTATTTCTGCGTCGGTTGCTGTCGCTTCAGGACTGACGTCAGGTCGTCAGTGGTATAAAAACAGGCAGCCAACGCCATTATATCAGTCTTTCTTGCCAAGGAGCCTGAAGTAGAAGCAGTTTGCACGACTGCTGGTCGGCCGCTACCTGAGTTTTCATTTCCGGAATTGAAGTTGAAGTCTTCTAAAGCTAAGTACCCCGTTGGGGATCTTTTTTTCTTGCTCGAACCTATGTCAGAAAAAGTTAACAATTGTTTCACCTGTGGAAAGCAAATACCACACTGAGATTTCCATTCTTACTGCGTCACCTATTTAGGCCCAGACCAAGATGTACCTCGCTGCCGATTTTGTGCTTTGTTCAACGCCCGAACTATTCATCATCGGGCCCTTATTGTAGCTAAATACTTTCGTTCTCTATCTCCATATTCCAAAATGGCTTTGGTAAGCTGTCTGCTACCGATTGGAAAAAAACGTAAAGATAAAGACAGACAGAGACAGACCGCACAGGTCCAAAACTGCCGACGACGCTTCCCTTAAGCTAGTCGCCAGTTCGCCTGTACTCAGGCACTTTCGCAGCCCCTGATGCCCGCTTTGATGGATTCGCAGGCCGCTACCGAGACCCACACGACTTTTCTTTGACTATGGAACCTGCGGATTTTCTTTGACTATGGAACCTGCGGATGTCTCTACCTTGGATGGGTCCGGAGCCACTGTGCACACACCGGCTTCTGAGGAAGTTCTTCGCACTACAGATATTTGACACAAACCGACTTCTTTCGCATCTTCAGTTCTTTCTAAAACTACCAAGTTTCTAAGGCCAAGAGTACGAGCTGCACCTAAAAAACCAATGACCCTAACTCAAGCACCTGCTTCCTTGCCACAGTCACAGATGCTTAAAATGGCAGAAGACCTTATGCTTATTAGGGGAAGCCAGCCTTCCCCTGATAAAAGAAAAAAAGATTTATCCCCAGCAGCTTTATCTGACCAAGAGTCCGACTGTGAGGTTTCTGATTATCAAGACATGCCCTTATCTGCCTGTGAGGATTCAGATGCAGAGGAAGCCATTCCTTCTGCCTCCCCTCCAGAGGATTTTTATTTTGGAGAAACCCTACATACCTTGAGAGAGCATTTCCATTGAGAATGCCAGGATTATCCTCAATCCAAAAAGAGACTTGTGAATTTTCAGATTTAGCACAGCACAGACCCTTAGCTATCCCTCCTGTTCTGGATGTTGTGGATGATGTCTTTATAGAATCCAGTCCAACTCCTGATACTTTATCCCCTGTTCCCAGGAAACCTGACGGGTACTACAGAGTCCCTGACTCGCACAAATTTCTTTTCAAAAATCCTGCTGCTGACCCAGAGGTCATCTCCCAAGGACTTAAAGAAGTAAAAGCAACTACAGCTAAGAATCCCACCCCCTCAGACAGGGATTCCCGAGCTTTAGACAGATGGGGTAAAAAAAGTCTACACCTCTGTAACTCTTGCCATTAGAGCATTAAATTGTCAGCTCCACATACTGAAATACCAGCAACATACTATGGAACTTATTAAGCAAAAATTATCTACCTTCCCTGACTGAGCAGAAAATAAAGAATTACGGGAGCTTATGCATTCTGGAAGCCAAGTCAGCAAGCATACCCTGCAATGTGGGTTTTCTGCCCTAGAAGCATCTTGCAGGGCAGCATTCGCAGGTCCTGTACTTAAAAGGCATGCTGGCTGAAGGAGCAGACCTTGCCAGACCATGTCGAATCAAAATTATTGGACGCACCTCTGAACAAGGACAATCTGTTTGGCACCAAAGCAGAAACGATTTTTAAAAAGATGGAAGAAAAAGCTAAGTTTATGCAGACAAAGATTTTTTTGCAAGTGCAGCCTCCAAGATTCAGTAGGCATTGCCCCTCACAACATTGCTCCTTTCCAGCCCCCTCAAGGCCACCTCAAACTAGACCAAGGGGAAACAGGCCCCCCAGACTACAGTCTCTGGGTGTGCAGAGATCTAAGCAATTGAGTACCTCCACTTCTAAAACAGGGAGTGCTAAGCCACCCTCTTATGGAAAGACTTCTCTACTCCTCCCCTCACCTCTGCCCAATTGCTCGTGCCCCTAGGAGGAAAACCTGCTCACCATGCAAAAAACTGGACCTCCATCCCCAACAATCGATGGCTCCTCAACATACTATCCCAGGGGTACAGATTTTCTTTCCACATGCTGCCAACCCCTAAAGGGTTCCCAAACCTTCCTCCAAACCAGTGGGCAGAGGCACAAAACCAAGTTCAGTCCTTGCTCTCCATAAGGGCAGTTCGGCCTGTTCCTGCAGAACAGATAGGCCAAGGTTTTTATTCCAGACTTTTCCTGGTACCCAGAAAAGAGGACACCTAGCACACAATCCTAGATCTATCCATTCTAAACACCTTCCTGGTGGTGCCAAAATTCAAAATGTTCACTCTCCAGCAGCTTCTCCCTATGCTGTCCAAAGATGCCTGGTTAGCCACCCTAGACCTAAAGGAGGCCTATCTGCACATCGCATTTAGGAACTCCTGCAGGAAATGTCTACGTTTCAGTGTAGGATCTATGCATAATCAGTTCTCTGCACTTCCCTTTGGCTTATCCACTGCTCCCAGAGTTTTCACAAAATGCCTGGCTCCAGCCATTGCCTATTGCAGACAGAGAAATATTCATATTTACCCGTACTTGGATGATTGTCTGATTCAGGCAGACAGTCAGGAAAAGCTGTTGGCATTTGTAAAGGACCTTCTAACCTCCCTGGGGTACACTATCAACGAAAAGAAATCCAAACTAGTCCCCAGTCAAAAAATTGTATTCCTGGGAGCAATCTTGGACACAGCATCTCAGATGGCATTCCTTACTCCAGAAAAACAAGCCTATCTGACAGGCTGCTTCTCTCAAATGGCTACCAGAACCCAGTTATCCACAAAGAAAATCCTGCCAGCTCTAGGGTTCATGGCCTCCTGAATGCTACTAATTCCATATGCCAGACTACATATGAGTAAACTTCAATGGTACTTAAACAGTCTTTGGTGCCAACATTCTTAGGACCTGGAAACTGTCATACCTATGATACCTTGCCTAAGGAAAAAGTGGGTTTGGTGGGCAGCAGCATGCAACCACAACAAGGGGCTTCCCTTTACACAACCCCATGCTGCCCAGACCCTAACCACAGACGCATCAGACTTTGTCTGGGGTGCACATCTGGACGGCAGGTGCATTCAGGGGTACTGGAGCCCAAATCAAATTCATCTGCACATCAACCAAAAAGAGATGTTAGCTGCACAGCACGCTCTGACAGCTTTCAGATCCCTACTCTCTCCGGGGTCTCTACTAATCAAAACCGACAACACCACAGTGATGTGGCACATCAACAAGCAGGGGAGAACCCACTCAGCAGGCTAGCCATGACCCTCTGGAACATGGCCTCAGCCATGCATATTCACCTGCAAGCTCAATTCCTGCCAGGCAACCAAAAGTCTTTGGCAGACATCTTAAGCAGAAATCTCCTAGACCCACATGAGTGGCAATTAAACCACAACACCTTCAGCCTTGTGACCCAGAAATGGAGTACCCTGAAGGTGGACCTATTTGTCTCCCCCTACAACTACCAGCTCAGGAAATTCTGCACCAGGGAACCTCACAGCAAGTCCTGGAAAGTGGATGCCCTATCCGTCCAGTGGCAAACCTGTCAATCTATGCATTTCCCCCTCTACCTCTTCTTACAAGAGTATTACTCAAGGTAAGGGAGGAAAGACCAAGGGCAATCCTGGCCATGCCAACACTGGTACCCACTACTGCGCAGTCTGTCACTGCTGCCTCCATGGCACCTCCCCCAGATCCCAACTCTCCTGACTCAGCAGGAGGGACAGTTCTTGCATCTGCAATTGCAGACCCTGAACCTTGCAGTCTGGCTTATTCCTGGACTTCTCCTCCAGTGGCCAGCCTAAGCAAGCAGGTACTGGATGTCAAACTTGAAGCCAGACGACCCAGTACTAGTTACTCAACTTACTCAAAAATCTGTTGTTTATTCAGGTGCAGTGTTACTTATCAATGATAAAGGCTCACAAGCAATTACTCTCCCACACCCATTAAGTGGATGTAGTTAATGCATATCCTGTAGGACAGCAGTAGCAAATCTTGCTCTGCTTTGAACTGAAGATGCAGTGTGACGACCCACCACCGGACCAGTAATTTCTAAGTCTCTGGTATTTGGGCCTGCCGAGGGCTACCCTGGCAGGGATAACCCAAATGTGATGACTGCAACAGTGAAACACGAATAACATCTCCCACAGGGGCCTATCCTTCTCTTCCATTAAGATCCATGCCTCTGCCATCTCTGCTCATTACAGTGCTGAGCCACCTCTCTTCTCACACCCTCTCATCATGCAGTTCCCAAGAGGGGCTAACAACCTAAGGCCACCAAGAAGAGCCCCTACCCCTGCTTGGGACCTTAACTTTGTGTTGGAAAAGCTCATGCTCCCCCCCCCCCCTTTGAGCCTGCAGCATCAGCAGAGTTAAAATTCCTATCTTGGAAAACATCCTTGCTTCTGGCCATCACTTCAGCTCGAAGAGTGTCTGAGCTACAAGCACTTATGGCTATGGAACCCTTCATCATTTTTCATGCAGACAGGGTCTCCCTCAGGACTAACCCTACTCTGATGCCTAAAGTGGTGTCCAGTGTGGCTTTCAACCAATCTGTTCATTTGCCCACCTTTTTCCCCTAATCCTCAAAATAAGGGGGAAAGGGATCCTGCACTCTTTAGATGTGCACAGACAGCTCAGATTCTGCCTTGATAGGACTAAGCCCTTTAGGAAATTTGACCAATTACTAGTCAGCTTTGCACCAGGGGCACAGGACAAGGCCATATCAAAACAAACCATATCCAAATGGATAGCCCACTGTGTCCATTTCTTTTACAAACACCATGGGAAACCACCCCTTCAGGGGGTCAGAACACATTCCACTAGGGCAACTTCAACCTCTACAGCCTTTCTCAGAGGAGTCCCTACCAGGGACATTCTGGTAGCTGCAACTTGGAGCTCTCTTCATACCTTCAAGCATTACCATCTTGCCTTTCTTTTCCAAATCTAGGGCTGGCTTTGCAACCACAGTCCTGCAGGGCATAATAGCCAGCCCCAACTCTTCTAGACTGCCTCAACCCATTCTTCATCTTTGGGAATCACCCCCCCCCCCACCCCCAAAAATGAGAATCGCTTGAAGGCATCTGATAAATCTTCACCCTCTTTTTCAGCCCCTGCAATCCTAATCAAGTTGTCTAGGAAGGTCATCTGAGTGACTGGACAGACTTGATCTTATTTACAGCCCATGCCTTTTACTAAGGGGATATAGGCAGTTTGCCAGGGTTCTTTCAAATAGTGAGAGTTGTTGAAGTGGTGTTTCTAATGTAATCATCAGTAGCTACATCTTAAAGCTCTTTGGGCTTAGTCCAAAAAACACTTTGCTTAGATATTAGGCTGTGCCTGCGTGGCTCTTGAGACAGGTCCAGACTGTATTCTTCAAATGAGGTATAGAGACCATCCTTCCTGTGGAAGGAGGCCAGGTGTTTTATTTCCTGCCCTGCCATTCCTGAAGGTGTTTGGAGACTTCACTTCTAGGACTTTAAAAAACATGTAAGGGATATCAAATTCTAGATGGTAATTATTCCAGGGAGTTGTACCTCCTGCTGCAGGTTACTCAGGTTGTGTCACTGGATATTATTTGAGATCACTTTCATTACAATTTTGATATTTGTTGATGTTCTTCGTGTTTCACTGTTGCAGTCATTACATTTGGGTAATCCTGCTGGTAGGTTGCCCTCAGTCGGCCTGAATTCCAAAGTCTTGGGTCCTGTGTCTGTTGCTGTCGCCCCTTCCCTGACGTCAGGTCATCAGGGGTATAAAATAAGCAGCCAGCACCATTTTCTTCAGTCTTTCTTGCTGCACGGTGCCCGAAGCGGAAGCAGTTCGCAAGTGCCGGTCGGCCGACTCCTGAGATTTTCGTGTTCGAGTTTCAGATCCGAAGTCTTCAATAAAGCTAAGTAGCCCATTGGGGAAACTTTTTTTCTTGTTCCAGACCGATGTCAGAAAAAGTAAATAATTGTATTTCTAGTGGAAAGCAAATACCTCATAAGGACTTTCATTCTTGCTGTATTCCTTGCCTAGGCCCTGATCACAACGTTTCTGGTAGTCGGTTTTGTGCTAGATTTAACCAACTCACTATTAAGCGTCGGTATGATTTTGCTTTACCTATTTTGGACGCCGGTTTAATTATCCAGAAATGTCGTCGGACAGCCATCCGACCAAAGAAAGGGAGAGAGAGAAACAACCGAGGCCCAAAACCGACGACGAAGCTTCTCCTAAGCCAGTCACCGGTTCGCCGGTTCTCAGTGAGGTGCTTTTGCAGCCTCTGACGCCCGCTACTTTAGAGTTGCAGGCCGCTACCGACTCCCACGTGGAGTCAGCTATGCTGCTGGAAACTCAAGGTATTGGAGCCTTGGACACTATTCCTTCAGATGGGTCCAGAGCCGCTGAGCAGGCACCAGCTTCTGAGGGTGTATTCAGACCTAAGCATCTTTACATTAAACCAACTTCAGCTTTAAAGGCAAAGACTAAAGCACCTTCTAAAGCAAAGAAACAAACTCAAGAGCCATGTGGTCAGGCCTCTATGCCCAAAAAACAGATGTTCAAATTGGCCGAAGACTTGATTACCTTGATCAGGGGTTCCCATCCCCCTCCTGATAAGAGGCCTAGGCAAGAGACAGACTATGAATCTTCAGATCAGGTTTCTATTTCTTCTGATCAGGAATATTCTCTTCCCCCCCTATGAGGATTCTGATGCTGAAGAATCTATACCTTCAGCTCCTCCCCCAGAGGACTATTCTTTTGGAGAAACCTTGCACACCATGAGGGAGCATTTCCTCTGGGAGAGCCAAGATTTTTCAGAATCTAAAAAGAGGCTCAGGGACTTCCTTTTACTACCTCAACACAGGCCTCTAGCCATTCCACCTGTGTTAGACATTGTAGATGATGTGTTTTCGGAGTCCAGTCTGACCCCTGACTCCTTACCTCCAGCTCCTGTTAAGCCTGACAGATACTACAGGGTTCCTGACTCTCATAAATTCCTTTTTAAAAACCCTGCTGCAGACCCAGAAACTATTTCACAGGGTCCCAAAGGAGTTGAGGCTTCCGCTGCAAAAAACCCTACCCCCTCTGACAGAGATTCTAGGGCACTGGATAAATGGAGAAAAAAGGTTTACACATCTGCTACCTTAGCTATAAGGGCCTTAAACTGTCAGTTTCATATGCTCAAATATCAGCAACATGTCATGGCATTACTTAAACAGAAAATGTTAAACTCTGAATGTGCAGAAAACAAGGAAATGCAGGATTTATTGCATGCAGCTGAACAGGCTGGAAAGCTTACTTTGCAATGTGGTTTTGATTTTTTGGAGGCCTCCTGCAGGGCTGCAGTTAAGGATTCTGTAATTAGGAGGCATGCTTGGTTAAAGGAACAAAATCTGCCTGATCATGTCAAAGTTAAATTATTAGATGCACCTTTACAGCATGATAGTTTGTTTGGTGTTAAGGCAGAAGAGGTGTTAAAGAAAATGGAGGACAAAGCTAAATCTATGCAAACTGTCAAAGATTTTTTACAAGTACAGCCACCTAGGTTTAGTAGACACTGGCCTACAAAGAATTGGTCCTTTCCTGTGTCAGACAGACCTCAAAGGGGCAGATCCAGACGCCCTAGAGGCAGATCCCAGGCGCAAGGTTCATACAGGTCAAAGCAATGGGGTGCTTCTACCTCCAAAGTTGGAGAAGACAAATCACAACCATACAGGAAACAGTCCCAATGACTTCCCCCTGCCTGCACCAAGCACTTACCTCCTGGCAGCACCCTTAGGGGGAAAATTAGCACTTTTTCTCAAAATTGGCACATTATAACCCAGGACAAGTGGGTTCTAAATATAGTGTCACAAAGCTACAAGTTCCATTTCCATACCCTGCCAAAGGCAAACGGCTGGCCAGATCTGCCAAAAAATCAATGGGCAGATGCACAAAAACAAGTCTCATCCCTCATGGCCATAGGGGCCATTCAACAAATACCAGAGCAAGAGCAGGGACAAGGATATTAACTCAAGACTGTTCTTGGTACCCAGAAAGGACAAAGCCTGGAGACCAATACTGGATCTATCTATTCTGAACACATTCCCGGATATACCAAAATTCAAAATGTTGACTTTGCAACAGCTTCTGCCCATGCTGGGCAAAAATGCTTGGCTTGTAACTTTAGACCTGAAAGAGGCATACCTGCATGTCCCAATCAGACAATCATGCAGAAGATACCTCAGATTCAAGGCTGGCGCAATGCATTACCAATTCTCTGCACTGCCCTTTGGCTTATCTACTGTGCCCAGGGTCTTTACAAATTGCCTGGCACCAGTAATTGCATTCTGCAGACAAAGAGGAATACAAATATATCCTTACTTGGATGACTGTTTAATTCAAGCAGAGAACAAGGACATTCTTCTACAACATCTGGCGTTTGTGAAAAGACTTCTAACATGCCTAGGGTACACAGTCAATGAAAATAAATCAAAACTAGTATCCTCTCAAGAGATAATATTCCTGGGTGCAAGCTTAAATACAACTGCCCAGATGGCTTATCTCACGCCAGACAAACAAAGGCAAATGACTACCTATTTCAAAATGTTGGCAACAAAGGCCCAGGAAAAAATTCTGCAGGCTTTGGGCTTCATGGCATCATGCATCCTACTAATTCCATATGCAAGACTGCATATGAGGAAACTTCAGTGGTACCTAAAAAGTGTTTGGACTCAACATTGCCACAGCCTGGAAACAATGATTACTCTCATCCCCTGCCTACAACAGGAGTTTCAATGATGGGCGAAGGCTTGTCACCAGAACAAGGGACAGCCATTCACATTACCCCCAGCCAGGCAGACACTAATAACGGATGCATCAGATTATGCCTGGGGGGCCCACATGGCAGGAAGACTCATTCAGGGCACATGATCCTCAAACCAAATGCATCTACATACCAATCGAAAAGAGATGCTAGCTGTTCAAAATGCCCTGACAGCCTTCAAGGACCTACTTCATCCGGGACAACTACTGATAGACAGACAACACCACCAGGGCAGGCTTTGCCAATGCAGTTCTGCAGGGCCTCATAGCTGCTCCTAATGCTGTTTAGCTCCAGCCTCCCAACCATAGCTTTGGGACTCTACCCAAATGTAATGACTGCAACAGTGAAACATGAAGAACATAGTACAGTTGTGTACACTTACCATAAACGTAGATGTTAGAGTGTATTCACTGTTGCAGTCCAGGTTACCCACCCGCCATCCCCCTTTTTTCTGCTGGAACTTATCTTTCCTTCTCTGATTTATATGACCTATGTGGTGTATTTGCTTGTAGATGAAGGTAAAGTTTATATTGGTGCATGTATTTTTATATATTTATAAATTCTGCCTACCCTTTTAGGGGGCACCTGACATCTGAGGCAAGAAAAACTGAAGAAAATGGCATCTGCTGCTTATTTTATACCCCTGATGACCTGACGTCAGGGAAGGGGCGACAGCAACTGGCGCAGGACCCAAGACTTTGGAATTCAGGCCGACTGAGGGCAACCTGCCAGCAGGATTACCCAAATGTAATGACTGCAACAGTGAATAACACTCTAACATCTACATTTATGGTAAGTGTACACAACTGTACTTTTCCTCTGCTCTGTTTGCTGAGATGTTCTTTGTTTTGGTCATTTTTTAAGTAGTTTTAACTAATGGGACTTAAATAACTGCAGTCATTCCTGATGTTCTTTTTAACTCAGAAACCTTCCCCATAGGTTTAGCAGATGCCCTTCACTTTGAATATCAAGATACTACCAGTATAAAATTAGTATCCACCTATGCCGTGTTAGAACTTTGTTGCTGCAGTTTGTTGCATACTGCTTGAGACTTCAGCATAACCGATAGTGAATCTTCTCTGCATATTTGCACCTCTTGCTGGAACCATATAAGTACCCTACTGGGGAGCCATTCTTCTTCCTTCACATGTTAAATTGGTAGTCTTTTGTTGCTGTTGATTGTATTTTGCAGGAAATGGGATGCCAGCCTTATCTTCCGCAGCCCAGAATGTCAGGTGCGTCTGTGGTAGGTGTAGATCAGTGTGCGTGATATACTTTTAAGAAACGTTCCAGTCAGTGGGCACATGCAAGCAAGAGTTCCATTTTGAGTGAGCAGCCAGAGTGTGAACATGTAAGTATATGTTCAGTCAGAGAGAGTTCATTTAAGTTTAATGTTCCTGCCATCCATCATGATGTTTGTATACAGTAAACTACTTAAACACCCAAGCTTCGTCGAATTCTTAATTACGCATAAGACAAGTGACATGGTGTCAGAATGGGATCTTGAGTCACAGCCGTGAGGCAACCAGTTAAAAGTCTAAGAATATACAGGAGTGGATCATCCCTACTGCTCAAACGACTCGCAAAACAAGTCAGAAACAAATTCCAGGTACCAAAACTTGCTTAAATGATTTCTTTCGCTACAAATGTAAAACAAAGCACTTAGAATGCTCAAAATGAATTTCTTATTAAAAGAAATGTCCAAAACTGTGACATATTGATAAAAATATTTGAAATAATTACAAAAAAATTTGAAACAAAACTCAAATCACATAAAATGTACAAAAAAGGGAAAACTACTGTATTTTTTTGCTATGTACTGCTTTTCATATTAACTAAAACAATTCAAAGTGTCCGAAGTGTGCAAAGTATTTGCAAGGGTGTACAGTATTTGAGTGCAGTTATACAGTGCAGTTATTTCACAAAGTACAGTCATTTCAAAGAATATTTCGCAAATTACAGTTGCTTCAAAGCATATTTTGCAATGTAAAGTATTTCGAAGAGTTGATTATGCATTTGAATGTTATCACAAGTACCTGGTGTGTGTGAATGTTCGTACATAATTACAAGGGTGATTTTGCATTGTATTTTACTATAATCTGTGGGCATGTCAGAAGGGTTTCAGACCTGCACCGCTTGTGTTTGATAACAATATTACAGAAAATTAGAGCGTGTTTGAGCAGGAATACAATGTTTTCATTCAGGCTGCTCTTTTCTGACAAAGACGCACGTACAAAGACATTTATTCTGCTTAATTTAGCTGGTTCAGTGGCCATTGAAAGACCATGTTCATTTGTGTATGCGCCTGCTTTGTTTGCAGGGGAGGGGGAAGTGCACCATATTGTGGTACTGGCTGAAAAGCAGGAAGATCCAGAGTGCTTAGACGTAAATTTATAGAAATGGGTAACCCCCAAACAGATACTACAGTGGAAAGGCACTTATTTTACACAAGGGATCAAAAGCGTGGTGAAACTTTTGCAGCATATATAACTGACTTGAGAAATAAGGCTAGAACGTACAGATTTGGGGATTTGAGGGATGAGTTGATAAAGGACAGGCTTGTGTGTGGTATTAATAATGACACAGTGAGAAAGATTTCGCTTCAAGACAGTGATTTGACGTTAAATAAGGACATTGAGATTTGTCAGATATACAAGCTTTACAGAAAGGCACACAAGTATGTTTACAGATGAGAATAGCTGTGGAAGGCACAATGACAAAGCTCATGTTGATAATATGCAGCACGTGGTTAAAAGAAACAGGCCCAAGCACATGGCAGCTACTTCAGGTCCTGTAACAATCTCTGGGGAAACACCAAGATTTTCCAGTAAAATTCCTGGACATGCTCAGTGAAGCATATGGGTGAGTCAGCAAAGTCAGAACATATGCCCCACCCAGCTTCTTAGTCAGCTGTTGTAATTGTGGTGGTAATCATGAACCCAAAAGAGAAAAGTGCTTAGTTTTTGGTCAGCAGTGGTGTTCTTGCAGTAAGTGGAATCATTTCAGAAGGTTTTGTAAATCAAATAAGACACATTTTTTATTAAAACAGGTCATTTCAAGAGGCAAGTTTATCAGTTAGAAGCTGTGACCCAACTTTTTATGTTGGTGTGTCTGTGCTTGGTGAAACGGTCAATGCAGTAGATTTGTGGGCAAAGAACAAAATCTTTTATATTGTTTGGATTAATAGGAGTCCTGTAGAGCTCAAAGTAGATACTGGCTCAAAGTGCAGTGTTATGTCAACAGAAAAGTTTGCTAGAGTAAAAGCTACAGAACAACTTGATTTGACAGTGTGTGTGAAGCTTGTTGATTATGGTGGTGAAGAGATTCAAACCAAAGGCTTAGTAGTGCTTTCATGTTATTTGGCTGGGAACAGTTATGACTTGTAGTTTTTCAGTCAAGAGACATGTGCAGTCATTATTAGGCCTCAGAGACCATTTGAAAATGGGACTGCTTTCATTTAATAAAGAGGGTCCACCATGTAAGCCTGTATGACAAAAGCTCCAATTTCACCCAAACTATTTCTTCTGAGTGTTCTGGTATTTTTGCAGACAAACTGGCCAAACTACCAGTTGTGTTCTCTATGAAATTAGACCCAGAGGTCAGCCCAGTTATCAGAGCAGCATGAAAAGTTCCAGTAGCTATGCAGAGCAGAGTCAAAGCTGAGCTAGACAATGGTACAGCTAAGAGTAATTTGTCCAGTGGAAGAACCTACTGAATGGGTATCCTCCATGGTGGTGTCTTACAAGAAAAGCTCAGATGATATCAGAATATGTATTCATCCAAAAGATCTGAACAAAGCATTAAAAAGGTCTCATCATCCAATGCGTGTAAAGAGGTTGCTGCCCTCATGCCAAATGCCACTGTTGTTTCTGTCTTAGATGCAAAGAGTTCATTCTGGCAAATTTTGCTTGACTGAAAATCATTGTTAACCACATTCAGTACACCATTTGGAAGATACAGATTTCTGAGAATGCCATTTGGAATAAATTCTGCCAGTAAAGTCTTTCAGAGTGCAATGGAGCAAATATTTCCAGGCTGTCCATGTTCTGTTATAGTAGATTATATTCTAGTAGGAGGCGATGGGTGAAGTTGAACATGACAGAAACCTCAAGAAAGTTCTGGAAAGAGCACATGAAGTGAATCTTAAGCTGAATCCTCAGAAATGCTGATTCAGGCTACATGAAGTTACTTACGTTGGTCACATGTTTACCAGTTCAGGCTTATGACCAGATCCTTCCAAACAAAACGGCAATTCTCGAGATGCCAGCTCCAGACAATGTTCAAGCCCTACATACGTTTTCTTGGTATGGTCAACTGTCTAGGCAAGTTCATTTTAGATTTAAGCCAACTTTCAGTGCCTCTGAGGGAGATGACACGCAAAGATGCAATTTGGTCATGGTCAGAACAGCACCAAAGAGTATTTGATGTCCTGAAACAGAAAATTGCTATCCCACCAAATCTCCGCTACTATGATGTTCACAAACCAGTTACTCTTTCCTATAATGCTTCTTAGTTTGGTCTTGGTGTAGTCTTTCTTCAAGACGTTAGACCAGTAGCCTGTGTAAAGAGGACTGTTACCCAGACTGAGATGCAATATGCCCAGATTGCAAAAGAGCTTTTGGCAGTTGTTTGCATGTTTGAAGTTCCATGATTATATTTATGGTCGACCTTTCCAGATCGAAACTGATCACCAAACTTTAGTCACTATTTTGAGAAAGTGTATGCATACAGCTCCAGGTAGACTGCAACAGATGATGCTCCAGTTGTAAAAGTACAATTTCAGTCTTGTTTACACAAAAGGCAAACTTCTTTATCTTGCTGATACCTTATCCAGATCACCCAGGAAAACCACAGAGCAGCATAACAGTGAGCAACTTGAGGTCATGGAAGTGAGAAACTTTTCTTCCACACGTCTTGATGAGCTCAGAACTCTGCTTTAGATCCAATTCTCCAGAAGCTAAATCTCTTTATCAGTCAAGGATGGCCTTTAAAGCAATCTTGTTTACCAGTAGAAGTGTAACCATGTTTTTATACAGAGATGAGATTTTGTCAGACAATGGTATCATCATGAAAGGTCCTTAAGTGATTGTTCCAAAGTATTTGCAACAAGCGTACACTAAGATCTTCCATTGTGACCACCCAGGAACTGAGTCTACCAAAAGAAGGGTGAGAGATCTAGTATTTTGGCCTTCTATGTCAAGAGATATTGAGAAAGTACTTTCATCTTGTTCAGTATGTAATAGTACAAAGCTGCATCAACAGAAAGAACCACTTCAGTTAATCCAGATTCCTGAACTATCTTGCTCGACAGTAGCCACAGACCTCATTGAGTGAAATCTTCAACTCTTCAGCATTACTTGGTGTTACTGCAGTTCAAATTAGTTCAATATTGGGGTCTATATTACATCACTGACCGCTTAAAAAAGCGGTGATTAATCGTCCTTATGTAAGAGAAAGCTTGCAATCTCGAACTGTCAGAACAGCGATTTTATTTTCCTAGGGGAAAAAATCGCTGTTCCAAAACACATACACACAACACAAGCACACCAAACAAACAGCAATCCACACACATACACCTAAAATATTACACCTAACCCTACACTAAACTATACACACACCACTAACTATCCACTTACCTTAACCCTAAGGTCCGTCACTATCGCACACTCACCACATCTGCTCCCTAACCCTAATTCACTTAACCCGCCCTAACACTCACGTCCACACAATCGCACATATACCTAACCCTAACTCACCTAACCTGCCCCAACCCTCACATCCACACAATCGCACACTTACCTGAAACCGACCCGTAACTTTCCACCACAGCGCTGAAAATGCCGAAGCAACAGAAACGGACAACCGAATTCTTTCCCTAGGAAAAAATTGGGGTTTCTGCTGCTTCGATATTTTAAGCTTTCGCTGCATTGGGTTCGATATTAGAACATTCGAAGGTTTGAAACCTCGATGTTCTAATATAGACCCCAATATTGACCTGCTTCTCAACCTAATTTCCAGTGTTGTCATTACTAATTTAAAGTGGCATTTTTCTGTCCATGGTAGTCCACACAGTGTTATTTCTGACATTGGTGCACAGTTTACAAGTCAGCAGTTCAAGAAATTTGCAGAAACGTGGGACTTTGTTCATAATATGAGTAGTTCTGAATCCCCTCAGTCAAATAGCTTGGTTGAACATGCAGTTCAAAGTGCAAAACAACTGTTAGAGAAATCTGGACGTGATAATACCGATGTTTTTCTAAACTTCTTAAATCTGAGAAACATTCCTCATGATAACCATCTTGGTTCACCTGCCCAGACTTATGTCGAGACAAATCAGAATCACACTACCAATCAGCAGTAATTTATTGGTTTCATGTGCCAAGAACAGCAAAGCAGTAAAAGTCCAATTGTTGAAAAACCATTTGTTCCATAAGTCCTACTATGATAAAACTAGCAAACCGCTCAGTTCATTGAAAAAGGGGAGATAGTGAGGATGCAGACATCAAAAGATTTTGGTCGCATAGCATTTGTGAAAGGTTTGTGTCAAGAGCCAATCCCAAGGAATGGAATTCAGATGACATCAGAAGCATTTGTTACCAGTGTCTGAACCAGCGTTACAGCATCTTGCCTGTGACAAAGACTCTAGTTCTTAAACTGACTTGTCCATTGCTCTATTACAGAGGACATTCCCTAGTGACTGTCCCTGTTGCTAAACCCAGTCTTATTATATTACAAGATCAGGTCGCATCCCGTAACCTAGTTCCAGATACACAGCAACCTGGACATTACTTGTTTTTCTTTATTGGTGTATGTATAATTGCATGCCTATTGAAATCTCATTGTTATATGAGACAGCTTAGTAAAGGAGGATGCAGATCAGAGTGTGTAATATATCTTTAAGAAGCATTCCAGTCAGTGGGCACATGCTTATAAGTACTGAGCACATGCAAGCAAGTGCCATTTTGTAGTAAGCAGCCAGAGTGAGAGCATGCAAGTATTCTACTTAGGTAGCTAGTTTGTTTAATGTTCCTGCCATCCATCCTGATGTGTTTGTATACAATGTTGTGTCTTTCGGCTTTTCCCGGTTAGGGGTCGTCACAGCGGAACTCCGGTCCGCTAATGATTGGCAGTAGATTTTTACGTGCCGAGTTGCAGGCCCTGACGCACAACCTTCAACGAAGGTACGCCCATTCATGCATGTTTCCACACACAAGATGCTCTAGCTGAGAATCGAACAGGACAACGTCTTACTGTGAGGTGACAGCGCTACTGCAGCACCACCACCGCAGTCAATAAACTACTTAAATGAACACCCAAGCCTCATCATCTTCTTAATGCACATAAGATGAGCATTAGTAGGAATATTCTATTAACAGTTACCATTGCTGCTGTATGTTTTGGCTGGGACCAAAACACAGCATCCAGCAGTGTTGCAGCTTTCAGAAATTTACCCTTAAAATATTTGAAGTAGGTAGCCTTCTCTGTAGGTCTACCTCAATCAAAAGAAACTTGAGGCCTTCACTCAGTGATGTGGCTTTCTCAGGGTTGTATTATTTCCTGAATGTCCCTCACATGTAGAAATGTAAGGAGAAGACAGAAAGAAATATGGGAGACACAAGCTAGGTATTTAACTTCTCAGCTTGGTCAGTGTGTGCCAGTTCTCATTATGCTTTCACTGTCTTTGGGCTGAAAACCTACTTGTCTGCAGGCCTCTGATGATGCCCTTTTGGGGGCTGCCATTCCTGTAGGCACTGGTGCATCTGACTGGACCAGTTCGTGAGAGCTTACACTGATGCCTAGGCTCAGAAGCACATTGTGGAAACCCATTTTATTGTTTCTGAAGGGGGAATCAAGACTCCCACTGTTTTGGTACAAGTGAATGTTTCACGTCGTGCCTTGGAAGTCTGATGGTCCCATACAGAAGATAAGACTTCTAAAGCAGACTTTTCCGCCAAGAAGTCTTATAAGATGAAACATGTTTCACCACCTTTTTGGCTAACGTCTGGTCCCTAGATGCCTGTTGGGTAGTCTTCCACTTTTCTACCTCAACCCGAAATTTAATGAACACTGAATGTCCTTTCATATCACTGTTGCAGTGTTCTTCACTTTGCTGAACTCCTGCCAAAAATAGCCCAACATCTGGCCGTTGTACCAAAGCCTTTAGCTCTTGTTTGCACCATACATTACATGTATCCTCCACGTCCAGGGTGTAGTTGCCAGTCCGAGTGCCATCATTGCTTATTGATCTGAAAACCCTTTGCTGTGCTGAATACCTAGCCATCAGATAAGGTGCTCTGTTGGGGTCTCTTTTTTTCTTTTGGTCTTGTTCTCTTCTGGTTACCTGGAGTTCATGTCATCCAAGAGGGGAAAATGTCAGTGTGGGAGGTTGATTCACCATAAGGGTCATCATGAACAGTGTCTTTTTTGTTTAGGTGCTTCTGACAACCATACATCCTGTACATTTGTAAAGAGTTTCTGCCTAAGACTCTTAGATGTTGGTTGTCTTCCTTGGCCATCTGTCTTGAGAACCAGAGGCTTAAACTGTTAACCCAGGGTGGCATGGCAGAGTCAGTCAACCCCGAGGTACTTTTAAGTAAGAATGAGGCCAAGAAATCTCAGCTGGAGTATTTGGCTGTCTAGCCTACACCAGACATTTCTCTAGAAGCAGATGATAGCCCTGTAGGCTGTCCAGTTTGTCAGATTCCTCTGTTGTGACCCCATTGGAGACCATCATGGATCCTTCCTTTTGTACATCCTCAGAGTCTTTTCAGGTGTCTGCTCTGGATGTCGATGGGGGAATTGCAGTTGGTTATCTCAGAGGGCCTTAGAAGGATTACACAGATTCTGGTCAGGGAAGAGGTTCTGGGTACTCTTGTTGAATCCTGTCAGGGTTCGCAACCTCCAGTGTTTGTTAGAGCTGACATCCCTACCAAGAAAAAGCAGAAGACTAAGCATTCTTCTGTACACCCTAAGGATCCTCGGTGGGAATGGCAGGAGTTTACTCAGGGCATGTTTAATGCCTTAATGGCCCTGAAGCCTCCTAAAGGGTTTCTGCGCCTACTCCCCCTTGGACTTTAACTTCTTGCAAATGACCTACTGATCCCAATTCCTCAGATGAAGATGAGTCTGATGAAGGGTCCTTGTCTTACTCCTCCCAGATGCCTTTGGCTTATGGTTCGGACAAAGAGGAGTCCATTAGTCCTGATTCTCCTTTTGAGGAATTGTGCTTTGGGAACTCAGTAGCTACAATGATGCAACACTTTTAAATGGGATGCTTCTCAGGTGTCTGATATCCAGAAAAGTTATGATTTGCTTCAGGTGGACACTCTTAAACCTTCTGCAGTACCTCCTGTGTTGGCTGGTTTGTTACACCTTTATAGCTGCCTCTAAATCTCCTGATTCTCCACCTTCTGCTCCAAAGAAACCTGGCATGTTCTATAAGGTTCCTGAGAAATGTCAAATTTTATTCAAGTATTCTGCTAAACCTGTGTCAGTCTCCTCTGACAAGCCTTCTAAGCTTTTGCCCTCTTCCAGGCTTCTGCCTTCAGATAAGGATAATAGGGCAATAAGGAGGATTGATAAGGTGTACACTGCTGCTACTTTGGCCTTTCGGATGTCAATCACCAAACCTATATGACCAGATATTCCCTGGCCTTGATTGCCTAGGCTTGTCAGGTTATTTCTGATTCTAAAGGTAGGTCTGTCACTTTATCTGTTTTGGGTTCTACTTCTCAAGTGACTCGCCACTCTATCAAGTGCAGCTGTGATGCCACTTCCAGAGCTGCTGCCTTTGTGTCCTGGCTTCACCTACAGTCTTTACATGAGGGCATTAAGGCCAAGTTGTTGGATGCTCCTTTGGTTACTAAAAGTCTTTTTGGGACTGCTGCTTTCATGTCTGTCTCGCCAAGAAGAAGGCAAGGCTTTGCAGGACCTTATACATACCTTTACATTTCCTTTCCCTAAGTTTCAGTGGCATTACCCTTCTAGGCCTGCTTTTGTTCGCAGGTAAGCCTCATCAGGCCAATAAAGGCAGGAAAGGTGGTAGGCGAGCTCCTCCTGCTAAATCTTCTCAGGCTTCTGTGGCCCAGAAGCCTCTTTTATCTGACCATCCTGCTTCTGTTTGACATCGTGTGTCCCCCCTTAACCCTCGACCAGGTTCCTTTGTCCCTTCCTCTATCCCTCTGTCTTCCAAACTGACATGTCATCACCTCGGATTCTTGGGTTTTCTCGCTCATCCGTCAAGGTTACTTCATGGTGTGGAAGTCTCTCCCTCCTTTATCAGGGATTCCCCAACCTCTTCTGGAACAACTTCCTCATTTCTCAAAGGTCCTTAGGTCCCTAGTGGACTAGGGAAATATTCAGTGTGTCCCTCCTTCCCAAGTAGGAAAGGGATTTTTACTTGAGGATGTTCCTGGTTCCTCAGAAGGAAGGCATTTGGAGACCTATTCTGGATCTCTCCTTGCTAAAAACCTTTCTCAAGGATCTTTCTTTTCGGATGCTTAATCTTCAACACTGTTTTCTTTAATACTCCAGGCTTTTCCGGTGTCCTTGGTTCTGAGGGATGCTTACCTTCATATTCCTGTTCACCCTTTTTTAGGAAACTTTTGTGTTTCTCTGTTCCTTTCTTTCATTTTCAATTCTCTGCTTTGCCCTTTGGCATCTCTACTGCCCCAAGGATATTCACAAAATGCCTACTTGTGATTGCCTTTTGTAGGCTCCAAGGCATTCATGTTTTTCCATATCTAGACAATCTGTTGCTTCAGGCTCCTCTTGCCACTTGCCCTGTTATAGGATCTGGAGGTCATCATATCTCTCCTTCAAAGTCTGGGGTTAACTTTCAACTTCGGAAGTCTGTCCTGACTCCCTCTCAGGACCATGTGTATCTGGGTTGCAGGATTTAGGCAGTGCCAGTGTTAGGCTCTTAAAAGTTATGTTCTTGGCAGCTTTCTTCAAGTCTCTTCTTCCTCTGCCTGCTATTCCAACCAGAGTTTTTTTGAGTCCTGGGATTCATAGCCTCTTCCGTTTCACTGCTCTATTTTACCAGACTTGCACATACAGAAGCTTCACTGGGTACTTCGTCAGTTTGGCTTCAGCATTGCCACCCTCTGAATTTGAGTGCTTCTCCTTCCTTGTTTCAAGCAGGAATTTTAGTGGTGGATACAGCAGCTTGCCCTTAATCCAGACCTGCCTTTTCAGCCTCTGGTTCCTTCTCAAGAACTGTTCCTAATCACTTCAGTCATGGGGTGGGGGCTTCCTGTGGTCATTTGAAAATTCAAGGTCTTTGCCCCCACCCCCCTTTCAGAAGTCAGACCATATCTACATCAAAGAGATGAGAGCTGTGATTCTGGCCCTTCAGGCTTTTCACCCCATGCTCTCTCCAGGCTTTCTGAAGGTTTACACTGACACCACCACAGTGAAGTGGTATAAAAAGCAGGGGGGCGCAGAGTCTTACCTTCTGTGCAGGCTGGCTCTTCAGGCATGGGATCTGGCTCTCAGTTATCAATGAATTCTTCAAGCAGTGTTTATTCCTTCAGAGCAAAATCTAGTGGCAAGATGCTTTGAGCAGGTCCAAAACACAGGCTTACGAATGGATGGTTCACAAGAGACATCTTTGTGGACATAGTCTGCTGGTGGGCTATTTCTGGGATAGATCTTTTTGCCTCCCCTCTGAACAGGCAACTCCCTCTTTTCTTTTTCAGAATTCTATGCCATCAGGTGTGGAAGATGGATGTCCTTTCTTTTCATGGAAGGGGGTGATGTTCTTTGTGTTTCACTGTTGCAGTCATCACATTTGGGTTATCTGCTTGCAGTAGCCCTCAGTCAGCCTGATTAACAAAGTCTTGGGTCCTGTGTCTGTCGCTGTCCCTTCTTCTGTGACGTCAGGGGTATAAAACATGCAGCCGATGCCATTACATCAGTCTTTCTTGCCATGCGGTGACTGAAACAGAAGCAGTTCGCAAGTGCCAGTCGGCCGACTCCTGAAATTTTCGTTTTCGAGTTTCAGAACCGAAGTCTTCAACTAAAAGCTAAGTACCCCATTGGGGAAACTTTTTCTTCCTCCAAATCGATGTCAGTAAAAGTAAATAATTGCATTACTTGTGGAAAGCAAATACCTCATAAAAATTTTCATTCGTACTGTATTCCTTGCCTAGGCCCTGACCCCACGAAGTACCTCGCTGTCGGTTTTGTGCCTTATTTAAACCACGGACTATCCATAGTCGGTATATTTATGCTTCTAAATATTTTGGTGCTCAGTTCAATTATTCCGATACGTCTTCGGTAAGCCATCCGACTACCGACATTCCGAAAAAATGCAAAGATAGAGACAGAGACAGGCCGCCAAGGTTCAAAGCTGCCAACGGCGCTTCTCCTAAGCCAGTCGCCAGTTCGCCGGTACTCAATGAGGCGCTTTCGCAGCCCCTGATACCCGCTACTTCAGATTCGTAAGCCTCTACTGAGACCCATTCAGAATCCGGTATGCCGCGAGATGGTTCAACTGTGGAACCTGCGGATGTCTCTACCTTGGATGGGTCCAGAGCCGCTGTGCAGGCACCGGCTTCTGAGGGTGTATTCAGGCCTACTGACTTGCGTATTACATCAATGCCATCTTCTTCTTCAAGGCCTAAAACTCGAACCATGCCTAAAAAACTGACACCCTGACTGCATGGTCAGGCCTCTATGCCTAAAAAACAAATGATAAGAATGGTTGAAGACCTTATTACTTTAATCAGGGGAAGCCGACCTTCCCCCTCTAAGAGACCTAAGGTTTGCTTATAATACCTCTGACCAGGATTCTGAATTTTCTGTTTCCTCTTATGACCAGGATTTACCATTATCTGCCTATGAGGATGCTGAGGACTGTATTCTCTCTGCACCCCCCCAGATGATTTTTCTTTTGGTGAAACCTTGCATACCCTCAGGGAGCATTTTCGTTGGGAAAGTCAGGATTTCTCTGATTCTAAAAAGAGGCTTAGAGATTTCTTACTCCTGCCCCAGCACAGGCCTTTAGCCATGCCTCCTGTACTAGACATTGTTGATGATGCCTTTTCGGAATCTAGCTTGGCCCCTGACTCTTTACCTCCTGCTCCCAGAAAACCTGATAGATATTACAGGGTCCCTGACTCTCATAAGTTCCTTTTTAAAAATCCTACTGCTGATCCTGAGACCATTTCACAGGGACCCAAGGGCATTAAAGCTACTACTGCCAAAAACCCTACCCCCTCTGATAGAGACTCCAGGGTGCTGGATAGATGGGGCAAGAAGGTATACACTTCTGCAACTTTGGCCATTAGGGCCTTAAACTGCCAGTTTCATATGTTAAAAGTATCAGCAGCATATTATTGGATTGCTTAAACAGAAAATGATGTTGATTCCTGATTGTGCTGAAAATAAGGATTTACAGGATTTACTGCATTCAGCTGAACAAGTTGGAAAACATACTTTGCAATGTGGTTTTGATTCACTAGAGGCATCTTGCAGGGCTGCTGTAACTGGGTCTGTACTTAGAAAGCATGCTTGTCGTAAGGAGCAGTCCTTGCCAGATCATGTTAAAGCAAAATTACTGGATGTTTCCTTAAACCAGGACTGCCTGTTTGGCAACAAGGCAGAAGAAGTTCTTAAAAAGATGGCGGAAAAAGCTAAATCTATGCAAACTGTTAAAGATTTTTTTACAAGTACAACCTCCAAGGTTTAGTAGGCATTGGCCTTCCACGAATTTGTCCTTTCCTGCCTTTTCCAGACCTTCAGTCCAAACCCAGATCCAGCAGAGCTCCCAGGCTTCAGTCCCAGGGTACACACATGACTAAGCAGTGGGGGGCCTCCACTTCCAAATCTGGGGGTAGTAAAACTCCCCCCCATGGTAAACTATCTCAATGACTTCTTTTTAAAACTGCCAAGCACTTCTCAACGGTCTGCCCCTTTGGGGGGGAAAGATTGCTCTTCATGCAAAGAACTGGGAACTCATTACCCAGGACAAATGGGTTTTAAATATAGTGTCCCAAGGATACAGATTTCACTTCCATACTTTACCAACACCAAGCGGGTGGCCAGATCTTCCCCCAAATCAGTGGGCAGAGGCCCAAAAGCAAGTACTTTCTCTCTCGAGCATGGGGGCTATTCAGTTGGTACCAGAAGAGGAAAACCAGAGTCGAGACTTTTCCTGGTACCCAGAAAAGACAATTCATGGCGTCCTATCCTGGACCTGTCTACTCTAAACACCATTTTGTTGATTCCAAAATTCAAGATGCTGACTCTTCACCAGTTGCTCCCTATGCTAGGCAAAGATACCTGGTTGGCAACACTAGATTTAAAGGAAGCATACCTGCACATCCCAATCAGGGAATCTTGCAGAAGATGCTTATGCTTCAAAGCAGGCTACACGCACTGTCAGTTCTCTGCACTGCCCTTTGGCTTATCTACTGCGCCCAGGGTATTCACAAAGTGCCTAGCTCCAGTCATTGCATTTTGCAGACGAAGAAATATTCAAATTTACCCATATCTGGACGATTGTCTAATTCAGGCTGAAAGCCAGGACATACTCTTGAATTATCTGGCCTTTGTACAAAGGGTGCTAACTTGTCTGGGGTACACTATAAACAAAAAGAAATCACACCTGGTACCCTGTCAACAAATTATATTCCTGTGAGCAAGCTTGAATACAACTTCCCAGACGACTTTCCTTACGCCAGAGAAACAAATTAATTTGACAACCTACTTCAAACAAGTGGCCACAAAAACCCTGCTATCTGCAAGGCAAATACTACAAGCCTTGGGGTTCATGGCCTCATGCAGTCTTCTAATTCCATATGCAAGACTGCATATGTGAAAACTACAATGATATCTAAAAAGCCTATAGGTTCATAGGTAGGGTAGTAGGCTATTGGCCCTAGGGCCTATACAAGCCCAGCCAAAAAGGTACCCTGGCTTTTGCCATCCAAGAAAATTATTTTCCTGTGCCACTGTCGAGCAGAGCCACAGAAGTGATCCCCGGGGTGAATTTCCTATTTCCCATCCAATCATCAAGATTTTTCTTGAAGAGTACTAATGAGGAGCTTTGTTTGACATAGATAGGTAGTCTGTTCCAGAGTATGGGAAGTCTCTGGGACAGGACTCTATCCCTCTGGCATGTTCTGTTTATTGTGGTGACAGTTTAGGTCCCTAGAAGCGTGTAGCTCAGAGGGATTGGGACTTTAAGTGGAGCATGTCCAACAGCTCGGGGTTTGACATAGCTTTGTATGTTAGGCAGAGATCACCTCTGAGTAGGCGATAAGCTTCGGAGTAAAGCTGGAGTTTTTTGAGATGGTCTGCGTAGGGCATCTGTTTGAGGCCAGTAATCCTCTTTGTGAGGTATTTCTGCGGCCTTTCCAGTTGTAGATGTCTTGTGAGGTACATACCAGAAGGGGAGTTTTAGTCTATAATGGGTCTAATGAGTGATGAGCAGAGGGGAACAATGACCTCTTTTTTTCTGGATGAGAAAACTTTTGTGATGAGGTGTGCCACGTAGAAGGATTTCCTGACTACTGTGGCGATGTGATTATCAAAGGAGAGACTACTGCCCACCTGTGTCCCAAGGTCTCATCACACTTTCAGTGTTATGTATACTACCGCCTATGTTGTAGTTCATGGGTACAGAGTTTTTACCAAAGGGGATGACAATTCACTTTTTGGCATTGAGCTTGACGCCATGGCTTTGACACCAGGCATCTGTCTCAGTGAGGCCCTTTTGTAGGATGTCCACATTGTTAGGAGTTTCGATTATGGCTCCTAGTTTGCAGTCATCTGCGAACTTCATTAGCCAAAGACCTTCTCTGTTGGCCTGTACTTCAGAGAAGTAGATAACAGGAGAGGACCCAGGACTTAACCCTGTGGTACTCCACTTGTCACTGGTCTGAAGTCAGTTTTGGAGTCTGCTACTTTCACAGTGTGGGTTCTGTCAGTGTGCCAGTTGGCAGTCCATCTTGTGACGTAGGGATTTATACCTAGTTTAGTGAGTTTATCTATAATTCCAGAGTGGGGGATGGTGTTGAAAGCCTTGGCAAGATCTAGATAGGTTGTGTGAACCACCTTACCCTCGTCTGCGGCTTTGGTTACTGCTTCAAAGAAGTCTTATCAGGTTTAGGAGTCATGATCTGCCTTTTACAAACCAGAACTGGGTGGGGTCCAGAGTTTGGAGATTACCACTGTATTTGTTTATAAGCTCCATGATATGTTCCATGGCCTTGCAGACAAGGCTCGTCGGGCTAATGGGGCGGTAGTTCCCGGGGTCCGTGGTGGCTCCCCCCTTGTGGGGTGGGATAACCGTTGCTGTGCACCATTCAGCAGGCACAAAGCCTGAGGTGAGGCTATGATTGAACATGGTACTTAGGTGGTGTGCCAGTTCGTTCTGTAGTTCATGTAGAACGCAGCCTGGGATGTGGTCTGGTCCCATGGATGCTATGTTTTTGACTTTGGAGAGTGTGGTTTTTACCTGTGCAGCCGTGATTACAGGAACTTTGCTCCGGTATAGAGATGGGCTCTTTAGGGGGTGAGAGGGGGGTAACGTTAGCACTGAACCTATCTGCCAGGATGTTGGCAATATCAGTTGGGTCTGTATGTGTAGTGCCATTATGCTGTAACTCAGAGCAGATCTGAGTGTTGCCATTGAGATTCTTGACATAGCTATAGAATGCTTTGTGGTTGTCTTTAGAATCAGTGGCGATTTTGTTTTCGTAACTAGCTTTGAAGGATTTTATTAGGGATCGCAGCTTCTTACTGAGGCTGACCAGGGAGCTCCTCCACTCATGGGATTTTACTCTCTTTTGCAACAGTTTCTTCCTTCTGTTGTACAGTCTGTTTATGGCAGGGGACCACCAGATTGGCTTCCTCTTTTTGGAGGATAGCGTCTTGGTCTTGTTTGGGATAGCACGATCCATGCACTCGTGTAAGTGCTTATAAAGTGCAATTGTGTAGGATTCAGTAGTCGTAACTGTATTGTCCATCCATTGCTTGCATTTCTGCTTTGGAGGTCTCTGTTGCTTGAGCAGATTATTATTGACAGCCACTGCGAATGTTTTTGTGTTTCTATGTGTAGATTTTGGTGGTGTAGATTTAGTGAGACTATGTGATGAGTGTGGTGTGGTGCAAGTGTTTACCTTCCCTTCTTGACTGTCAAGTTCAGTCTTGGTTGGAGAGAGCTTTACCTACAGTTTGGCTAGATATGTGCATCTCTCACAGGTTGTAGTGTTGGGTGGTAGGAGAAGGGTTGTCTGTGTACATGAGGCAATTTCTACATTGCCCCAACATGCCCAGATTCATCAGATAGACAGGAGAGAACACTGGGAGCTGACCATTGGACATGTCTGAATAAAAAAATATTTTCCTCTAGATAAGTGAGGAAAGTGAGTACAAGAGCTGTTTTTCTCTAAGCAAGTGAGGGAAGTAAGTACCAAAACTGTTTTTCCTCTAGGTAATGAGGAAGGCTGAGTGCTGTAGTAATTAGTAGGTTATTTAGTGCTTATAACGAGTTCTGAACAAGTGCTGATCACAATAAGCAAATTCAAGTGCTAAAACTAAGAATCTTTATCTAGACTAAACTAATTACAGGAAAGGGGGAAACAAGTGCAAATGCGGGCTTTTAAATCAGAAAGTTGAGAGAGATGGGAAAACTGCCCAAACGGCCAATAACTACAATTTCTGGGCCAGAACCACTCCTTATGTGGTAGATAGGTTACCTAGTGCTTACCACTCCCACTGATAAGCTAGCAGGCTTCCCTCCAACACAGAAAGGCTTGGGGGGCTCAGAAGCTTACATACAGTCCTGGATACAGCAAATCTGAATCTGGACTACACTAGTTACAGGAAAGGTAGGAAACGGGCTTAGATTTTTTTTTTAATATACAGAAAAGTAACTAAAACAGCAGTAAAATCAATTCAAATGCAGTGCAAGCTAGCACATTTGAGTATGTAGCAATGTTAGACCAAACAGTTTAAAAAAAATGCAATTAAATTGAAAATGACTAAAAACAAGTGCAGAAGGAGTCGGTAGAATGAGGTAAAGAGATGGGACTTGGGGGAGTGTCCCAGATCAAATCTACAGTGGGGGAAGGATGGGTAGGGGAAAACCAACACCTTCAGCAGAGATCTGAAAAACTATACAGTGAAGCAAAAATAACGGTGCACAACTCTGAAGTCAGCCAGCAATGATATAAAATTAGTCAAGCAACAATTAACAGTACACAACTCTGAAGTGCCCGAAAAATATACTTAGCTCTGTATATCTCCAAATAGTTTGAGGAGCACTCTGTCAGGACACAGGAAGGCTCCAGCAATGATGTCAACATTCTCAGGATCTAGAAGCAATGATTCCTATCATACCTTGCCTACGCCTAGAGTTCCTTTAGTGGGCAGAGGCCTGCCACCAAAACAAGGGATTACCATTCACACTACCCCCTGCTGCCCAAACCCTAACAACAGACTCATCAGGCTATGCATGGGGGGCTCACCTGGCAGGGAAGTGCATTCAGGGCAAATGGAACCCAAGTCAAATGCACCTGCATATCAATCAAAAAGAAATGTTAGCTGTACAGAATACTCTGACAGCCTTCAAGGACCACATTCTTCCAGGACAATTAATGGTAAAGATGGACAACACCACTGTTATGTGGTACATAAACAAGCAGGGGGGTACACATTATTATCCCCTCTGCAGACTAGCCATGGCATTGTAGAACACAGCCCTGAGCTACCAAGTGCATCTACAAGCTCAATTCCTGCCAGGAAAACTAAATACACTGGCAGACGAACTAAGCAGAAACCTCAAGGACCCACACGAGTAGAAACTGGAATCAAGGATTTTCAACATTTTGACAAGAAAATGGGGGAGGCCAGATATAAACCTGTTTGCCTCCCCCCAGAACTATCAATTGGACAAATTTTGCACAAGGACTCCCCACAAACAAGCTTAGAAAGTGGATGCTCTGTCCTTCAGCTGGAAAAATCTATCAGTTTATGCCTTTCCTCCTCTGCCTCTGCTTTCCAAAGTACAACTAAAGATCAAACAAGACAAACCAAGGATGATTTTGATTGCACCAGACTAGCCCTGCCAACACTGGTACCCCCTCTTGCGCAGTGTGTCACTGTTGGCCCCATGGCACCTGCCTCAGACTCCTACCCTATTGTCTCAGCAAGAGAACCAGATTCTGCACCCTCACCTTCAAACACTGAACCTAGCAACCTGTCTAATTACCTAATCTCTCCTTTACCATCCCTCAGTCAACCAGTGATGGATATCATTTTAGAGGCAAGGAGGCCTAGTACCAGAAAATCTTATGCTGAAAAATGGAAAAGATTCTGTGCCTGGAACCAATCTCAAGGGATGAGCATAGCAGTGCCCAATTTACCTCAGATTTTACAATACTTAACTGAGATGCTTCAGAAGGGCCTGTCCTCCTCCTCCATCAAAATTCACGCCTCAGCCATTTCAGCTCATTATAACACAGAACCTCCCATCTTCTCTCATCCAGTGCTCAAGCAGTTCCTCAGAGGGGCAAAAAACTTACGACCACCCAGGTGAGCTCCAACTCCAGGCTGGGACTTTAACTTTGTATTGGAGAAACTCACTCTTCCCCCTTTCGAGTCAGCTGCTACTGCAGACTTAAAATTCCTTTCTTTGTAAACAGCTTTCCTTTTACCAATCACTTCAGCAAGAAGGGTATCTGAATTACAGGCCCTTATGGCAGTGGAGCCTTTCATCATCTTTCATGCGGACAGGGTGTCCCTCATGACCAATCCCTCCATGCCCAAGGTGGTATCCAGTGTGGCCCTTAATCAGTCCATTTGCCAACTTTCTTTCCTAATCCACAGAGCCAAGGGGAAATGGATACTGCACTCATTAGATGTTCACAGACAACTTAGATTTTACTTGGACAGGACTAAACCTCAAAGGAAATCTGAAGAACTGCTGGTGGCAGTTGCTGCGGGGACAGAGGAGAAGGCTATTTCAAAAGCAAACCATTTCCAAATGGCTACACCATTGCATTCATTTTCTGCTATAAGCACCTTGGAAAACCTATCCCACAGGGGATCAGACCCCACTCAACCAGGGCTGCATCTACCTCTACAACCTTTCTAAGAGGCGTCCCTACCAGGGACATCCTAGAAGCTGCTACCTGGAGTTCTGTACATACTTTCACTAAGCATTACCATCTGACAATTTTCTCTAAATCCAGAGCTGGCTTTGCCACTGCAGCCTTGCAGGGCCTTATAGCTGGTCCTAATGCTATCTAAATTCCTCCTCCCATCCTTAGCTTTGGGAACCTACCCAAATGTGATGACTGCAACAGTGAAACACGAAGAACATAGTACAGTTGTGTACACTTACCATAAATGTAGATGTTCAAGTGTATTCACCGTTGCAGTCCTGGTTACCCCTCCCTCCAGCCCCCTTACCTTTTTTGGCTGTACCTCTACTCTCCTTTACTATGCTCAAAAGCTCTTTGGTGTATTTGCTTTTTTGTTGGAGATATAACCTTGTATATTTATAGATGTTATGGCTTCCTATTAGGGGGGCACCTGACATCTGGGGCAAGAAAAATTGATGTAATGGCATCAGCTGCATGTTTTGTACCCCTGATGACCTGAAGTCATGGAAGAAGGGACAGCAACTGATGCAGGACCCAAGACTTTGTTAATCAGGCCAACTGAGCGCTACTGCAAGCAGATAACCCAAATGTGATGACTGCAACAGTGAATACACTCTAACATCTACATTTATGGTAAGTGTACACAACTGTACTTTTCTCTATGCCTTCCCTCTCCTTCTCCTATTTCAACCAGTCCTGCAGAAGATTCAGCTAGACTCCCCAAAAATCTTGCTAGTGACTACCTTTTGGCCAAGACAGCACTGGTTCCCCCTTTAATGCATCTGGCTAGGGACAGTCATCACAGTTTACCTCACCGCTTGGACCTCCTCACACAGGACAAAGGGGTCAGTCATTCATCCAAACTTGTCCACTCTTCAGCTGACACTGTAGATGATGGGGCTTTGCCTCCTTTTAGGCACCTGTTTTCAGAGGACATGGTCAGGGTTTTACAAGAAGCAAGAAACCTGCATCCAGACCGTCTTTTATGTCCAGATGGAAGAGAATTTCTGTCTGGTGCCATGCTCATAACCAGGACCCTTTTTCAGTGGGAATCCCTTTGGTTTTTTTCCTTACATTTGTGAATTGCACAAGTCTGGCTTGGTCTATGCTTCTGTAAGGGCCCATTTGTCAGCTATTTTTGCCTGTCTGCACTGGAATTCTCCTTTAGATTCTCACTTCGATGTCAAACAAATGTTCGTGTTTCACTGTTGCAGTCATCACACTTGGGTTATCTGCCTGCAGGTAGCCTTCAGTCGGCCCGAATACCAGAGTCTTTGGATTTCTGCATCGGATGCTGTCGCCTCTTCCATGACATCAGGTCGTCAAGTGTATAAAACATGCAGCCGACGCCATTACATCAGCTTTTCTTGCCTTGCGGGAGCCCGAAGCAGAAGCAGTTCGCAAGTGCCAGTCGGCCGCTTCCTGAAATTTTCGTTGTTCGAGTTTCAAACCTGAAGTCTTCTAAAGCTAAGTACTCCGATGGGGTTCCTTTTTTCTTGCACTAACCGATGTCAGAAAAAGTTAACAATTGTCTTGCCTGTGGAAAGCAAATACCTCAGAGATTTTCATTCTTACTGCGTCACCTGTTTAGGCCCAGACCACGACGTTCCTCGCTGTCGGTTTTGTGACTTGTTTAATGCCCGAACTATTCGTCGTCGGGCTATCTTTGTCGTTAAATTCTTTCACTCTCGTTCTCCGTATTCCGAAATGGCTTCGATAAACCATCCGAATATCGATCTTCCGAAGAAACGTAAGGATAAAAACAGAGAGAGACCACATAGCTCCAAAACTGCCGACGATGCTTCCGTTAAGCTAGTCACCAGTCCGCCAGTACTCAGTGATGCACCTTCACAGCCCCTGATACCCGCTTCTACAGATTCGCAGGCCTCTGCTGAGACCCATTCGAAGTCCAGTATGCCGCGAGTGCTTCTTCAACTATGGAATCAGCGGATGTCTCTACCTTGGATGGGTCAGGAGCTGCTGTGCAGGCACCAGCTTCTGAGGGTGTATTCTGACCTTCGGATGTTCGTATTAAACCGACAACTTTGTTTTTGACTAAAACTACCAAATTTCACAGGCCAAGAGTTTGCACTATGCCTAGAAAACCAACAACCAAAGCGCATGCTCAGACTCCCATGCCACAGAAGCAAATGCTTAGAATGGCTGAAGACCTTATAACCTTAATTAGGGGAAACCAGCCTTCCCCAAGACAAATAATTGATTTTCCTTCTGATTCAACAGACCATGAGTCCGATGACTCTGATCCCTCTGACTACCAGGACTTACCCTTATCTACCTATGAGGATTCAGATGCAGAGGATTCCATTCCCTCTGCCTCCCCTCCAGAGAATTTTTCTTTTGGTGAAACCTTGCATACCTTAAGAGAGTATTTCTGCTGGGAATGCCAGGACTACCCTCAGTCCAAAAAGAGACTCAAGAGAATTTTTAGACTTGCCTCAGCACAGGCCTCTAGCTGTGCCCCCTGTCCTGGATATTGTAGATGATGTCTTCATAGAATCCAATCTTAACTAGTGATACTTCACCACCAGCTCCTAGAAAGGCTGACAGGTACTACAGAGTACCTGACTCTCATAAATTTCTCTTAAGAATCCCACTGCGGATCCAGAGACCATTTCCTAGGGACCTAAAGGCATTAAGGCTACTATAGCCAAAAACCCTACTCATTCGGACAGGGATTCTAGAGCTTTCGACAGATGGGGAAATAAGGTATATACCTCTGCAACTCTTGCCATCAGGGCTCTGAATTGCCAGTTTCACATGTTGAAGTACCAGCAGCATATTATGGGACTAATTAAACAAAAGTTGCTTCCAGATTATACACAGAATAAAGATTTACAAGAGTTAATGCATTCTGCAAACCAAGTTAGTAAACATACTTTGCAGTGTTGTTTTGATGCCTTAGAAGCATTTTGCAGGGCTTTTGTCACTGGTTCAGTGCTGAGAAGGCATGCTTGGCTGAATGAACAAATCTTGCCAGACCATGTCAAAGCAAAATTACTAGATGCTCCATTAAACCAGGAATGCTTGTTTGGCACAAAAGCAGTAGTTCTCAAAAAGATGGAGGAAAATGCTAAATCTATGCAAACTGTTAAAAGATTTCTTACAGGTGCAGCCACCAAGATTCAGTAGGCATTGGCCTTCTAAAAACTGGTCCTTTCCAGTCCCTCCCAGGCATTCTCATTCCAAACCTAGGGGCAACAGACCACCAAGACTACAGTCTCAGGGTATGCAGAGATCTAAACAATATAGTGTTCCCACCTCAAAAACAGGGAGTGGTAAGCTGCCCCCTTATGGGAAAAGTTCACAATGACTTGTCCCATCATCCTCACCAACCATGCCCAAGTTCTTGCACCCCTAGGAGGAAAACTCACTCTGCATGCAGAAAACTGGATGTCCATTACCCAAGACCATTGGGTCCTAAACATTGTATCCCAGGGCCTGGGATACAGATTCTGCTTCCACTCACTGCCAACCCCAAGCGGGATGCCAGACCTTCCTCCAAACCAGTGGGCAGAGGCTCAAAAGCAAGTACTCTCTCTCCTCAATATCAGGCCTATTCAACCTCTTCCAATAAAGCAAAGGGGACAGGGTTTCTACTCCAGACTGTTCCTGGTGCCCTATCCTGGATCTCTCAATTCACAACACCTTCCTGGTGGTCCCAAAATTCAAAATGCTTACACTGCAACAGTTTCTTCCTATGCTAGCCAAGGATGCCTGGCTAGTCACCCTAGACTTAAAAGAAGCTCATCTGCACATCCCCATAAGGGAATCTTGTATGAAATATCTACGTTTCAGGGCAGGCTCTGTGCACTATCAGTTCTCTGCACTTCTCTTTGGCTTATCTACTGTGCCCAGGGTGTTCTCAAAGTATCTGGCTCTGGCCATTGCATACTGCAGGCAGAGAAATATTCAAATTTACCCATACTTGGACGATTGCCTGATTCATTCGGACAGTCAGGAATTGCTACTTCAGCACCTGGCATTTGTAAAGAGACTCCTAACTTCTCTGGGGCACACCATCAATGAAAAGAAATCACAACTGGTGCCCAGCCAAAAGATTGTATTCCTGGGAGCAAACTTGAACACAACTTCCCAGATGGCATTACTCACTCCAAAAAAACAGGCTTATTTGACAAACTACTTCAGACTAATGGCCACCAAAACCTAGTTATCTGCAAGAAAAGTGCAGCAAGCCCTAGGGTTCATGGCCTCTTGCATTCTACTAATTCCATATGCAAGACTGCATATGAGGAAACTTCAATGGTACTTAAAAAGTCTGCGGTGTCAACATTCTCAGGACATGGAAACAGTGATTCCTATCATTCCTTGCCTAAGGGCAGAGTTCCTTTGGTGGGCAGAGGTATGCATCCACAATAAGGGACTTCCTTTCACTCAACCCCTCGCCGCCCAAACCCTGACAACAGATGCATCAGACTATGCATGGGGGCTCACATGATAGGCAAATGCATTCAAGGCAAATGAAGCCCAGAACAAATTACCCTGCATATCAATCAGAAAGAAATGTTAACTGTACAGAATGCTCTGACAGCCTTTAAATACCTTATCCTTCCAAGACAACAACTGATAGACAGACAACACCACAGTTATGTGGTACATAAACAAGCAGGGGCGAACTCATTCCTACCCACTCTGCAGGTTAGCCATGGCCCTGTGGAACACAGGCTTGAGCAACCAAGTGCACCTGCAAGCTCAGTTCCTGTCAGGCAAACAAAATGTACTGGCAAAACACTTAAACAGAAATCTGCTGGACCCACACGAGTGGAAACTGGAACCCAACTCATTCAAGACTTCTAATCCACAGGTGGAGGACGCCAGAGGTGGACCTCTTTGCCTCCCCAAAACCATCAATTGAGCAAATTTTGCACCAGACATCCTCACAGCAAAGAGTGGAAAGTGGATGCCCTATCCTTTACATGGGAAAACCTCTAAATTTATGCCTTTCCCCCACTGCCCCTCCTCTCTCTCAAGTGCTATTCAAGATCAAGCAGGACAGACCAAGGACAATACTTGTTGCCCTAGACTGGCTGCGCCAGCACTGGCACCCACTCCTACACAGTCTGACAGCAGTGCCACCCTGGCCCCTACATCAGACCCCCCTCCCTGCTGTCCCAGCAGGAGGGACAGATTTTGCATCCACATCTGCAAACCCTGAACCTTGCAGCCTGGCTTATCCCCTGAATGCACCACCAGCAACCCTCAGCAAACAGGTGCTGGACGTCATCCTTGAGGCCAGGAGGCCTAGTACTAGGAAATCCTATTCAGAAAAGATATTGTTCTTGGAAGCCAGTCTCAAGGGAAGGAGACAGCTGTGCCCACCTTACCTCACATCATAGATTACCTATCAGTGCTGCTCCACAGAGGCCTATCTTTCTCATCAATTAAGATTCATGCCTCTGTCATCTCAGCTCATTACAATACTGAGCCTCCACTCTTTTCTCACCCTCTCATCAAACAGTTCCTGAGAGGAGCTAACAGTTTAAGGCCCCCGAGGAGAGCTCCCAACCCTGCCTGGGACCTTAACTTTGTACTAGAGAAACTCACGCTTCCCCCCTTTGAGCCTGCTGCTGCAGCAGAGTTAAAATTCCTCTCTTGGAAAACAGCCTTACTTCTAGCCATCACTTCAGCAAGAAGAGTGTCTGTAAGTTACAGGCACTAATGGCTGTGGAACCTTTCATTATTTTCCATGCTGACAGGGTTTTCCTCAGGACTAACCCATCGTTTATGCCCAGTGTGGTATCCAGTGTGGCTTTAAATCAATCCATCCATTTACCAACCTTTTTCCCTAATCCTCAGAATAAAGAGGAAAGGATCCTGCACTCCTTGGACGTGCACAGACAGCTCAGATTCTACCTTGACAGGACTAAACCTTTCAGAAAATCTGACCAGCTGCTAGTCAGCTTTGCTACAGGGGCAGAGGGCAAGGCCATTTAAAAGCAAACCATTTCCAAGTGGATAGCACACTGCATCCATTTCTGCTACAAACACCATGGAAAACCTACCCCGCAGGGGATCAGAACTCATTCCACTAGGGCTACCTTAACCTCTACAGCATTTCTCAGAGGAGTCCCTTACCAGGGACATCCTGGAAGCTGCAAACCTGGAGCTCTGTACACACCTTCACCAAGCATTACCACTTGCCTATCTTTTCTAAATCCAGAGCTGGATTTGCCACAGCAGTCATACAAGGCCTACTAGCCAGCTCTAATACTTCTTAACTGCCTCCACCCTTCCTCAGCTTTGGGGATCAACCCAAATGTGATGACTGCAACAGTTAAACACGAACATAGTACAGTTGTGTACACTTACCATAAATGTAGATGTTTGAGTGTATTCACTGTTGCAGTCCTGGTTACCCTCCCACCAGCCCCCTGATTTCTTCTATACTTTCTACCTGTTCTTTTTTTTGATCATATCTCATGGCAGTGGTATTTACTTTTTACTGGAAGTGTTCCACACCATGTAATTGCTTCCTTTTTTGGGGGCTCCTGACATCTGGGGCAAGAAAAACTGATGTAATGCATCGGCTGCATGTTTTATACCCCTGACATCATGGAAGCGGCGACAGCATCCGATGCAGAAATCCCAAGACTCTGGTGTTTGGGCCGACTGAGGGCTACCTGAAGGCAGATACCCTGATGACTGCAACAGTGAATACACTCTAACATCTACATTTATGGTTAAGTATTACACAACTGTACTTTTCTTAAAGGCATCCTGCCTCTTAGGCCCCCAAGGAAGCCTATTCCTCCTCTTTGGTACCTTAATGTTGTTTTGGAAAAATTGACTCGGGCTGCTTTTGAGACTGCAGGTTCAGGTTATCTGCAACGTTGTACCTGGAAGACTGTCTTATTGGTACTCTTACTTCTGCTCAGAGAGTTTGTGAGCTTTAAGCCTTTGTGGCTATCCTTCCTTTTTTTCCCCACAGTGACAGGGTGTCACTTTGTATTAATCTTCCTTTTATGCCCGTGGTGGTTAATGAGTTGCCTTTGAATCAGGCAATACATGTCCCTTCCTTTTCTCCTTCTCCTCAATCTGCTGATGAGAGGGTCCTACATACCTTGGATCTGCACTGACAGCTCGGGTATTAATTTAGATAAAACTAAAGCCAATCATAAGTCTGACCAGCTTTGGACATTGAGTTTGGCTGTTTGTAAGCAAACCATCTCTTCTTGGTTTCTAAGGCCATTTCCTTCTGTTACTGTTTTCATGACAAATGTCTGTCTAGTTCCATTAGAGCTCACTGTCGTAGGGCCATTGCCTCTTCTGGTGCTTTCTTTAAGGGGTTGGGCACCAATTCCATCCTTGAAGGTGCTACTTGGTCTTCAGTGCATCTCTTTGCTGAGCATTACGAATTGGATATGGTTTCTAGGGCCAGAACAGGTTGTGCTTGGGCCATCCTGCATGGGTTTGCTGAGAGCTCTTCCCAGCCTTCCAACTCCCAATCCTTTTCTTGAGGTTTTATGTTCTCCCTGCTGTAAAGAATATTGCAACAGTGATGTAGAAGGACATAATACACTTGAGTAAAATCTTACCATAACAGTAAATGTCCTTCTCTTCATTGTTTTAGTATTCTGACCCTCCCTTCATCTCCCCTTTTCTTATGGATTTTGTTTTGGTTTCCCTTCTGGCTGAGGGTCTTCCTTTTCCATCTGCATTTTCTCCTCCTGGATGTGCATAGCCTTTGTCCTATGGCCTATGGAGACTTCTCTACAGGGCTTTTGCGTTTTGGACAACTACATCCAAACATCACCTTTATGCACTACGTCCTGAACAGAGAGCATACATGGGATATACAGTGCATACAAGACTTTAGGCTGTGGTATACTGACCGGACATTGGGTTATCCTTAGCAGAAGATCCCTGCAGACAAGAATACTGCAGTGGTGAAGACTAGGACGTTTACTGTTATGGTAAGATTTTACACAACTGTACTTTCACCCTGGCCCAGGGCCTACTAAAGTCCTTCTAGAACCTGCAACTAGGAACTTGACTTTCAGTGTCTAGAGTCACCACTGCTAAAAGGAGACAGACCACTCTTCTGCATTGTTCTGGGCAAGAACGCTTGGCTTGTGACTTTGACCTAAAAGAGGCATACCTGCATGTTCCAATCAGACAGTCATGCAGAAGACACCTCAGATTCAAGGCTGGTTTAATACATTACCAATTCTCTGCACTGCCCTTTGGCTTATCTACTGTGCCCAGGGTCTTTACAAAGTGCCTGGCACCAGTAATTGCATTCTGCATACAAAGAGGAATACAAATATACCCTTACTTGGACGACTGCCTAATTCAAGCAGAGAACAAGGACATTCTTCTTCAACGTCTGGCGTTTGTGAAAAGACTTCTAACGTGCCTAGGGTACACAGTCAACGAAAATAAATCAAAACTAGTACCCTCTCAAGATATAACATTCCTGGGTGCATGCTTGAATACAACTGCCCAGATGGTTTATCTCACACCAGATAAACAAAGGCAGCTGACTATCTATTTCACAATGTTGGCAACAAAGGCCCAGTTTTCTGCAAGAAAAATTCTGCAGGCTTTGGGCTTCATGGCATCCTGCATCCTACTAATTCCATATGCAAGACTGCATATGAGGAAACTTCAGTGGTACCTAAAAAGTGTTTGGACTCAACATTGCCACAGCCTGGAAACAGTGAGTACTCTCATTCCCTGCCTGCAACAGGAGTTTTGATGGTGGGCAAAGGCTTGTCACCAGAACAGGGGACAGCCATTCACATTACCCCCAGCCAGGCAGACACTAACAACGGATGCATCAGATTATGCCTGGGAGGCCCACATGGCAGGAAGATCCATTCAGGGCACATGAACCTCAAACCAGATGCATGTACATATCAATCGAAAAGAGATGCTAGCTGTTTAAAATGCCCTGACAGCCTTCAAGAACCTACCAAGTACATTTGCAGGCACAATTCCTGCCAGGAAAGGAAAATACTCTGGCAGACGAACTAAGCAGAAACCTCATGGATCCCCGCGAGTGGCAGCTGGATCCACAAGTCTTCAGCATGATAACAAGGAAATGGGGATGCCCGGACATAGATCCATTTGCCTCCCCTCACAACTACCAACTAAAAATATTCTGCACAAGGACTTATCACAGACCAACATGGAAAGTGGACACCCTATCTTTCAGCTGGAAAAACCTATCAGTAGTATGTGCCTTCCCTCCACTGCCTCTCCTCCCCAAGGTACTCCTAAAGGTCAGACAGGAGAAACCAAAGATGATGCTGATTGCCCTAGACTGGCCCTGCCAGTATTGGTATCTAATCCTAAGGAACTTGTCTCGTTACCCAGCTTGGACCTTACCTCAATTACCTCGTGTACTGTCCCAGCAAAACAGTCAGATCCTGCACAGCCATCTCAGGACATTAAACCTGGCAGCATGGCGGATAATGTAGTCATACAAAAAACACCTCTCAGCAAAGCTGTGATGGATGTCATGCTGGAAGCCAGAAGGCCTAGTACAAGAAAGTCTTATGCTGGAAAATGGAAGAGATTCTGTGCTTGGAACCAGGCACAAGGAACTGATACAAATGTACCAAATATTCCTCAGATGTTGCAATACTTAACTGAGATGCTGGACAAAGGCCTATCATTTTCATTAATTAAAATTCATGCCTCTGCCATTTCGGCTCATTACAATACAGAGCCACCAATTTTTTCTCATCCTTTATTAAAGCAGTACCTCAGAGGAGCCAAAAATTTAAGGCCTCCTAGATCATCACCAATACCTGCATGGGACCTCAACTATGTCTTGGAAAAGCTCACCCTGCCTCCTTTTGAGCCAGCTGCTACTGTTGATATAAAGTTTTTATCTTGGAAGACAGCTCTGCTCCTAGCAATTACTTCTGCAAGACGAGCTTCAGAGCTACAGGCGCTCATGACTGCGGAACCTTTTATCATTTTTTATCCAGACAGGGTCTCTCTGAGAACAAACCCAACATTTATGCCTAAAGTGGTGTCCAGTGTGGCTCTTAACCAAAATATTCATCTGCCAACCTTTTATCCAAATCCACAGAACAAGGGGGAGAGAATTCTGCACTCTTTGGACGTACACAGACAGCTTAGATTCTGCTTGGATAGAACCAAGGTTTTCAGGAAGACAGAGCAATTACTAGTGGTATATGCTGCAGGATCACAAGGAAAGGCCATCTCAAAGCAGACTATCTCAAAGTGGCTAGACCACTGCATTCGTTTATGCTATTCACACCATGGCAAGCCAGTGCCTAAGGGCATTAGGCCACATTCCACCAGAGCTGCAGCCACTTCAGCAGCCTTTCTCAGGGGGGGTACCAACCAGAGACATTTTAGAGGCGGCTACTTGGAGTTCAGTATACACCTTTACAAAGCATTATCATCTGCCATTCTACTCTAAATCCAGGGCAGGCTTTGCCACTGCAGTTCTGCAGGGCCTCATAGCTGCTCCTAATGCTGTTTAGCTCCAGCCTCCCAACCATAGCTTTGGGACTCTACCCAAATGTAATGACTGCAACAGTGAAACACGAAGAACATAGTACAGTTGTGTACACTTACCATAAATGTAGATGTTCAAGTGTATTCACTGTTGCAGTCCAGGTTACCCACCTGCCATCCTCCTTTTTTCTATGGGTCTTATCTTTCCTTCTCTGATTTATACAACCTATGTGGTGTATTTGCTTATAGATGAAGGTAAAATCTATATTGGTGCATTTATTAATTTATATATATATATATATAAAATTTGGCTACCCTCTTAACGGGCACCTGACATCTGGGGCAAGAAAAACTGAAGAAAATGGCGTTGGCTGCTTCTTTTATACCCCTGACGTCAGGGAAGGGGCGACAGCGGCCAATGCAGGACCCAAGACTTTGGAATTCAGGCCGGCTGAGTGCAACCTGCCAGCAGGATTACCCAAATGTAATGACTGCAACAGTGAATACACTCGAACATCTATATTTATGGTAAGTGTACACAACTGTACTTTCTGGTGAACGTTTTTGCTCGTGTACACTTTCACGGAAGTGTAGCTTTGATATTTTCTTCTTGATGATGCGACTTTCGCTGATATGGGACTTAAAAATTCTGAAGTAGACCCATATATACACATGCAAATTTGTATATATAATGACAATTCCATGTAGCTGATCAGTCAGCATGTTTTTGGATTTGGGAGGAAACCACAGAGTATCTTTAGAAAACCCACACAGGTATGGGAGGACGTGCAGACTACTCCACACAAACTGTGGTCGGACATCAGAGCTGAACCCCTGAGGCTGTAAGGCAGAAGTTTTACTTAGCAACTGCAGAAGTTTTACATTTTTGTTTGTTCTTGATCAGGGCTTTTCTAAGTGGCTTGTATCTTGCACTGACTTTGTTTTTTTTAGCAGGATGTACTCCCTAATAACACTGTTGAATTGTTAGAGTACGAAGCCAGGAAGTAGACTAAACAAGTCAGATTGCTACTGTCATCAACTCCACAGGGCTTTATTTGTATTGCTGTTGCTCTGGTGTAATCTCTGTAATGTGATACCAGTCCCCTGAGGGATTCATCCCACCTGACTGTAATGTAAATATTCTGCATTTGAAAGGTTTACTCGAGTGTGACAGTTCCAGATGTTCTTTGTGCTTCACTGTTGCAGTCATCACACTTGGGTTATCTGCTTGCAGGTAGCCCTAAGTCGGCCTGAATACCAGAGACTTGGTATTTCTGCGTCAGATGCTGTTGCTCCAGGACTGACATCAGGTCGTCAGGGGTATATAAACAGGCAGCCGACACCATTACATCAGTTTTTCTTGCCGAGGAGCCAGAAGCAGAAGCAGTTCACAAATGCCAGTTGCCGAGGAGCCAGAAGCACAGTTCACAAATGCCAGTCGGCCGCTACCTGAATTTTCGTTTACGAATTGAATAATCCTGAAGTCTTCTAAAGCTAAGTACCCTGCTGGGGATCCTTTTTTCTTGCTCTAACCAATGTCAGAAAAAGTTAACAATTGTCTTGCCTGTGGAAAGCAAATACCTCACAGAGATTTTCGTTCTTACTGTGTCACCTGTTTAGACCCAGACCACGATGTCCCTCGCTGCCGGTTTTGTGCCTTGTTTAACGCCCGAACCATTCATTGTTGGGCTCTCTCTGTCACTAAATTCTTTCGCTCTCGATCTCCGCATTTCGAAATAGCTTCGGTAAGCCATTTGACTACCGATATTCCAAACAAACATAAGATAAAGACAGAGAGAGACCGCATAGGTCCAAAACTGCCGACGACGCTTCCGTTAAGCTAGTCGCCAGTACTCAGTGAGGCGCCTTCGCAGCCCAGGATGCCCGTGTCACTGGATTCGCAGACCTGTACCGAGATCCATTCGGAGTGCAGTATGCCACGAGACTCTTTTCGACTGTGGAACCTGCGGATGTCTCTGCCTTGGATGGGTCCGGAGCTGCTGAGCAGGCACCAGCTTCTGAGGCAGTTCTTCGCTCAACCGATGGTCGACTCAAGCCGACGACTTCAGTTTTAACCAAAACTACTGAGTTTCTTAGGCTCAGAGTACGCACTACACCTAGAAAACAGACGAGCAAAGCATATGCTCCTGCTCCCATGCCACAAAAATAAATGCTTAGAATGGCTGAAGAACTTATTACGTTGATTTAGAGGAAGTCAGCCTTCCCCTGCTAAGAGACAAAAAGTTCAGCCCCTTCAGCTTCTACAGACCAGGAGTCCGATGACTCAGATTTCTGATTATGAAGACATGCTCTTATCTGCTTATGAGGATTCAGATGCAGAGGAATCCATTCCTTCTGCCTCCCCTCCAGAAGATTTTCATTTGGTGAAACCTTACATACCTTAAGAGAGCATTTCCACTGGAATTCCAAGACTATCCTCAGTCCAGAAAGAGACTCAGAGAATTTCTAGAGTTGCCTCAGCACAGACCTTTAGTAATACTCCCTGTATTGGATGTTGTGGATGATGTTTTTATGGAATCCAATTTAACTCCTGACACTTTATCCTGCCTCTAGGAAACCAGGCAGGTACTACAGAGTAAACCACCAACGACCAGCAAAAAACGATAGTGAACACGCAGTAATGAAGAAATAATGATTATTTATTTATAATTCCTTCAAATCCAGACCGGTTTCGGCTATTCAGCCTTTATCAATGAATACAATAAACTTTATTGTATTCATTGATAAAGGCTGAATAGCCGAAACCGGTGTCACCTGTTTAGACCCAGACCACTTTATTGTATTCATTGATAAAGGCTGAATAGCCGAAACCGGTCTGGATTTGAAGGAATTATAAATAAATAATCATTATTTCTTCATTACTGCGTGTTCACTATCGTTTTTTGCTGGTTGTTGGTGGTTTACATTGTTGGCTTGACCCTGCATGCCATCCTTGCGGCGCGTATGGTTGTTTGCTGAGGTACTACAGAGTACCTGACTCTCACAAATTCTTTTTCAAGAATCCTACTGCTGACCCAGAGATCATTTCCCATGGCCCTAAAGGTATCAAGGCTACTACAGCCAAGAATCCCACTCCTTCGGACAGGGATTCCAGAGCTTTAGACAGATGGGGTAAGAAGGTATATACCTCTCCAACTCTTGCTATTAGGGCATTGAATTGTCAGTTTCACATGCTGAAGTACCAGCAACATATTATGGAACTTATTAAACAAAAAGTGGAAATCTTTTCAGACTGTGCAGCGAATAAAGAATTGCAGGAGCTTATGCACTCTGCAAGTCAAGTCAGCAAGCATAGTTTGCACTGTGGGTTTGACGTGCTGGAAGCATCTTGCTGGACAGCAGTCACTGGCTCTGTTCTGAGAAGACATGCTTGGTTGAAGGAGTACACCTTACCAGACCATGTCAAATCAAAGTTACTAGACGCTCCTTTGAATAAGGACTGTTTGTGTGGCACCAAAGCCGAAGAGGTTCTTAAAAAGATGGAAGAAAAAGCTAAGTCAAGGATTTTATGCAAGTGCAACCCCCCTAGAATTCAGTAGGGATTGCCCTTCCAAACACTGGTCCTTTCCAGCACCCTCCAGGCCTTCTCAAACCAGACCCAGGGGAAACAGACCACCCAGACTAAAGTCGCAGGGTATGCAGAGATCTAAGCAATGGATTGCCCCCACCCCTAAAGCAGGGAGTGGTAAGTCTCCTCCGTACGGAAAAACGTTGACTGACTTATTTACTCCACTTCCCAGCCCTGCCCAGTTCCTTGTTCCCCTAGGAGGAAACCTTGCCCTTCATGCAAAAAAAAACGGATGTCCATCACTCAGGACCAGTGGGTTCTCAACATTGTATCCCAGCGGTACAAATTCTATTTCCATTCACTGCCAACCCCAAGAGGGTTCCCCAGATCTTCCTCCAAACCAGTGGGCAGAGTACTTTCCCTGTTCAGTATCAGAGCTATTCAGCCAGTTCCTGTAGAACAGAGGAGTCAAAGATTCTACTCCAGACTCTTCCTGGTACACAGGAAAGCAGGCTCTTGGCGCCCAATCCTGGATCTTTCATTTCTCAACACCTTCCTGGTGGTACCAAAATTCAAAATACTTACCTATCCCTACTACTTCCTATGCTAAGCAAGGATGCCTGGTTAATCGCCCTAGACTTAAAAGAAGCCTATCTATACATCCCCATAAGGGAGTCGCGCGGGAAGTATCTACGTTTCAGGGCAGGATCTATGCATTATCAGTTCTCTGCACTTCCCTTTGGCTTATCTACTGCACCCTGAGTATTCACAAAATCCCTGGCTCCAGCCATTGCATAATGCAGGCAGAGAAATATCCATATTTACCCGTACTTGGATGACTGCCTGATTCAGGCAGCCAGTCAGGAATTGCTGCTGCAGCACCTGACATTTATGAAAAACCTTCTCACTTCCTTGGGGTACACCATCAACGAAAAGAAATCATAACTGGTACCCTGTCAGAAGATTATATTCCTGGGAGCAAGCTTGGATACAACTTCCCAGATGGCATTCCTCACTTCAGAAAAACAAGTCTATCTGACAGACTACTTAAAAAAAAAAAAAAAAAAAAAAAAAAAAAAAAATGGCCACCAGAACCCAGCTATCCACAAGAAAGATACTGCAAGCCCTAGGGTTCATGGCCTCATGTATACTGCTAATTCCATATGCAAGACTGCATATGAGGAAATTTCAGTGGTACTTAGTCTTTGGTGCCAATGTTCTCAGGACCTGGAAACTGTCATTCCTATCATATCTTGTCTAGTTCCTTTGGTGGGCAGAAGCACGCAACCACACCAAGGGGACTGACTTTTACTCAACCCCATGCCGCCCAGACCCTAACCGCAGATGCATCAAGACTATGCCTGGGGGGCACACATGGACGGCAAATGTATTCAGGGCCTCTGGAGCCCAAGTCAAATTCATCTGCACATCAACCAAAAAGAGATGCTAGCTGTACAGAATGCACTGACAGCTGTGAGATCCCTACTCCTCCCAGGACAACTGCTAATAAAAACAGACGACAACACAGTTTTGTGGTACATCAGCAAGCAGGGGGGAGCCCATTCCTACCCACTCTGCAGGTTAGCCATGGCCCTGTGGAACACGGCCTTGGACATTCAAGTCCATCTGCAAGCTCAATTCCTGTCAGGCTAGCAAAACTCACTGGCAGACAACTTAAGCAGAAATCACCTAGACCCCACAAGTGCCAATTGGAGCCCAGCACCTTCAACCTTCTAATTCAGAGATGGGGGACCTCAGAGGTGGATCTCTTTGCCTCCCCTTACATCCACCAGCTCAACAAATTCTGCACCAGGACTCCTCACAACAGGGCCTGGAAAGTGGATGCCCTGTCTTTTCAGTGGGTGAATCTCTCAATTTATTCCTTTCCCCCCTCTGCTCCTTTTCTCGAGTATTACTCAAGATAAAACAAGACAGACAAAGGACAGTTCTTATTACCCTGTTTTGGCCACGCCAGCACTGGTACCCACTCCTGCGCAGCCTGACACCGGTGCCAGCCTGACACCTACGCCAGAAACCAACCCTTCTCTCTCAGCAGGAGGGACAGATTTTGCACCCACAACTGCAAACCCTAAATCTTGCAGCCTGGCTTTTTCCTTGAATTCTCCCCCAGCAACCCTAAGACTTGAAGTCAGAAGACCCAGTACAAGAAAATTCTATGCTAATAGGTGGAAAAGGTTCTGCTCATGGATTCAATCTAAAGGAGAGGACACAACACTGCCCTCCCTGCCTCTAATCCTGGATTACTTAGCAGATCTACTCCACTAGGGCCTGTCCTTTTCCTCCATTAAGATACATACCTCAGTCATTTCTGCTCATTACAACACTGAGCCACCTCTCTTCTCGCACCCTCTTATCAAACAGTTCCTGAGAGTGACAAACAATTTAAGGCCACCAAGGAGAGTAAGCACCCCTGCCTGGAACCTTAACTTTGTACTGGAAAAGCTCACGCTTCCCTCCTTTGAACCTGCTGCATCAGCAGAGTTAAAATTCCTCTCTTGGAAAACAGCCTTGCTTCTAGCCATCACTTCAGCTAGATGTGTGTCTGAGTTACAAGCACTGATGGCTGTGGAACTCTTCATTATTTTCCATGCTAACAGGGTTTCCCTCGGGACTAACCCTTCCTTTATGCCTAAAGTGGTGTCCAGTGTGGTTCTCAATCAATCCATCCATTTGCCAACCTTCTTCCCTAATCCTGAAAATAAAGGGGAAAGGATCTTGCACTCCTTGGACGTGCACAGACAGCTCAGATTCTGCCTTGATAGGACTAAGCCCTTCAGAAAATCTGACCAGTTACTAGTCAGCTTTGCAACAGGTTGGGAGGGTGGCCTAATGGTCAAGCTGTTTGCCTTGCAAACACAAGGTACAGAGTTTGAGCCTCACAAGGGATAATTGGCTAGGCTTAAAATGGCTCGCAAGGACAGTTAGCCTAGTACTAATCTATGAACCTATGAACAGGGACAGAGCGCAAGGCCTTTTCAAAACAAACTATTTCCAAATGGATAGCACACTGCATCCATTTCTGCTACAAGCACCATGGTAAACCACCCCCTCAGGGGGTCAGAACACATTCCACTAGGGCAGCATCTACCTCTACAGCATTTCTCAGGGGAGTCCCTACCAGGGACCTCCTGGAAGCTGCTAACTGGAGTTCACCAAGCATTACCACCTGCCTATCTTTTCCACATCCAGGGCAGGTTTTGCTACAGCAGTCCTGCAGAGCATACTAGCCAGCCCTAACTCTTCTTGACTGCCTCCACCCTTCTTCAGCTTTGGGAATCTACCCAAGTGTAATGACTGCAGCAGTGAAACACGAAGAACATAGTACAGTTGTGTACACTTACCATAAATGTAGATGTTCGAGTGTATTCACTGTTGCAGTTCGGGTTTCCCTCCCTCCGGCCGCTTGTTTTTTTTCTCTCTCCTCTCTATGGCTATTACTCACCCTTTCTGGGGTATTGGTATTTACTTTTTACTGGTGTTGTTTTCCTCACCATAACTTAACTCCCTATTTGGGGGGCTCCTGACATTTGGGGCAAGAAAAATGATGTAATGGCGTCGGGTGCCTGTTTTTATACCCCTGATGACCTGACATCAGTCCTGGAGTGACAGCATCCAACGCAGAAATACCAAGTCTTTGGTATTCGGGCCGACTGAGGGCTACTTGCAGGCCCAAGTGTGATGATTGCAACAGTGAATACACTCGAACATCTACATTTATGGTAGGTGTACAAACTGTACTTTTTACATAATGTTGAGTAGTGCCATCCTGCATGGCTGGAAATAAGACTGAGCTTTTGTCTTTTTGAGAAAGTCTGTTATTAGATTCTGTTTAAGTTTATCATCCCTTAGTTGCAAAATGCCACCTTCACTTAGAGAAATGCAAACAAGCAGAGTATAAAGAAACAAACTGAGTGACAGAACTGAAGAAAGTATCTTAACTTGTTAAATTAAACAGACATATTTCAGCAAATTGTTTTAACGTACTTCACTGTAAATCAGTTAAGAGCAGCTCTGGAACCAAAATTATTTGAAATGTATTTTTCCATCTTTTTTTGACCCTCCTAAGCTTTCCCTGAATGTTACTGTGTCAGTGAGTGTGACCAAGTTTGTAGGCACTGCTTGCGTATAGTTCACAACGTGTGCCATAAATGATAGACTGTGAAGAAAGTGAATAACCAGACACAGTCCTTTGACCTGTCTGACATATGCTGGAAGCCAAAAAAGGTTTTATTCATTTGCCAGAAAGAACACTCAGCGCTGATTATCTCTTCTTCCATTTACTTCCTTTCTATGACACCCGTTAAGCCCAACTTTATCCTCTCCAGCTCATCTCCCACTCTTCCTCTCCATTCTATTTTTTCCTCTTGTGTAGAACTCTTTCACCCCTTTGCAGTAGCTTAGCTGGGGGGTGGAGAAGGAGGCAGCTGCCCGCGGAGCAAAGTGTTAGGGGCATGATCACTGTTTAGTGCATTCCAGCATTTAGAAATAAATGCTGGTTTTGGATTTGTGGTTAAAACCAAGTGCTGTAGCTCTGTGTTGTGTGTGGCATAACTTGTTTGCTACGGGATAAAAGAAGAAGAAAAAAAAATAATGTTTTATACAAATCTGAGCACTCTGTGCATGATATGAACTGCAACAACCAGTGTGCTGTTCCAAGTTTGAAAAATATATTTTTTTCTTTGTGTTCAAGAGAGCAGGATTATGTAATACCCCCTGATGCAAAAATAAACCTCTAACCTTTACCTGGAGCTTATATATGCTCTAAACCTCTTCTAGTAACATTGTAGCTGAAATGAGCAGTACCTATCCAAGTTGCCTTGTCATTTGTGATGACTGCAACTTAACTGCCATACTGTTTCAAGCATGTTACAAGTGTACATTCATACATTTTGTCATTGTAAACTGCTTTTTCTATATTTTAAACTAAATGTTTTACAGTATATTTTTGCATTTGTAAATATGCTTGGCTCATTTCTTATGTGATCTTATTCACCCAGACTGCTCCTGTAATTGGTCCATTGAGATCAATGTACTGCCGCAGTAAACAAATATACACAAATATAAATAAATATACTTTGTCAGCTGCGCAGGAATAGATGTTCTGTATTTTCGAATCTGTGTGTATTATGTTACATTTTTTTGCATTCTCTGTCCCAATATTATGTGTCAACTCGTTTCTTACCAATGCGTAATCAATTCTAATTATGCTAGGTTGGAAATTTGAATAGTTATTTTTTAAAAAAAATACATGTAACGTAGAAGTTAAAGACTACTGACTGGCCTTTGATTCCCGGCCTTCTAACAGCATGTTTTGTGAAACTGACCTAGTCTGAACCAGTCCACAACTCTTGGGTTTCTTCTCAAAATGCTTGTTCTTTGTAGTGAGTTAAATGCTTGTTCTTTGTAGTGAGTTGTAACTAGAAAAAAAACAAAAGCCACGATAAAATGAGCCAAAAACCACCAACCAAAAAACCAAAAGAAGGTTGAAGGAATTCAAGTTATCACCAGCCAGGAATGCTTTTTATTGCAAATATCCTACGTTTTAAATGTCGCTCCGTTTTACCCACATAGAAAGCATCACAACATCCACATGTGACAATGTACACCAGCCCCTGTGAGTTACAATTACAATAATTATTAGTACTGATAGTTACCCCCCTAGCCTGTAAAAATAATTCTTCACCTTGTAAAATGTGCTTACATTGATTACAGGCACCTGCCCTATTATTGCTAAAATTGGTAATTTTTTTAAAGAATGTCAGATGTTGCAAGAAATGTTTAAGGATAGAGGTTATCCTTTAGACCTCATTCTCAACATACAACAAGAAGTTACATTAGGGAGGAATGACAAATATTCACCAGTACTGGATATAGGTTTATCCCCCCACACAGCAGGTTCGATACAGAGTAACAGTCAGGTAGATTTTAGCAGGGCCTTTGTTTACCAATTTTAGCAATAATGCATATCAAATTAGGTCCATTTTAGATAAGGAATGGAAGAGATTTTCAGAATTTACTGATTTGGATGTGTTTAAAAACAAACCCCTCCAAGTGGTATATAGGAAAGGACAGAATATTAAAAATGTATTAGAACAGGCTGCTAATTCTAGTACTTTTTCATTTAGAAGGCAAGGGACTTTTAAATGTGGTGTCTGTAGTCAATGTAAGTACATTTTACAAGGTGAAGAATTATTTTTACAGGCTACTCTTGCTGTGAGGCGACAACGCTAACCGCTGCACCACCGTGGCTGCCCGATAACTAACCAGTACTAATAATTATTGTAATTGTAACTCACAGGGGCTGGTGTACATTGTCACATGTAGATGTTGTGATTCATTTTACGTGGGTAAAACGGAGCGACATTCAAAATGTAGGATATTTGCTATAAAAGAGTTCCTGGCTGGCACGTACTTGAATTTCTTCAACCTTCTTTTGTTTTTTTTTTAGAAAAGAAACAAAATGCTTATAACTGAGAGTTCTAGTAGTTTCTTTAGCATATGGCTTACTTCAGAGGCGTATGTCACTGGGTTGAACTTTGCATTTTCTTCGTAGTTTTCTTATATGCTTCATTCATCCTAATTTGTATTTGTTTTGTAGTGTGACAGCTGTGGCTTGGAGCCCATTCTAGGAGTTCGGTGGCATTGCATGGACTGCCCTCAAAACGTATCCTTGGATTTCTGTGATGCGTGCTCAGACTGGTGAGTGGTTTAAAGATTTCTTATGCAGCCTGCCCTGTTGGATGATTAGTAATGCTGTTCATCTTAAAGGATTTACTCTACTTTCTGTAAAGGATTTATTTGATGCTTAGTGCTTATAAATCAGGCTATAGAAAAAAGAGCAATTTAATTTTAAAATCCAGAAATAGAGAGCATTTGATGTAACAGCAACAAGCCTCTTTGATGGGTCCTAGGTTTGTTTCAGCCTTTTTGCCAGGGAGAAGATATTCTAGAAGGCTGACTACCTATCCAAGGGCCATCCCAGGCAAAAGGGGTTCAATTACAGTGGGCCACTTTTTGCAGCCTTCTTGAATTGAGGTCTCTGGTGATGCCATAACAAGGCCATAGCAAATACAGCTGACAGCATGTTATTCAGAGCTGAAATCCTGCAACAGTTGGTTGAGGCAGACACCTAGACAGTGCAGTTTGTGAAACAACTACTTTTCTCCCCTGCCAAAATATAGTAGAAACACCCCTACTAAAAACTGGCCCTTCTGCTGAAGGCCAGATAAAGCAATTAGTCAAAGGGAGAGAAGTACTAGTTCAGTAGAAAATAGCAATCTGACTAGAAAGTGAAGCCTGGGGGCTGTCTAAACCGAGAACGTTATAAGAAAGCAGAGATGAATCAGAGCTGTTCCCTGTCCCCGCTCCAGCACACACCTTGCCCAGATTTGGCACCACTGCCAATTCCCACCCAGAAAGTAAGTGGTAAAAGACTGGGAGAAAAGCATTCAGGAATCTTGGCTTCTAAGAGTCTTGGGGAAAAGATGGGAGGTTCAGTTTTCATAAAAGCCAAGGTGCTTTGTTTTATCCCAAATAGTCAGGAAACGGAATATACAGTGGATATAAAAAGTGTGCACACCCCTGTTAAAATGCCAATTTTTTTGTGATATAAAAAATGAGACCACAATAAATCATTTCAAAACTTTTCCCACCATTAATGTGACCTATAACCTGTACAATTCAATTGAAAAGCAAACAAATCTGTTAGGGGAAAAATTATAAAAAAAATAAAAAACGTACAGTAAGCTGGTTGCATAAGTGCGCACACCCTTAAACTAATACTTTGTTGAAGCACCTTTTGTTTTAATTACAGCATTCAGTCTTCTTGGGTAGGAGTCTATCAGCATGGCACATCTTGACTTGCAATATTTGCCTACTCTTCCTTGCAAAAGCACTCCATATCTGTCAGATTTCAAGGGCACTTTTGTGCACAGGTCACCCCACATATTTTCTATTGGATTTAGGTTTGGGCTGTGGCTGGACCTTTCCAAAACTTTAATTTTCTTCTGATGAAGCAATTCTTTTGTTGATTTGAATGTATGCTTGGGGTCATTGTCATGTTGAAATGTGAAATTCCTCTTAATCTTCAGCTTTCTAGCAGACGCCTGAAGGTTTTGGGCCAAAAGTGACTGATATTTGGAAATGTTCATAATTCCCTCCACCTTGACTAAAGCCCCAGTTCCAGCTGAAGAAAAGTAACCCCAAAGCATGATACTGCCACCACCATGCTTCACCATGGGGATGGTGTTCTTTTGGTGATGCAAAGTGTTGTTTTTGCACCAAACGTACCTTTTGGAATTTAAACTTTGGTCTCGTCAGACCATAACACATTTTCCCACATGCTTTTTGGAGACTTGCTGTATTGTTTTGCAAATTTTAGCCAGGCCTGGATATTTTTCTGTGTAGGAAAAGGCTTCTGTCTTGCAACCCTACCTCATATCCCAGACATATGGAGAGTATGGGAGATTGTTGCCACATGTAGTATATAACCAGTGCTTGCCAGAAATTCCTGCATCTCCTTCAGTGTTTTAGGTCTCTTGGCAGCCTCCTTGACCAGTTTTCGTCTTATTTTTTTATCAATTTTGGAGGGATGTCCAGTTCTTTGCAATGTCACTGTTGTCCCATTTTTTTTCCACCTATTGATGACTGTCTTCACTGTGTTCCATGGTATGTCCAGTGCTGTGGAAGTTTTTTGTACCCTTCTCCTGACTGTTACCTTTCAACAATGAGATCCCTTTGATGCTTTGTAAGCTCCCTGCGGACCATGGCTTTTGCTGTAGCAGGCAGCTGAGTAAATGTCAGGAAAATCCTACTAGGACACCTGAACTTTATTTGGGGTTAATCAGAGTTTCTTTAATTGATGGCAGGTGTGTACTCAAGAAGACTGAATGCTGTAATTAAATCAAAAGGTGCTTCAACAAAGTATTAGTTTAAGGGTGCGCACAATTATGCAACCAGCTTATGGTACGTTTTTTATGTCTTTTCCCTAAAAATATTTGTTTTTTTTTTCCAATTGAATTGTACAGGTTATATGTCACATTAAAGGTGGGAAAAGTTTTGAAACGATTTGTTGTGGTCTCATTTTTTATATCACAAAAACGTGGCATTTTAACAGGGGTGTGTACACTTTTTATTTCCACTGTATCTAATCACACTTCTGCTTCTAGAAAGAGTGGACAATACAGACAGTATCAGAACAGAAAGATGGTAAAGGATTTTTCTCCGGACTGTTTCTAGTACCAAGACAAATGCAACACATAAAGGCATATCTTAGACTTCTGAAGGCTGAGCAAGTTTCTAAAAGTGCAAGAATTTGGAATGCAAACCTGCAGGCTTTTCTGCATCTCTTCCTTCAGGCCGCCTTGGTTGCGCTAGATGGGCAACTGCCTGATTCATGCTGCAACCCTACAGGAGATGTTGACAGCTCTGCAGTTTACCCTTATTTGCTTCCAAAGTCTTGAAATCTCTCTGAAACTGTCAAAATCTCAACTAAAACTCTACGGGAATATCCTTTTCCTGAGAGCTCTTTTGGACACTGCTGACTGGGAAATCATCTAACTAGCACAGCAAAGTCAGACTGCTGGCAATGAGGTCCTCACAACACTAAGGTACATGACATTCTCAGTTCTGATGGACCCATTGGCAAGCCTGTACATGAGGAAGCTGCAGTGTTATTTGAGGAACATTGTGGCAGATGAGTTGAACAGAACAGAGGCAGACTCTTATTAATGGATGTTTAGCAGGAATATATTTCTGAATTTAGGCCAAAGTTTAGTGTGCCAGAAATAGACCTTTTTGCTTCTCTACAGAACAAACCTCTCAGAAAAAATTTCACCAGGACACTAACCACAGAGGCTCAGGGTAATGAATGCCTTCTCAATAAATTGAGCAGGTCTTTTTCTCCACACCTTTCCTCTAATCCATTTTCTCAGTGGAGTAGTACAGAAGATAAAGGAAGACTGACCAAAAATGCTGCTCATAGTTGTATTTTGGCCAAGACATAATTGTTTGTTCACCCTAATGAGTTTGATGAGGATAGAGCCTATTCTGTTCCCTCAGCATATGAACCTCGTTACCCAAAATAAAAGAGGGGTTGTGTCGGTCATACATCACAATCTAAAAATCTTAAGACTGACAGCTTGGATGATATAGCGTGTTATACCCTTTACGCACATATTTTCCAAGGATGTGCTTTCTGTCTTAGTGGAAGCTAGGAAACCAGGTAACAAGGAAAGTCCTACTTAACAAAATGGAAGGGATTCTCCCTTAGGTGCCAGAGAACGGGCCTGGACCCTAATTAGACTTCAGTGTTCTAGATCCTCAAATACCTGTCAGGCTTTTACAAATCAGGATTGTCTTATACCTCAGTGTGAAAGTATATGTCTGCAGTCTCAGCTTGCCTACCTTGGGATCCACCTTTATGCCTTTTTAATAATAAATCAGTTACGTAACTGGTTCTTAAATCTGAAAACCCTCAACAAGAAGATAACGTTACCATGGGACCTTGGTTATCTGTCAAAGAAGTTAACTTTCCACTCCTGAGTCAGCTGCTGATGTACCCGTCATGAACATGACCTGGCAGAACTGCCCTGTAATGGCCATTATATCTGCCAGAAGGAAATCAGAACTTCAAGCCTTTGTGCATACCAGCCTTTTGTCATTTTTGTCAAGGAAAGATCACGGAGAGACATTACAACCTTTGTGACCAAAGAGGTGAGAGAAGTTTCTGTAAATACGGAAATGAACCTCCCTGTGTTCTATCCTGCCACATAGAACAAAGGAAAAGCATCTTGTACACACTGGATTTATATAGGCAACAGAAAGTTTACCAAGAAAGGAAAAAAAGACTGGTTATTCATAGCCTTTGCATAGGGGCCTGTCTTTAAACAAGACCATCATTAAATGTCTCATTGCATTTCCTTCTGTTACTCTTTCCATAGCAAGACTGTACCCAGGGCATGTTAGAGGCCACTCTTCACAAGACACAGCAGCTGCCACTGAAGAGAGGGTCAGCACAAAGGCCATCTTGAAAGCAGATACAGTGGATATAAAAAGTGTACACACCCCTATTAAAATGCCAGGTTTTTGTGATATAAAAAAATGAGACCACAATAAATAATTTCAAAACTTTTCCCACCTTTAATGTGATCTATAACCTGTACAGTTCAATTGAAAAACAAATCTGTTACGGGGAAAATATAAAAAAACATACAATAAGCTGGTTGCATAAGTGTGCACATCCTTAAACTAATACTTTGTTGAAGCACCTTTTTATTTAATTAGATATATTTTATTTCACAAAAACCTGGCATTTTAACAGGGGTGTGTACACTTTTTATATCCACTGTATGTGGTCATCTGTCCACACTTTCTCTAAACATTATAATCTGGATATTACTACTTGAGCCAGGGCAAGAATCACCAAGGCTATACTACAGAATCTTTTACAAATCACACCTTTTCAGTGCCAGCCACCATCTAATCGATAAGCTCTGAGAATATTCCGTACTGTGTTATCATCATTGCAGCAGTGAAAAATGTGATGAATGCTTCCAGTTGTTTTAGAAACTTACCAGAATTGAGATGTTCGTTTGCTCAGTGCTGCAGTAGTATTTCCTTCACTTTACCCCTTCCCTTTCCTGTTGGTATCCTATCGGCTATCGCCTAACCTTCTGTTTCTCTTGCCCATTACAAGGTGCCTTCCTCAAGATGTCCTACTATCTGGAGTGGGAGCTATGGGAATTTTTTTGGTTTGGCTACCATTCTTAGAGGCACATGCCTGTTTGAGAGAGAGGAAAAAAATAAAGATGATGCAGGAGGGTGTCCCTGTTTTAACACAGGTATGGTATGCCATGAAGAATGGGAGAATGCATTGCCTGTTGAGGGAAGAAAGTATATACGTCTGCAACTTTAGCAATGAAGGCCTTAAATTGCCAGTTTCACATGCTAAAACATCAGCAATTTTTGATGTCTCAGTTGAAACAAAAAATGCTTCCAGATTCAGATCCTCCTAATTTTAAGGAAATGCAGGATTTATTGCATGCAGCTGAACAAGTGGGAAAACATACTTTGCAATGTGGTTTTGATTCTTTAGAGGCCTCCTGTAGAGCAGCAGTTACAGGTTATGTCATTAGAAGACATGCTTGGTTAAAAGAACATATGTTACCAGATCATGTTAAAGCAAAACTATTGGATGCACCTTTGCAGCAGGATGTGTTATTTGGAGATAAGGCAGAAGAGGTATTAAAGAAAATGGAGGATAAGGCAAAATCTATGCAAATGGTGAAGGATTTCTTACAGGTTCAGCCTCCTCGATTTAGCAGAAATTGGCCAACAAAGAATTGGTCCTTTCCAGCTACAGACAGACCTCAAAAGGGCAGATACAAACGTCCAAGAGGTAGAGGTCAACCACAAGGTCCTTACAGGCCTCGACAATGGGGTGCATCAGGCCAGAAAGAGGGGGAAGACAGGCCCCAACCATATAAAAAACAGCCCCAATGACTTCCCACTACAGCTGCCAAACAGCTCTCTCTTGGCAGCCCCCTTGGGAGAAAAACTGGCACTTTTCTATCACAATTGGCATATGATCACCAAAGACAAATGTGTTCTCAACATTGTATCTCAAGGTTACAGGTTCCACTTTCACACTCTACCAAGGTTAAAAGGAATGCCAAATCTGCCACCAAATCAATGAGCAGAGGCTCAAAAACAAATAACAGCACTCATGGACATGAGAGCTATTCAAAAGGTACCACCACAGGAGCAAGGACAAGGATTTTACTCAAGACTCTTTCTGGTTCCCAGCAAGGACAAAGCCTGGAGGCCCATTCTGGATCTTTCTTCTCTAAACACTTACCTGGATGTTCCGAAATTCAAAATGTTGACCCTACAGCAGCTTCTTCCCATGCTGGGCAAGAAAGCTTGGCTCGTAACCTTGGACCTCAAGGAGGCATACCTGCATGTCCCTATCAGACAAAACTGCAGAAGATACCTCAGATTCATAGCTGGTTCAATGCACTACCAATTCTCTGCACTGCCCTTTGGCTTATCTACTACGCCCAGGGTCTTCACAAAGTGCCTGGCACCAGTAATTGCATTTTGCAGACAGAAAGGAATCCAAATTTATCCGTACCTGGACGACTGCCTGATTCAAGCAGAGAGCAAGGACATTCTTCTACAGCATCTGGCATTTGTAAAAAAGTTAAGTTGCCTAGGGTACACAGTAAACGAAAATAAATCAAAACTAGTGCCCTCACAAGAGAAAATATTCCTGGGTGCCAGCTTGACTACAACGGCCCAGATGGCTTATCTCACGCCAGACAAGCAAGGACAACTGACTCAATATTTTCAATTGATGGCAACAAGAACCCAACTCCCTGCAAGAAAAATTCTGCAGGCCTTGGGTTACATGGCATCTTGCATTCTACTAATTCCATATGCCAGACTGCATATGAGGAAACTACAATGGCACCTAAAGTGTGTCTGGTCACAACACTGTCAAAGTTTGGAAACAGTTATACCACTAATTCCTTGCCTTCAACAGGAGTTTCAATGGTGGGCTCAAGCTTGTCACCTCAACAAGGGACAGCCTTTTACTCAAACCACAGCCAGGCAAACACTGACAAACAGATACATCAGATTACGCCTGGGGAGCACACATGGCAGGAAAATGTATTCAGGGCAAGTGGCCCGCAGAACAAAGGCATCTTCACATCAATCAAAAAGAGGTGCTAGCTGTACAAAATGCCCTTATAGCCTTCAAGGACCTGCTGCATCCAGGACAACTACTACTAAAGACCGAACACCTCAGTTATGTGGTACGTAAGCAAGCAAGGGGGCACTCACTCTTATCCCCTCTGCAGACAAGCCATGACCTTGTGGAACACAGCTCTAAACTATCAAGTTCATCTGCAAGCACAATTCCTGCCAGGAGAGAAAAACACACTGGCAGACTACTTAAGCAGAAACATCATGGATCCCCACAAATGGGAATTGAATCCACAAATATTCAGAATGATAACACAGAAATGGTGGAGCCCGGACATAGATCTGTTTGCATCCCCAATGAACTGTCAGCTACAGAAATTCTGCACAAGGACTTATCCACAATCATGGAAAGTGGATGCCCTCTCATTCATCTGGAGAAACCTGCAAGTATATGCTTTCCCACCACTACTTCTCCTTCCAAAGGTACTCATAAAAGCCAGGCAAGAAGAGCCAAAGATGATCCTGATTGCACCAGACTGGCCACGCCAGCACTGGTACCCAATCTTAAAGAACTTGGCACAAGGACCACCCTGGATTTTGCCTCAAATCCCACATCTGCTGACTCAGCACAACAATCAGATACTTCACAGCCAGCTAAAGACTTTAAACCTAGCTGCATGGAAGATTCTTTAGTCAAGCAAGCAATGCCGATCTCCAAAGCTGTTATGGATGTCATTCTGGAGGCCAGAAGGCCTAGTACCAGGAAAGCCTATTCGGATAAATGGAAGAGATTCTGTGCCTGGAACCAGGCTCACAGCCTTGACCCTCTTATCCCAAATATTCCTCAGATACTACAATGTTTAACTGAGATGCTGGACGAGGGCCTCTCCTTTTCATCCATCAAGATCCACGCCTCTGCCATCTCTGCTCATTACAACACGGATCCACCAATTTTCTCTAATCCTTTGCTAAAACAGTACCTCAGAGGGGCTAAAAACATATGACCGCCCCGTAGAGCACCTACTCCAACTTGGGACCTCAACTTCTTGTTGGAAAAATTAACTTTACCTCCTTTTGAGCCAGCTAACACAGCAGATTTAAAATATATCTCTTGGAAAACTGCTCTGCTCCTGGCAATAACATCAGCCCAAAGAGTTTCAGAATTACAGGCACTAATGGCAGTGGAACCCTTCATCATTTTCCACCAAGACAGGGTGTCTTTAAGAACTAACCCTACGTTTATGCCAAAGGTGTATCAAGTGTGGCTCTAAACCATACTATTCACTTGCTAACTTTTTATCCAAATCCACAGAATAAAGGGGAGAGACTACTGCATTCTTTGGACATACACAGGCAGTTACGCTTCTACTTGAACAAAACCAAAGCTTTCAGAAAATCTGAGCAATTATTGGTAGCATATGCTGCAGGAGCACAGGGAAAAGCCATTTCAAAACAGACAATTTCAAAATGGATAGGACACTGTATACGTTTCTGCTATACACACCATGGGAAACATGTACCTAACAGCATTAGATCTCACTTCACCAGGGTAACAGCCACTTCAACTGCCTGCCTCAGAGGAGTACCTACCAAGGATATTTTGGAAGCAGCAACTTGGAGTTCTGTGCATACCTTCACCAAGCATTACCGTCTGCCTCTATACTCTAAATCCAGAGCTGGCTTCGACACTGCAATGCTGCAGGGCCTTATAGCCACCCCTAATGCCTTATAAGAACCAGCCACCCTACCTCAGCTTTGGGATTCTACCCAAGAGTAATGACTGCAGCAGCGTAACACGATGAACATAGTACAGTTTTGTACCTACCATAAATCTAGATGTTCGAGTGTATACACTGCTGCAGTCCAGGTTACCCTTCCTCCTTCCCATCTTACTTGCTGGTACGTACCTATGTCTTCTACCCTTTACTACCTATAGGGGGAGTATTTGCTGGTAACTGAAAGATGTTCATCGTGCATACAGCTGCAGTCATTACAGATGGGTTATCCTGCCGTCAGGCGGGTCCTCAGTCGGCCGAATTCCAAAGTCCAGGTCCAGCGTCTGTTGTCGTCGCTTCTTCCCTGACGTCAGTGCGGCAGGGGTATAAAAGAGGCAGCCGACGCCATTTTCTACAGTCTTTCTTGCCGCGCGGTGCCCGAAGCAGAAGGATTTCTCAAGTGCTGGTCGGCCAGCTCCTGAGATTTACGAAAGTATTTCAGCCGAAGTCTTCTTTAAAGCCAAGTACCCCGTTGGGGAAACATCTCTTGCCTCAGACCGATGTCAGACAAAGTTAATAATTGCATTTCTTTTGGGAAGCAAATACCGCATAAGGATTTTCACTCTTTCTGTATACCTTGCTTAGGGTCTCGGCCTGCCGTTTTTGTGCTAGGTTCAACAAGCGCACTATTAAGCGCCGGGCGGAGTTCGCCCTTCATTATTTTGGCAAAAAATTTAATTATATCATGTCGTCGGATACACCAACGCCAGTTTTAAGCAAAAGACACAAAGACAAGGATCGACATCTGAGGTCTGCACCAAGTACTGAGACCATGCTTAAGCCGACTACCGGTTCTCAGCGAGGCGCCTACGCAGCCCCTGACTACCGATGAAACTATTTTACCGGTGACTTCAGTACCCGAGGTCGCAGTCTCCTCGGTCTCCATTCCCACTGCAGATACCGACGCCACTCTTGGCGGGGAAACTGAAAATTTAGTGAGGCCTACCATTTCTGAAGGCGTCTTCAGGCCTACCACGTTCTCTATTAAATCCCTCACTAAATCTAAAGCTGCCATGAAAACTAAAAAACAGTATCCTCAGACCTCCTCTCAAGGCCCCATGCCTAAAAAACAGATGCTTAAAATGGCTGAGGATTTGATAACTCTCATCAGGGGTTCTCAACCCCCCTCTGACAAAAGACCCAGACTGGAGGAAGACTCCCCTTCCTCGGACCAGGCTTCTATTACCACAGACCATTCTGAGGACCAGGATTATGCCTATTCCCCTTTTGAAGACTCTGATGCTGAGGAGTCTATTCCCTCGGTCTCCCCCCCTGAGGACTACTCTTTTGGGGAAACCCCTGCATACATTGAGGGAGCACTTCCACTGGGAAGGCCAGGATTACTCAGATTCCAAGAAAAGGCTCAGGGAATTTTTGCTGCTCCCCCAGCATAGGCCCCTGGCTATCCCTCCTGTTTTAGATATTTTGGATGATGTGTACGCAGAAGCCAGTCTTAATCCAGATTCTTTACCTCCAACCCCTGTTAAACCAGACAGGTATTACCGGGTTCCTGATTCCCACCAGTTTCTTTATAAAAGCCATACTGCTGACCCAGAAACAATTTCACAGGGTCCCAAGGGAATAAAGGCCTCTACTGCTAAAAACCCTTTACCTTCAGAGAGAGATTCCAGAGCATTAGAAAGGTGGGGGAAAAAGGTGTATACATCTGCCACTTTAACCATTTGGGCATTAAACTGTCAATTTCATATGTTAAAGTACCAACAGTTTTTGTTATCTCAGCTGAAAAGCAAAATGAGACAGACAGAACAACCAGATTTGAAAGAGTTGCAGGATTTGTTGCTTGGAGCTGAGCAAGTGGGTAAACATACCTTGCAGTGTGGTTTTGATGCTTTAGAGGCCTCATGTAGAGCTGCTGTCATGGGGTCTGTCATACGTAGGCATGCTTGGCTCAAAGAGCAAACCTTACCAGATCATGTCAAAGCAAAGTTATTAGATGTACCACTTCAAAAAGATGTATTGTTTGGTGTTAAAGCTGAGGAGGTACTAAAGAAAATGGAGGAAAAAGCTAAATCTATGCAAACAGTAAAAGATTTCTTGCAGGTGCAACCTCCACGCTTCAGCAGAAACTGGCCTTCAAAAAATTGGTCTTTTCCAGCCACGGACAGACCTCAAAGGGTCAGATACAGACACCCAAGGGGTAGAGGACAACCTCAAGGATCTTACAGAGCTAGACAGTGGCAAGCACCAACCCCAAGAGCTGGAGAAGATAGATCGCAGTCATTTAGAAAACAGACACAATGACTTCCCCCTATGCCTGCCAAACAAAGCTATAATGGCAGCATCTTTGGGCGGAAAACTGACAGTATTTTCAAAAAACTGGCACATTGTTACAAAAGACAAATGGATTCTGGACATTATAGACAGAGAGGCTACAGGTTCCACTTTCACACCCTTCCAAAAATGAGAGGCTTGCCAAACCTGCCACAAAATCAATGGGCAGAGGAACAAAGACAAATTTCCGCTCTCTTGGATATGAAAGCAATTCAAGAGGTACCTGCAAAAGAACAAGGCCAAGGTTTTTATTCCAGACTATTTCTGGTACCAAGGAAGGACAAAGATTGGAGACCCATCTTAGACCTATCCATCCTAAACGCATATCTACAGGTGCCAAAATTCAAGATGCTCATATTACAGCAGCTTCTTCCCATGCTGGGCAAGGAGTCTTGGCTGGTAATGTTGGACCTCAAGGAGGCATACCTTCATGTCCCTATCAGACAAGATTGCAGAAGATACCTCAGATTTCTTGCAGGTTCGACCCATTACCAATTCTCTGTATTGCCCTTTGGCTTATCTACTGCGCCCAGAGTGTTTACGAAATGCCTGGCATCAGTAATTGCCTTCTGCAGACAACAAGGAATACAAATCTACCCATATCTGGACGACTGCCTGATACAAGCGGACAGCAAGGACATTCTATTGCAGCATTTGGCGTTTGTAATAAAACTGTTAAACTACCTAGGATACACAGTGAACAAGAAGAAATCAAAACTAATACCTTCTCAACAGATAATTTTCCTGGGTGCAAGCTTAAATACAACCACCCAGATGGCCTACCTCACGCCAGACAAACAAGGGCAACTGTCTCAATACTTCAACAAAATGGCAACTTTCACCAGACTAACTGCAAGGAAAGTCCTGCAGGCTCTGGGATTTATGGCGTCTTGCATCCTACTAATACCATGTGCAAAGCTGCATATGAGGAAACTACAATGGTACCTAAAAAACTTATGGTCTCAACACAGCCACAGCTTGGAAACAATTATACTACTCATTCCATGCCTTCAAAAGGAATTTTTGTGGTGGGCTCAAGCATGCCAAAGAAGCACAGGTCTCCCTTTCTGTTTACCTCAAGCAACTCAAATCATCACAACGGATGCCTCAGACTACGCCTGGGGAGCACACATGGCAGATCAGTGCATTCAGGGAAAATGGTCCCAAAAAGAGAAGCACCTACACATCAACCAAAAGGAGATGCTAGCCGTGCAAAATGCTCTTATGACCTTCAAAGACCTACTCCATCCAGGCCAGCTATTGATAAGGACAGACAACACCACAGTCATGTGGTACATAAACAAACAGGGGGGAACTCATTCATACCCCCTGTGCAGGCAAGCCATGACCCTGTGGAACACAGCACTGGAATTACAAATTCAACTACAGGCACAATTCCTGCCAGGGAAGGAAAACGCACTGGCAGACAACTTAAGCAGAAATATGACAGACCCACACGAATGGAAGTTGCATCCTCAAGTCTTCTCAAAGATAACTCGGGCATGGGGACAGCCAGACATAGATCTATTTGCTACCCACAGAAATTACCAGTTGGAAAAATTCTGTTCAAGGACCTATCATCCACAGGCCTGGAAAGTGGACGCACTCTTTCAATTGGACAACATTGACAGTCTATGCCTTCCCGCCTCTTCCTCTGCTGACCAAAGTTCTATTAAAAGCCAGAGCAGAGAGGCCAAAAATGATTCTCATTACTCCAGACTGGCCACGACAGCACTGGTATCCTCTCCTAAAGAGCCTGACACACTCACCACCATGGACCCTACCTCTAGTTCCTCTTCTGTTGTCCCAGCACAACTACAAAACCCTTCACAGCCAGCTCAAAACACTGAGTCTAGCTGCATGGAGAATACCTTAATTTCCCAACAGTCTCTCCTCTCCAAGGAGGTGCAGGATGTCACCTTGGAGGCCAGAAGACCCTCTTCTAGAAAAGCCTACTCCGCCAAATGGAAACTATTTTGTTCCTGGAATCAAAAGGGCCAGAATCCTTGGGTAATAAATATACCTCAAATTTTACAATACCTAGCTGAGATGTTAAACAGTGGCCTTTCCTTCTCCTCCATCAAGATCCACGCTTCAGCCATTTCTGCACAATACAATACAGATCCTCCTTTATTCTCACATCCTCTATTAAGGCAGTTCCTCAGAGGGGCAAAAAATATAAAACCCCCACGGAAACCACCAATCCCAGCTTGGGACCTCAACTTTGTATAGGAAAAGCTGACCCTGCCTCCCTTTGAGCCGGCTTCTTCAACAGAGCTACAATACTTGTCGTAGAAAACAGCCTTTCTTCTGGCTACTACCTCAGCACGCAGGGTTTCGGAGCTACAGGCCCTCATGGCTGTGCAACCATTCATCATTTTCCATCAGGACAGAGTTTCCTTACGAACCAACCCTACCTTCATGCCAAAGGTAGTATCCAGTGTAGCTTTGAATCAGACTATTCATTTTACCTACCTTTTATCCAAATCCACAGAATAAAGGGGAGAGACTACTACATTCCTTGGACATTCACAGACAACTTCGTTATTACTTGGACAGAACAAAGTAATTCAGGAAATCTGAGCAGCTCTTTGTGTCCTATGCTACAGGTGCTCAGGGAAAGGCTATTTCCAAACAGACAATTTCAAAATGGATAGCCCACTGCATACGCTTTTGCTATTCATTTCATGGAAAAACTGTGCCTGTATACATCAGATCCCACTCCACCAGGGCTACAGCTACCTCTGCAGCTTTCCTCAGGGGGGTCCCTACCAAGGACATTTTGGAAGCAGCTACTTGGAGTTCAGTGCACACTTTCTCCAAGCACTACCACCTTCCACTATACTCAAAATCTAGAGCGGGCTTTGCCACAGCAGTCCTGCAGGGCATCTTAGCCCCTCCAAGTTCCTCTTAGTGCCTTCCACCCTTACTTAGCTTTGGGATTCTACCCATCTGTAATGACTGCAGCTGTATGCACGATGAACATCGTACAGTTTTGTAGCTACCATAAATGTAGATGTTTGAGTGCTCATACAGCTGCAGTCCAGGTTACCCTCCCTCCATCCCCTCTTAGAACAGGCCTTATGACAAACACCTTATCATATAACCTTTTTGGGGTTTTCTTTTATGGTGTATTTGCTTGCAACTACTGTTTTTTGATTTATCATCACTGCATGTTTGCATAATTTTATGTTTTGCCTTCCTTCTGGGGGCACCTGACATCTGGGGCAAGAAAAACTGAAGAAAATGGCGTCTGCTGCCTCTTTTATACCCCTGCCGCACTGATGTCAGGGAAGAAGCGACAACAACCGACGCCAGACCTGGACTTTGGAATTCAGCCGACCAAAGACCCGCCTGACGGCAGGATAACCCATCTGTAATGACTGCAGCTGTATGAGCACTCGAACATCTACATTTATGGTAAGTACAAAACTGTACTTTGTTGATTGCTTTGCTTATGTATGTTTGTGTTAGCAATTTGAATTGCCTACCATTTTGGGAGCACCTGACATCTGGGGCAAGAAAAACTGAAGAAAATGGCGTTGGCTGCATCTTGTATACCCCTGTCGCACTGACATCAGGGAGGAGGTGACAGCAACCGACGCTGGACCAAGACTTTGAAACTCAGGCCGACTGGGGAACCGCCTGACGGCAGGATAACCCAAGTGTAATGACTGCAGCAGTGTATACACTCGAACATCTACATTTATGGTAGGTACAAAACTGTACTTTCAGTTTGTTTATTTTTATTTATTTTATTTTTATTTTATTTTTGTTAACCGGGAAAGTCCGACTGGACACAGGTCCATTTTCAGCGGAGGCCCGGGGAGAAAAGCTCCATGATACAATACAATATTAGATGAAAACAGTACAAAGCAATTCTTAACATTTATAAGTAGTACAGAGGACCATTTACATGGCATGTGATAACTTGAAGAATATACAGTCAGTACTCTAGTAGAATATACAAGTAGGACAAATAATACAAATATATATAAATAATTTTTTTTTTTTTCCCCTTCAAAATATTAGTAGATATAAAGTTGTAATACATTTATGCTTTAGTATAACTGAGAAGTAAATAAATGCCCATAGTGGCATAAAATAGGGTAAAGGTATAGGTAGGATGAGAGTAAGATAATCTCTGTTAGGTATTGTGTTAGTCTAGAAACAGATTAGAGTGTTTTTCAGGTAAGGGATATGGTACAGAATAGTACAAGTTTTGGAATGTTTACTGCTTATAGATTGATGAAATGTTAGGATGAATCTGTGGGATAGCAGTAGAGCTCAGTAAAGGAAAATGTTGTAGTGTAGCATAGTCCATGCAACTGAGCATAGATGTTGCTACCCTGGGGTATAGCAAGAGCAGAGCCAGATGTTAGAATAGTAGGATTTCAAGAGGTGTTTGAAATGGGTGCAAGAAGTAGTGCTGGTTATATTGTTTGGGAGTGAGTTCCAGGTTTGTGCTGTTGTGCAGGCAGAGAGAGATTTACCTGCTTCATTTTTATGTCTAATTACTTGAATGAGATTTTGGTTGCTAGATCTCAGGGCTCTAGTGGTGGTGTAGGGCTTAATTAGTTGTTGGAGGGCAGGTGTTTTTTCAGGGTAGTAGTAGAGTTTATGTGCAACTATGGCTTGATTGAGTCTAAGTAGCTGAGGAAGTTCCAGCCACTTGAGTTGCATTAGGGAAAGACAGTGATGGGATCTATTTGAGGAGTCTGTTGCAAATTTGGCAATTTTGTTGTAGCATGATTCCATTTTGTGAAGTTCGGTCCGGTGAAGGTTAGTTAAGATAGGGGAAGCATAGAGAAGGATAGAGAGGAGATGGCTTCTTGCAATAGTGGCTTTGGTCTGAATAGTCATGAACTTTTTATTTCTATAGAGTAGTAGAGTAGTATAGTTGCATTTGAAGTAACAAAAACATTTTTTCAGTTTCTCACAGCAAAACAGCCATATAACTATCCAGACATTGCTTCAGTCCAACACAACAATTTGAATTTATATTGATTCTTTGTAAACTACTTTCTACATGAGTTAGAGTCATTTGTGGAGCATTCAGTGTTTTGGAACAGTTTTATAAAAAGTAGTTTCCTTAAGTATTTTATCTGTGCTCACACCCCTGGCTTTATATTTCTGATTTTTAGTTATCCAGATTTGCTTGAACTCCTTCAGACTGATTGCTTATAGTTTCATAGTTTAGTGCTGGGCTATCTGCCCTGGGGCATTTGTAAGCCTAGCCATAGTGATGTGGCTTTCGCCACCCCATAAAATGGTACAAAATGCACAGAATAGATTTAGAATACTGTGCCTCTGTCTAGTAGTGACACAGTGAAGGTCCCCTTATATAATAGAATTAGTTTACTGTGCCCCTGTCTAGTAGTGACACAGATGTGACCCTTGGGGTAAACTTACGATCTCCCATCCACTCATCAAGATTTCTCTTGAAGAGAGTCAGTGAGGGGCTCTGCCTAACATGAACTGGGATCTTGTTCCAGAGCATGGGAAGCCTCTGGGTTATGAATCTATCCCTCCAGCATGTCCTATTCATACTTGTGCCGAGGTTTAAGTCTTTAGCTCTCGTGGTTCTGATGGATTTGGATTTTTTGAGGTGGAGCATGTCCATCAGTTCCTGATTGGACATGGCCTTGTACGTCAGGCTAGAGATCACCTCTGAGCAGGCGGTATGCTACTGAATAGAGCTGGAGTTTCTTTAGTCTGGCAGAATAAGACATATGTTGGAGACCCTTGACCCTCTTGGTGAGGTACTTTTGTGGTCTCTCCAGCTGTTGCAAATGCCGGGTGAGGTACATACCAAATGGGGCATTGTACTCAATCATGGGTCTGATGAGGGAGGAGTATAGGGGTACAATGACATCCTTGGATCTGGATGTGAATCCCTTCATCATAAGGTGTGCAAGGTAGAATGTTTTTCTAACCACTTTGGCAACGTGGGTGTCAAATGAGAGGTCGCTGTTGACTTGGGTCCCTAGGTCTCTGATTACTTTTTCCGTACTCAGTGGGTTGCTGTCTGTGTGATAATTTGTGGGTACTTTGTTTTTCCCAAAGGGGATGACTATACATTTTTTGACATTTAGTTTAAGGCCATGACTCCGGCACCAGTTGTCCGTTTCTGTGAGGCCTTTTTGTAGGATGTATGTGTCCACTGGTGTATCGCCTATGGCGCCTAGTTTGCAGTTATCTGCGAACTTTGTCAGCCACAACCCTCCCATGTTTGCTTTAACATCTGAGAAATAACTGCCGAACAAGAGGGGTCCCAGGACAGATCCCTGTGGGACACCACTTGTGACTGGCTTTGAGTCTGACATTGCTCCAGCGATTTTAACTTTATGGGTTCTGTCCTTTTGCCAGTTTGCAACCCATCTAGTGACATAAAGGTTTACATTTAAGCTGTTGAGCTTATCTGTGATGCCTGAGTGGGGTATTGTGTTGAAGGCCTTAGCCAAGTCCAGGTAGGCTGTATGGACTGCTTTGCCCTCATCAATGGCTCTAGTGACTGTTTTGAAAAAGTCAACCAGGTTCAAAAGGCAGGATCTGCCCTTTACAAAGCCGAACTGGGTGGGGTCAAGTGTCTGTAGGTCCCTAATGCTGCTATTTATGAGTTCCATAATGATTCTTTCCATAGCTTTGCAGACCAGGCTGGTTAAGCTTATGGGGCGGTAGTTCCCAGGGTCTGTAGAGGTACCCCCTTTGTGGAGTGGGACCACTGTTGCTGTACGCCAGTGTTCAGGTACATATCCTGTAGTAAGGCTAAGGTTAAATAGCATTTTTATGTGCGGGTTTAGCTCCTCTTGGAGTTCACGTAGCACGCAACCCGGGATACCATCAGGTCCCATTGATGCTGTGTTTTTAGCTTTGCTGAGGGCGGCTCTCACCTGGACATTTGAGATGACAGGGAGATTACATTCAGCTGGGATAGGTATTTCTTCTTTTGGGGGTGAGGGAGGGGAGAAATTTGCACTGAACCTGTCAGCCAGAATGTTGGCAATATCTGTGGGTTCAGTGTATTTTTTGTTGTTGTGAACTAACTCTTAGCATATCTGAGGGTTTCCGCCCAGGTTTCTAACATAGCTGAAGAAGGCTTTGTGGTTATCTTTAGTGTCCTTAGTGATTTTTCTCTCAAAGTTGGCCTTGGATGTTTTTATGAGAGAACGTAGTTTTCTGCTAGTGTTGATCAGAGATGTCTTCCCTTTATGGGATTTTGCTCTGTCATGCAGTAGCTTCCTTCTTTTGTTATACAATTTGTTTATGGCTGAGGTCCAGCAGACAGGACGCTTGCCTTTGGTGGAGCGGGACTTGGATTTATTTGGGATTGCATGATCCATGCATTCTTGGAGATGTCCATAGAAAGCATTTGTGAAGGATTCAGCATTGTGGGATGTGGTATCCACTGGCCCAGTGGGCTTAAAGGATACTATCTCAGTCTTAAGAAGAGTGAAGTCTGCTTTTGAGAAGTTTTTCACTGTGGTCTTTTGTGCTGGGGGTGGAGGTGGGATATATGTATATCCAGGGTGATTAGTTTGTGGTCAGATCTCACTAGTGAGGGGTATACCTCCGGTGTGGAGCATTTTTTCCCCATGTTTGTGATGATCAGGTCTAGTATATTATCTCCTCTAGTGGGAGAGGTGACTAGTTGTTCCAGTGCATTTGAATTTATGAATTCCAGGAACCTTTGGGCTAGGATGTTAGGGCTAGAATAATGTACCCAATCTATGTTAGGGTAGTTGAAGTCTCCCAGTATGATGGTATTTTGTGATACATTCATATCCTCCAATGTCTTCAGGAAGGCTGAGTGGGTTTCCTGAGATTGGGAGGGTTTTCCTGTAACATGCTACCAGTTGTATAGCAGTTTTGCCTATGGTTAGTCGCACCTGTATGGTCTCCGATGCTTCATGCGTTGCTACTAACCTGGAGGTGTGGGTGTCCTTGATGAATATGGACACTCCCCCTCCCTTTGTGGTTCGGCCCGGGTTTTGGGGCCGAAAAGCATGATACGAGGTATAGCCTGGTAGCGCTGGGGTGCTCTCAGGAGCCTTGAACCAGATGTCCTTCAAGGATGCATCTGCAGTCCTAACATATGGGTTGTCCTGCCTCAGGCAGCCCTTCGGTCGGCCGGATTCCAAAGTCTGGGTCTGGCCTCGGCTGATGTCGCACTTCACCCGACGTCATAGCTGCTGTTTATTGGGTATAAAGGCATCAGCCGACGCCATTTTCCTCAGTCTTTCTTGCCGCGTGGTGCCCGAAGCAGAAGCGGTTCGCAAGTGCCGGTCGGTCAGATCCAGAGATTTCTACTACCGAAGACTTCTAAAAAGCTAAGTACCCCATTGGGGACTCTTTCTTGCCTCAGCCGATGTCAGAAAAAGTAAATAATTGTTTAACTTGTGGGAAACAAATACCTCATAAGGATTTCCACTCTTACTGCCTTCCTTGTTTAGGCCCAGACCACGACGTATCAGCTTGTCTAGCCTATGCTTCCTTCAACCGACGGACACTTAGACGTCGGTCGGAGTTTGCAGAGGAGTTTTTTGGTCCCGCTTTTGCTTACAAAATGCCGTCGGAAACTCCGACTACACAAATAGCTAAAAAGCGCAAGGAAAAGGACCGACACTCACGGCCCGCGGTTTCGGCTGAAACCACGGTCAGGCCAACCGCGAGTGTCTCTGTTTCGGCTGAAACCGAGTCCTCGGTTCTTCCTTCGGCCGAAAGCATGCCTCCTATAGCCGAGGCCTCACAGAGCATGGTTGAATCTGCTACTGAATTTACTGCTACAGAAGCAGGCACCCAGGACTTGTCAGACACTATTCCTTTAGACATATCTACCCCTGCACGTGGGGCTGCTAGACCCCCTGCTTCTATGTCCATCAAGGCTTTTGCCAGGGCTAAAGCAGCTAAATCTTCTAAGGCCTTACCTGCTAAAACTCCCTCACATAGGCCTACCTCTAGTTCTCAAATACTCAGCCTGGCTGAGGATCTCATTTCCTTGATCAGGGGATCCCAACCTCACCCAGACAGGGCTTCTCAGCCCCCTTCAGATAAGAGGCCTAGGACTGAACCCCCGGAACCTGTCTCTACGGACTATTCCTCGGATGGCTCAGACATTTCAGACCCTCAGGAAGGCCCATATTCTCCTTATGAGGATTCTGATGCAGAAGACTCCATTCCTTCTGCTTCTCCTCCTGAAGAATTTTCTTTTGGGGAAACTTTACATGCTATGAGGGAACATTTCCAATGGCAGGGCCAGGATTTTTCAGATTCAAGGAAAAGGCTAAGGACTTTTTTACACTTACCACAGCATAGGCCTTTAGCCATTCCTCCAGTACTAACAGTCGTTGATGATGCATTTAATGATGCCTGTACTGCCCCTGATTCTCTCCCTCCGGCCCCTGCCAAGCCTGACAGATATTACAGGGTCCCGGACACACATTACCATTTGTATAAGGCTCCTGTTGCAGACCCCGAAACCATTTCACAGGGCCCTAAAGGTGTGGCAGCTGCTTCTGCCAAAAACCCTCTTCCCTCTGAAAGGGAATCTAGAGCATTAGAGAGATGGGGTAAAAAGGTTTATACTTCTGCTGCTGTTTCGGCTAGGGCCTTAAACTGTCAATTTCACATGATTCAGTATCAGGAATTTTTGTTAGACCAGCTAAATAAAAAACTGTCCTCTCCTGAACCTATAGACCGCAAGTCTCTTCAGGATTTGGTACATAACTCTCAGCAGGTCAGTAACCATTTCTTAAAATGTGGCTATGATGCACTGGAGGCTTCCTTTAGATCAGCTATGACTGGAACAGTGATTCGAAGACATGCATGGTTAAAAGAACAATCCTTACCAGACCATGTTAAATCAAAACTCCTAGATGCTCCCATGGAGAAACAAAGTTTGTTTGGCTCCCCTGAACAGGAGGTTCTAAAGAAGGTGGTAGAAAAAGCAAAATCTGTCCAAACAGTCAAGGATTTCTTACAGGTCCAACCTCCGAGGTTTAGCAGAAATTGGCCCTCGAAGAATTGGTCCTTTCCAGACAGCTCCAGAGCACACAGAGGCAAAAATCAATCTAGGGGTGCCTACAGGGGACGTCGGTGGCAACCTACCAACCAGCGAAGTACTGCCACAGATTCAACTACAACCACTTCCACAGGACAGACACAATGACTTGGCTCTGATACTGCCTACCAGGGAACAACTGGAAGCTCCCTTGGGCGGAAAGCTAGCCTTATTTTCTGACAACTGGCATTACATTACAGGAGACAAATGGACTTTACAAACAATAGACAAGGGCTACAGGTTTCACTTCCACACTCTACCAAAAAAGAGGGGAATGCCAAACCTGCCACCAAGCCAAAAAACAGAAGCTCTAAGACAAATCAACAACTTACTAAGTATGAGAGCTATAGAAAAGGTACCACCAATGGAACAAGGCCAAGGTTTTTACTCCAGGCTTTTCCTTGTACCAAGAAAAGAAAATCAATGGAGACCTATTCTCGACTTGTCCGCACTGAACACATACCTCATTGTTCCAAAATTCAAAATGCTGACCCTCCAGCAGCTTCTTCCCATGCTGGGCAAGGAGTCTTGGCTGGTGACTCTAGATCTCAAGGAGGCATACCTGCACGTCCCTATACGACCAGATTGCAGAAGACACCTCAGATTTCTTGCAGGTTGCAGAAGACACCTCAGATTTCTTGCAGGATCAGAGCATTATCAATTCTCAGCATTGCCCTTTGGCTTATCTACTGCGCCCAGAGTATTCACGAAATGCCTGGCATCAGTAATTGCTCATTGCAGGCTTCAGGGAATTCAAATTTACCCATACCTGGACGACTGCCTAATACAAGCGGACAACAAGGCAAAATTAACAAAAGATTTGGAAAATGTCATACAACTATTGCAAGCCTTGGGATACACAGTCAACATGCAAAAGTCAAGACTAGTACCATCCCAAAGGATAACATTCTTGGGTGCAGAACTGGACACATCAACTCAGATGGCTTGTCTCACAGAAGAAAAACAAAAGCAACTACCAGGTTACTTCATGACATTAACAAAACAAACTCCGCTTACTGCAAGGAAAGTCCTGCAAGCCCTGGGTTACATGGCATCCTGCATAATATTGATTCCGCATGCCAGGCTGCATATGAGAAAGTTACAATGGTACCTAAGGAATGTATGGTCTCAACACAAGCACAGTCTAGAAGCCCAGATTCCAATAATTCCATGCCTGAAGCAAGAATTCCTGTGGTGGGCTCAGGCCTGTCAGTTGAACAGAGGATTGCCTTTCCAAAAACCTCATCCAAGCCAGACCATCACCACGGACGCCTCAGACCTAGGCTGGGGGGGGCACACATGGTGGACAAATGCATACAAGGCCTATGGACCCAAGACCAGCTGAGTCTACACATAAATCTAAAGGAGATGCTGGCAGTGAAACATGCGATCCAGGCATTCAGACCACTACTTCAACAGGGTCATCTGCTGATAAGGACGGACAATACTACAGTCATGTGGTACATCAACAAACAGGGAGGTACACACTCATATCCTCTATGCCGGATGGCAATGGACCTGTGGAATATGGCCCTGAATCTCAACATTCAACTTCAGGCCAGATTTGTACCAGGAAAAGAAAATTCTCTAGCAGACACCTTAAGCAGAACTACCACGGATGCTCACGAATGGATGCTGCATCCAGATATATTCAAAGCCATAACAAAGAAATGGGGGCTACCAGAAATAGACCTGTTCGCCTCCCCACACAACCACCAATTGAAGAAATTCTGCACAAGAGCTTACCACCCACTTGCTTGGAGGGTGGACTCCCTTTCCTTCAGCTGGAAAAACCTGACAGCATATGCATTCCCACCTCTTCCTTTGATGTACCAAGTCCTACTGAAGATCAGAGAGGATCAGCCAAGGATAATCCTGATAGCTCCAGACTGGCCGAGGCAACATTGGTACCCACTGCTGAGAAGCATGTCTCGGACACACGCATGGCATCTACCTCTATGTCCCTTACTTCTAACACAGAACAACTACAAGATCCTACATCCAAACTTGAAAACTCTGCAACTAGCTGCTTGGAATATTGCATAAAACAAAATAACCCATTTTTATCTCAGAGGGTTAAGGACATTATCCTGGAGGCACGCAGACCCTCCACTAGGAAAACTTATTCAGCCAAGTGGAAACGATACCTCATTTGGAGTGCAGCCAAAGGAGAAAATGTTTCATTGGCAAACATAGCACACATCCTGGAATACTTAGCAGAACTGTTCCACAATGGCCTGTCTTACTCCTCCATTAAGATTCATGCATCAGCAATTTCAGCAGAATACAACATGGACCCTCCTGTCTTTTCTCATCCTCTACTCAGGTTTTTGAGAGGAATCAAAAATGTAAAACCTCCAAGGAAACCACCTCTACCTACTTGGGATCTCAACTTTGTGCTGGAAAAGTTAACACTTCCCCCTTTTGAACCAGCAGCAACAGCAGAACTACAGTTCTTGTCTTGGAAAACTGCTTTCCTGCTAGCAATCACTTCAGCAAGAAGGGTATCTGAGTTACAGGCATTAATGGCAGTACAACCTTTCCTAATCTTCCATCAGGATAGAGTCTCTCTGAGAACTAACCCTACCTTTATGCCAAAAGTAGTCTCCAGAGTGGCATTGAACCAAGCGATTCATTTACCTACATTCTTCCCCAACCCACAGAACAGGGGGAAAAGACTGCTACATACCTTGGATGTGCACAGACAATTACGCTACTATCTGGACAGAACTAAGACCAGCAGAAAAACTGACCAGCTTCTGGTAGCATATGCAACAGGAATGCAAGGGAAAGCAATTTCAAAACAGACAATCTCAAAATGGATAGGAAATTGTATTCGATTTTGTTACTCTTTTCATGGAAAGACAACTCCTGAAAATATCAGACCTCATTCCACAAGAGCTACAGCCACCATTACAGCTTTCCTACGAGGAGTGGCTACCAAAGACATTTTAGAGGCTGCTACTTGGAGCTCCGTGCATACATTTGCCAAGCATTATAATCTTCCCTTATACTCTAGATCCCGAGCAGGTTTTGCAACTGCTGTTTTGCAAGGGATCTTAACTACACCATCTTTATCTTAGTGCCTCCTCCCCCAGTTTGGCTATGGTATTCTACCCATATGTTAGGACTGCAGATGCATCCTTGAAGGACATAGTACAGTTTTGTACCTACCATAAATGTAGATGTCCGATAGGTATGCATCTGCAGTCAGGATTACCCACCCTCCTTCCCCTCTGTGGTACTCCTAGGGTATTTACCCCTCTTTTAGCTAGCTGGGGGAAACTATTATGGTGTATTTGTTTGTATATATGTGTGTATATATATATATATATATATATATATATATATATATATTGTTTGCTCTCTGCTGTTTGGAATTTGTTTGTATATATGTGTATATATATATGTATATATATATATATATATATATTGTTTGCTCTCTGCTGTTTGGAATTATTTGCATTTATCCAAATTTAGCCTTCCTAGAGGGCACCTGGCATCTGGGGCAAGAAACACTGAGGAAAATGGCGTCGGCTGATGCCTTTATACCCAATAAACAGCAACTATGACGTCGGGTGAAGTGCGACATCAGCCGAGGCCAGACCCAGACTTTGGAATCCGGCCGACCGAAGGGCTGCCTGAGGCAGGACAACCCATATGTTAGGACTGCAGATGCATACCTATCGGACATCTACATTTATGGTAGGTACAAAACTGTACTGTTTCAGTTACTGCACAGACGTCAATGTTCTCCATACTGAGGAGTGCATTGAGTGCCTGCATCTTGAGATTTTCAGTTTATTTCTGTTGTGATTTCCTAATCTTTTTTTTTTTTACTCCTGTGAGATCTCATCTCATAGTAACACAATGTCCTGTACTTCTGGGGAAATCCCAGACTTCCATCTTTTGGTTATTGCTTTTTAGCTGTCAGTAATATGCTCATTTAAAGCCTTTTTAGGATTCCATTCATAACTAGGCATCAACATGCTTTTTTGGCAGCTCAGTCCTACATTTGAGTATTTCCTCTAGTATTTTTTTGTAAGTTGTGTTTGAATGTTTCCAGTTAAGTTTACAGCTAAAGTATTTGGTCCAAGTCTTATGTTCATCTCTTTACGCATCTCCAAGAGGTATATTCAGTGGATGGAAATATTTTCTAGAGCCTACCTGGGATGCAGCAATATTTGTGCAGGCATTGTCATGCAAATAGGAACTTTGTGTATTTAATAACACGCCAACGCACTGAGCACTTTCTTCCAGTTTTCCCCACTGTAAGGTTCTGTTCACTTTAGTTTCCCAAATCATGTATGCTGTGCTGAACAGCTTTTTGGTCAAACCTCCTGCTGTCCTAGACTCAGGACTTGAACTACAAGGGCTAATGTATGACTGTCTGTTTCCTCCAAGTTCCACTTTGACCTCTTCCTAGAGTATTAAGTTCCCCTGTCCTAATTTTTTTCTTAGTATGACTAGTCTTCCTTTCCCATTCTTTTACAATATTTTTGTCAGTTAGTAAAATCGCACATTTACAGCAGACATAAACTAATGTATATTAGTTCACAAAGCTAAATTTTTTATATTTTCTCTGTAGTTTAAAGATTAAGGAAAATGTCTATATATACTGAAATGTCACAACTTTTAACATGTAATATGTAATTGTGATTGTTTTACTAATAAAGTGCCTTCAGCTAAATAAGGTCACAGACATGTGTTGGTATTTAAGTCAATTTGGTAATACATTATGCATTCATTCTGTGTGTGTAATTAAAGACACCACATGTATACTAACTTGTACTATTGCCCTTTAATTGTCAACACGCATCATCACTGTACCTTGTTTAACCTTCTATGTTCGCTTGTATTGGTTTTATTTCATTCATGTGTTTGGAGACTGAGCAGTTAATGCTCTTGAGTAGTCCAAATATTACCACAACAAAAATTAATTGTATAATGTAGCTTACATGGTTTATGTATGACTGCCACCCTGCACCCCCGTAATGAATGCTAAGGTACAGTAAAGTTGTGTCGTCGTCACGTTTAAGCAATGCTTTTGTCTCCCAGTGTGCATTCACTTTATTTTATTTTAAGTTTTGGTGCATGTACACATAGGAGTGTGTATGTACAGAACCTATTAGAATCAAAGACTTGCACAGTTTAGAGATGGTTTTATTTGACACATATAGAACATTGTGTTTAAAAGCGGGGCTATATTAATGAGAGGGCCCTGAAAGTATTTTGAAGTAGTTGCATGAAATGAAAGGATCAACTTTTGTCATATATTAGGTTTTAGAACTTGTTTATCTACCTAAGTCATTCAGTACACTGGATACTTTCTGAAGAATTTGTTGTTAAACTGAAATTTAATAATTACAAACAGAAAAGTCTAACTTGGTATTCTAATATCTTGCAGTTTGCATGAAACTGATATCCATAAAGCTCATCACCAGCTGGAGCCAGTATATAGGGCAGAGACATTTTTGGACAGAGACTATTGCGTGTCTCAGAGCACCAGTTACAGTTACTTGGATCCCAACTACTACCCAGCAAACAGATGACAAGGGACACAGACCAAAGACCTGTTGGTGTATTATACCCAGTGCATATCGGTAGTACCGTGGTTCATTCTTTTCACAGACCAGAAAGATTCCACCCTCCCTGAAATGTCACTCAAAGCATGATGGCTTCCTTGGGTGTCTGTCAACTTGTGGCTCTTACACTGTCATGGTTCTAGGTCACTGAAAAGCAGCTGAACATTCCGGGCTCGCAGAAAGTTTCACTGCAAGTCATTTTTTCTTACCATGTCAAAAATCCTTAGGTGGTAATCAAGAAAAATACAGAAGGAGCAGAAAATGAGAGCACACGTTTATAGATTAGAGAACTGCAAAGGCTTTCACACAGCAAGACTTTGTGGATTACATATGATACAACTAGATATTTGTAGATAAGTATTTATATTAAAAAAAGTTTGATAGCTTGCTATTTTGTTGTGAAATTGTTTTTTCAGCACAGGGACTGACAATTTTAACCATTGATGGTGTTTTCTTAAATAATACTGTCATCTTAAATATATCGGTGGCCCAATGCTCCATCTCAGGCCTCCAATAACTTTTGCTGCTTTATCACAAGTAAACGTGATTCTTTTCATAATGGGCTGCCTCTGTTTGACAGCAGAGAGGCACTTTTGGAGGCAGAGTGATAAAGGGAGTGCCTGCAGCATGCTTCTTTAACAAGTCCACAGCATTTGTGAGAATGTTATGAAATTGTCACACAGATATATTTTTTAATGTACTGTTATATAAAATGATCATGTGGTGTGTAAAAACAAACAAAAAAAAGAAATGGTGAAAAAGTACCAGTGGTAGTAACTGTGTAAAAGTCTCTTAATATTCTGTGTTAACCCTCGAAAACTGAAGTACACAGCCTTCTGCCTCTACATTTGGAGCTGTGCTTGCAGCTCTGAAAACTGCCTAATATTAATTGCATATGGTAATAATTTCCCTTTTTTGTAGTATACACAAGGTCCTTGAAAAGATTGTATTTTTTATTATATATTTAAACAAGTAATTAAATTTAGTCCCAGCAGTGAGCCGAAGGTTCACGTGCTTTCTTTTATACTGCTAGAAACTGGTTGTGTATCATTTAAAAGATTTTTTGTATGTTTTCTTTCTTCCTCTTTTTTGTTTTTTTTCTTTTTCTTTTCTTTTCTTTTTTTTTGTGTATACAGTTTGTTCTTAACGTAAAATTGTCAGGAGAACTGTGAGAATAAAATTATATGGAGATAGTCTGTTTCTACAAGCATGCCTTGTGTGCCTTTCTGTCATGATCTATTGGATTGCATTTTTGTTTTTTTGTCTGTATTGCAATGCCTTATATGTTCCGTTACTGTGTTTACATTTCTGGTGTTAATAGGTCAGAGGGCGTTTGTTACTGCATCTCAGTTTTTGTATTCCAGTGTTACCATTTGTTTTTCATGAATCCAAACCCTAAATTGTAAAGTCTGTGGTGCATCCTTAATCCAAGTTTTCAGACATGTTCTTGTAGGACTTGAGCTTTGATGATTGACTAAGAAACATTTGATTTACTTTGTTTCAAATGGGAAGTGACCATTAACACTAGAGCTGTTCTGTAGACTTTTGTCTGCAAAATGGTGAAGGTGGGGGAAGTAGGTGAAACAGATGAGAAATACGGGGACATATTTTGAAAACAAGTTTAAATTTAATATAGACTGTGTGCGCAGATATGTAGTGACCTCAAGCCACTTTTGGTAGGCCATACATTTAGCACCAATGGTGGCTTGATAGCCGCTCACAAATCATAGAAGAAGTGAACCTTAGTCCATTTAAAGCCAATGACAAGTGTTTGGTTCCACAGCTGATCTACCGAAGTAGTGTGTAGAGACTGAATTATTTCTGGTAGATTGGAATGTACATCTCACACAGGGGATAGAGAATAGGTCATCAGGCCTCTGGAATGCATTGCATTCTTGCAGATGTTTTATTGAAGACTTTCTTTGCTGTCTCTTAAGCTGTGTTAGTCTTTTTAATCACCTTATGACAAAACTTTGAATATCTTGCATTCGGAAAGTCTTCTGTCCTGTTCTAGCATGCATTGCGATGCAGCACAACATCACATGCATTTCCCTTAGTCCACTATTTTTTTTTCCTTTTTTTTTTCTTTGTGACTTGAAAAATTCTGATTCTTACCCTGTCATCAGTGAAACTATGTATTCACTTGCCTAAACAAACACACTTAGTGGCCATGGATGGTATGAGATTGCTAGCCAGTCCTTACATTAGCATTGCCTTTGTTGCCAAATGGATAGGCATCAATATTACAAACTGACATGGGTGCAGTGATTTAACCATGCCACTTGGAGACTTGGTAGGGAAGACCATTTTGTCTTCCCTGCAATCAGAAATAGGGCAGACATTGATAACTCCTAATGTGAGGATGCCAGAGAGGGCCCTCTATACATCCTAGGGCATATATTTGATTGCCACTGCAAGAACAAGCTGTCAGAGAGCAGGTCATGGCCTAGCCCTGTAAACGCTAAGTCTGATTTTAAACTGGGCTTCCATCCTTGCAAGTGACGAGCTTGACCTCAACTAAAGAGGGCTCAAGTCTGCATCCATCTGTGCATCTGTGAATGATGAGAGACTAAGGGAGGCACACTCCCAGGTGGCATCATGGGGAGTTGAATTCCAGGGTTCTTCTGCTGTTCATGCTTCAGCAAGTTGGCTGGAGACCTAAGCTTTCCATCACGTTTTAAGGAACAGCCCATTAAGTGACCGGACTCATTTGAGATTCCAGGTCTTGATTGAGGAAGGTTCCTGAGGTTCTTTTGTTGTAGAGCTCACTTCTGACCTCTGATGGGCAAGACCTCAAGAAGATGCTTGATGTCTGATGGGACCTTGACTCATGGATGCAGGATTTCACCTTTTAGGATTATGGTTGTAAGCCAGTACTACAGATGGTGCAGGCACCTTTGCAGGATTCACTTCCTTTTAAGGAACTCTTGTCAGAGGCAGCTTTCCTGTTCCCATAAGCACACATTGATCCTGTTGCTGTTCCATAGATAACCTTACTGCAGTGAGTAGCTGGAAGGGCAGGACTACCTTACAGTCAGCCTCTTATGAGGAATCAGAGGGCATTGAGACTGGATACCTCCTTTAGAGACCCTCAGACTCCTGAGGAGCAGCCTAGACTGTTCTCACACTCCCTTTCCAGTCACCTAGCAGTAATTTGCAAAGTTTCTGGAAAAGAAACTTGTGGAGCCTTGGGCTTGTCTCTCAATGGGAACAAGGATATTGTCTGAGTAGATTTGGAGGTATGCTCAGTCTGACCCTCAGACTCCTAACATGACAGACAGCCCCTACAAGCCCATGTTTGATTGGGTAGAACAACAAATTAAGTATCCTAAAATAATTGCTGTGAGTGTTTGAAATCTCCTTAGAGGTAAAGAGAGTAAAATAAAACCTAAGATGATTTATTCACTGCTTCATTAAAAAAATCCGAACTGCTTCATTTACTGCTAATCGGCTTCATTAAAAAGTACAAATAGTTTTTAGATGAACAGTTTCTTCATCTGAGCAGTGCACAGACTAGTAAAACACCAATGCATGTATTATCTTCCCCCATAGTGACTTTTTTAGGCAGTGCCAAACTGAAAGTACTTCTAACATAGCAAATCAAAACAAAGAAAATCTAAAAAGTATTACTGCTCAATGCTAGGAGTCTAAACAAAAAAACTTCACTCCCTAGAAGCCCTCTTCGCCCTCGAGAATGCTGCTGTCAGTGTGGTCACTAAGACATGGTTTAAAGCCACAGAGCGCACACCAACAGTGCAAGGTTATAATGCCTTCCACACATTTAGACCAGCTACTACACAGGGACTAACCGTAGAGTTCTCTATTTACATCAAAAATAAATATACCCCAAGGCTGGTCAAACAGGCAATGCACTTGAGCTGCTCCATGTTCAGATCATCATAGGCAAAATCCAATATCACTTCATTGCCAGCTGTAGGTCCCCCTCAGTCACCCAGGAAATCCATACCATGTATTTAAACTTATTAGAAACACTAACCATCCAACCCAATACCATATTCATGGGTGACTTTAATTACCCCACTATTAACTGGGAAATCCTGTACGACACCAAATGTACAGGCGCAGAGATTCCTGGATTTTGTAAACACAAACTCCCTGGATGAGATATTCAATAACACCGATCAGTGATGTAGCCATACTATATCTGGTCCTTACTAATATGGGAGAGTGCTGCACACCCCCTACTGTAATGTCTTCCCTGGTAAGTTCAGACCACAAAATGGCCTCCTTTGACATACAAATAAAACCTGGAACTCCAGCTAAACCTGGAATATTCAGGAGCTACTGTAAGGCTAACCTCCTGTTATTAAGTGATAATGCAGCAAAATTTCAAGCCCCATAAACCCTGAGAACACTGCTGACTGTGCAGAATTGTTCACAGAAATCCTGTACAAGCATGTTAATAGCTGCCTAGACAGAGGGAAGAAAATCATGGCAAAAATTAGGAGATGCAGCACCCAGCAGGATAAAAGCACTCTCATCAAACTAAACAAACATCTCCGAGAACAGATAGTCTACCAAAGCCAAATTTGAGATGAATTTAGCCTCCCAGGTCAAGGACAACCACAAGGCATTCTTTAGCTATGTCTGCAACCTCAAAGGCAATACACAGTTGTGTGCTGAGCTCATTGTAAATGGAGCCACGGATAGTGAGACAGAAAATATTTCAAACCTACTGGCAGATAAATTCAGCACCAACTTTACCCCACTCTCCCCCTCAACTTTCCCTCAGTTAATATCAGCAAATATAACTCCCACCCCGCTATCACTAGGGAACAGGTCCTTACTGCTCTAAGGCCAAGAACACTGCATCAGCGGGCCCAGACAATATCCCAGGATGTCTGCTAAATAGCATGAAATATGACATTATCAGGGCCTGTGGAATTGCTATTTAACTATAGTTTCCAAACAGACTTTGTGCTTCATGAATGGAGAACAGCAACAGTTATCCCTCTGCACAAAGGTGGGCCATCTACAGCCCCTGTAAACTGCAGACCCATAAGTCTCACTAGTCTTACATGTAAAGCCATGGAAAGAATTATCATGTTAATGATCAGTAGTGATATAGTAAACCTTCAGACACTGAACCCAACCCAGTTTGGCTTCGTCAAGGGCATCCCTACTCAACCTGGTGGACTTTGAGAAGGTCACCAAAGCAATGTATGAGGGCAAAATGGTTCACACTGCCTACCTTGACCTGGCCCAAGGCATTTTGACACAATACTCCAATCAGGGATTTTTGACAAACTCATATGTCACCCAACAGATAGCCAACTGGTTCATATACAGGACCCAGGAACTTAGAATTGGGAAATCCATGTCTACAAAGAGGCCAGTCACAAGTGGAGTCTGTCAGGGGTGAGTCCTTGGACTGCTTCTTATTGGTATTTACTTCTCTGAAGTCAAGGCTAATGTCAGTAATCTTTGGCAGACTAAATTTACAGATGATTGCAAATTAGAGCTGCCATTGTATCCCACACCGACACAAATGTTCTCCAGTAGGGTTTGACACAGAAAAACAACTGGTGTCCGTGTCCTTCAGGAAGTCCTCCACTCTTGGTAACTATGATATTGATAACACACGCCTTATAGTTGACCCAGTAGTCAGGGACTTAGGGACACACACACACACACACACAGTAATCTAGCCTTTGACCATCATGTATCTACAGTAGTGAGGAAATCATTCTATGTTGCACAACTTAGAAACAAAGGTATGGCATCTAAGTCCAAGGAAATCATTGTTTCACTGTATTTGGCTTTCATCAGACCTGTCCCCACTTTGGTATGTACCTAACCAGACATATCCAACAGTTGGAATGTCCACAGACGTTCCTCACTAAAGCAATACAGGGCTTAAGTAAAATGTCCTATGAAGACTGCCTCAAGTCTCTATCCTGTATTCTGTCTCCTACAGGCTTTTGACGGGAGCTGTATGCCTGACATACAGGGCATTGTCAGACCCCACTCTGATGGACCTCCTGCATGTCCGCAAAACAAACCGCACCAGAATTACCCAATATTCATCGTGTTTCACTGTTGCAGTCATTACACTTGGGTTATCCTGCTGGCAGGCTACCCGCAGTCAGCCTGAATTCCAAAGTCCTGGTCCGGCATCGGTTGCTGTCACCTCTTCCCTGACGTCAGTGTGCCAGGGGTATAAAAGATGAAGCCGACGCCATTTTCTTCCGTCTTTCTTGCTGCGTGGTGCCCGAAGCAAAAGCAGTTCGCAAGTGCCAGTCGGCCGACTCCTGAAATTTTCAAAATCGAATTTCAGATCCGAAGTCTTCAATAAAGCTAAGTCCCCATTGGGGAAACTTTTTTCTTGCTCCAGACCGATGTCAGAAAAAGTTAACAATTGTATTTCTTGTGGGAAGCAAATACCTCATAAGGATTTTCATTCTTACTGTATTCCTTGCCTAGGCCCTGACCACGATGTTGCTAGTTGTCGGTTTTGTGCTAGATTTAACCAGCGCACTATTAAGTGTCGTTATGATTTTGCTTTTCATTATTTTTGCAGAAGGTTTAACTATATAATGCCATTGGAACAACCAACGACCGGAATTCATAAAAAAAGCAAGGATAAAGACAAGGACAAGCATCCGAGGTCCAAAACCCATGAACCCTCTTCTAGGCCAGTCGCCGGTTCGCCAGTGCTCAATGAGGCGCTTTTCGCAGCCCCTGACTCCCACTACCTCAGAGCCACAGACCGCCTCCAACTTCCACGTGGAGACAGCTAGGCCTCTGGATACTCAGGGTATTGGCCCTTCGGAAATTAATCCCTCAGATGGGTCCAGAGCCGCTGAGCAGGCATCGGCTTCTGAGGGTGTCTTCAGACCTACACAACTTTATATAAAGCCTACTTCAGCATCCAAGACAAAGTCTAAAACAGTTTTTAAAGGAAAGTAAACCACTTCATCCAGGACAACTGCTGATAAAGACTGACAATACTACAGTCATGTGGTACATAAGTAAGGGGGTACACATTCCTACCCCCTCTGCAGACAAGCCATGACTTTGTGGAACACAGCATTGACTTTTCAAGTACATCTGCAAGCACAGTTCCTGCCAGGAAAGACAAATACTTTGGCAGACGAACTAAGCAGAAACCTCATGGATCCTTACGAGTGGAAACTAGATCCACAAATCTTCAACATGATAACAGGGAAATGGGGATGCCCAGACATAGATCTATTCGCCTCCCCCCACAACTGCCAGCTACAGAGATTCTGCACTCGGACTTATCACAAGCAAACATGGAAAGTGGAAGCCCTTTCATTCAGCTGGAAAGCCCTTACAGTATATGCCTTCCCTCCTCTGCCTCTCCTCTCCAAGGTACTCCTAAAGGTCAGACAAGAGAAGCCAAAAATTATACTGATTGCCCCAGACTGGCCACTCCAGCACTGTTACCCAATCCTAAAGAGCTTGTCTCAAGGCCCAGCCTGGACATTGCCTCTAAAATACCTCATTTGCTGACTCAACAGAACAATCAGATCCTGCACAGCCAACTCAGAACCCTAAATCTGGCTGCATGGCGGATAATGTAGTCATTCAGAACACACTTCTCTCTAAAGCAGTTATGGATGTTATTTTGGAGGCCAGGAGGCCCAGCACCAGAAAATCTTATGCAGAAAAATGGAAGAGATTCTGTGCTTGGAACCAAGCGCAGGGAATTGACTCGCTTGTACCAAATATACCTCAGATTTTGCAATACCTAACAGAGAGGCTGGACAAAGGCCTATCCTCATCAATTAAGATCCATGCCTCTGCCATTTCAGCTCATTACAATACAGACCCACCTATTTTTTCTCATACACTGCTAAGACAGTTTCTCAGAGGGGCCAAAAACATAAGACCTCCTAGGAGAGCTCCAATACCTGCATGGGACCTCAATTTTGTCTTGGAAAAACTCACACTGCCTCCTTTTGAGCCAGCCAATACAGCAGAGATAAAATACTTGTCATGGAAAGCCGCTCTTCTCCTAGCAATAACGTCGGCAAGAAGAGTCTACAGGCACTAATGGCTGTGGAACCTTTCATTATTTTCCATCAGGACAGGGTTTCTCTAAGGACAAACCCGACATTTATGCCTAAGGTAGTGTCCAGTGTGGCTCTTAACCAAACCATACATTTACCTGCCTTTTATCCAAACCCACAGAATAAGGGGGGAGAGACTTCTGCATTCTTTGGACATAGACAGCTACGTTTTTACTTGGACAAAACTAAAGCCTTCAGAAAGACTGAGCAACTCTTAGTGGCATATGCTGCAGGTTCGCAAGGAAAAGCCATTTCAAAGCAGACTATTTCAAAATGGATAGGCCACTGCATTCATTTCTGCTATTCACAACATGGCAAATCAGTGCCCAAGGACATTAGGCCACATTCTACCAGAGCAGCAGCCTTCCTCAGAGGAATACCAACCAAGGACATTTTGGAGGCTGCAACCTGGACTTCAGTGCACACTTTTACAAAGCACTATCATTTACCTCTCTATTCTAAATCCAGAGCAGGCTTTGCCACTGCAGTTCTGCAGGGCCTCATAGCCACTCCAAACTCAATTTAGGCCCAGCCACCCAACCTCAGCTTTGGGATTCAACCCAAGTGTAATGACTGCAACAGTGAAACACTATGAACATAGTACAGTTGTGTACCTACCATAAATGTAGATGTTCAAGCGTATTCACTGTTGCAGTCCAGGTTACCCTCCCACCATCCCCCCCTTTTTTTTCTTTGCTGAGACTTATCTGTACCTCTCTATTCTATACAACCTATGTGGTGTATTTGCTTGTAGATGAAGGTTATGTGCATGCTTTTTTATGATCATAATATTCACAGCCTACCCTTTTGGGGGCACCTGACATCTGGGGCAATAAAAACTGAAGAAAATGGCGTCTGCTGCATCTTTTATACCCCTGGTGCACTGACGTCATGGAAGAGGTGACAGCAACCGACGCCGGACCAGGACTTTGGAATTCAGGCCTACTGTGGGTAGCCTGCCAGCAGGATAACCCAAGTGTAATGACTGCAACAGTGAATACACTCGAACGTCTACATTTATGGTAGGTACACAACTGTACTTTCTAAAGACTTAAACCTTGCCTGTGATATAAATAGGACCTGCTAGAGAGACAGGTATGTGTCTCAGAGATTGCCCAGTCTCTGGAACGGGCTCCCCCATCCATGTGAAGCAGATTTCCTCCCTAACAAATTCAAGTGCAACTTGGACAATTGGATGGGGAAGAGGAAATTCATTCCTGGTTTGGCACCTGTGTCTCTAGTGGACACATGCCACCAACCTGTAAATGGTTCATCTCCCAGGCCTTAGCTTTTAAATGTTTCATCTCCTAAGCCCCTGCTTACACTTATCCTAGGGTATCAGAACTTGTCAGAGATTTGGGATGCATGGCTAGGCTTAAAAAGGCCCTTGTGGCAGTTGTGTACAAGCAGTTGGTGTACACTTACCATAAATGTAGATGTTAGAGTGTTTTCACTGTTGCAGTCCTGGTTTCCCTCCCTCCATCCCCCTTTCTTCTCTTTCCTTACAAGGGGCATATTGGTATTTACTTTCTACTGGTGAGGTTCTTCCACCAGAACCTGACTCCTACTTGGGGGCTCCTAACAGGTTAAGGCAAGAAAAACTGATGAAATGGCGTCTGCTGCCTTACTTTATAGTACTGATGACCTGATGTCAGTCCTGAAGCGACATCAACTGACGCAGAAATACTAAGCCTCTGGTATATGGGCCAGCCGGGATAACCCAGTTGTGATGACTGCAACAGGGAATACACTGGAACATCTACATTTATGGTAAGTGTACACAACTGTACTTTCCCTGCCTTGCCTTTGGACTATCTGCTGCTCCAAGGGTATTCACCAAGTGTCTGGCTCCTTTGGTAGCCTACTGTGCAGGGTCCTGGGGATTCAACTATTTCCATACCTGGACGACCTTGTGATCCAGGCAGATTATTCCACTTCCCTACACATCCATCTCCAAAGAGTTATCTCTGTTCTGCAGTCCCTAGGTTCAGCATCAATTTCCCCAAGTCCAAACTAAACCCCTCCCAGGACCAAGTTGTCCTGCGGTGCAGAGTAAGGGCAGATGTTGTGAGGGAATTATTTTCACCCCAAAAAGTGGAAAGTCTGAGGCAATACCTGATGTCTGTCTCGCTGTCAAAGCAGTGGCATGGAGGACAATATCTCAGACTCCTAGGACATATAAGGTCCACATGAACCCAACACTCCTACCCCTTGAACAACAACATTCCTTCCTACCATGCCTAAAGAAGGAGATCCTTTGGTGTTTGGATCAAGACTGTCTTAACCCAGGGACTTCCATTGCATCCCATCACCCCAGTCCAGGAGATGTACACAAATGTCTTAGGCCTTGGTTGGGGAGATGCTGTGGGCATCTTGAAGGTGCAAGGCACATGGACAGGCGCCTTCAAGCAAGAGCACATCAACATCAGAGAAATGAGGGCCATCATCCTTGCTCTGAGGGCCTTCCAACGCATTCTGAAGCAAGGCTCCCTGAAGTTGTTCACAGACAGCACTACAGTTCTCTTGTATGTGAACAAACGGAGGAACAAAATCTTACTTGCTATATAGACATGCACTCCAGGCCTAGGAATTGGTGGTCCAACATGGAGTCGCCCTGCAGGCAGTCTGTACTCCCTCATCTCAGAACACTCAGGCAGACACCTTGAGCAGGTCCATGTCACAATACCACGAATGGATGCTACCCAGGGATGTGTTCCTGAACATAGTCCACAAGTGGGGTACTCCACAAATTGATGCTTGCCTCCCTTCTGAACAGACAACATCCACTGTTTTGTACCAGGGCATCCAGACTCCTAGCGAGGGTAATGGACATCTTTTCTATCTCATGGAATAGGATGTTTCTCTATGTATTCCTCCCCCCTTCCCACTCCTACAAAACCTTTGTTTAATCCAGCAGGACAAACCACAAATCTTGTTGGTAATTCCCTTTTGGCCAAGACAGCATTGGATGTTCATCATGTTTCTCTGTTGCAGTCATTACTCTTGGGTTATCCTGCTGGCAGGCTACCCGCAGTCTGCCAGAATTCCAAAGTCTAGGTCCAGCGTCGGCTGCTGTCGCCTCTTCCCTGACGTCAGTGCGCCAGGGGTATAAAAGATGCAGCCGATGCCATTTTCTTCAGTCTTTCTTGCCGCGCAGTGCCCGAAGCAAAAGCAGTTTGCGAGTGCCGGTCGGCCGACTCCTGAGATTTTCAAATCTGAATTTCAGAACTAAAGTCGCCATTAAAGCTAAGTACCACCCCATTGGGGAAACTTTTTTCTTGCTCCAGACCGATGTCAGAAAAAGTTAACAATTGTATTTCTTGTGGGAAGCAAATACCTCATAAGGATTTTCACTCTTACTGTATTTCTTGCCTAGGCCCTGATCACAGTGTTGCTAGCTGTCGGTTTTGTGCTAGATTCAACCAACGCACTATCAAGTGTCTGTTCGATTTTGCATTTCATTACTTTGGCCGAGGATTTAATTATATAATGCCGGCGGAACAGCCAACAACCGGAGTTTACAAAAAACGCAAGGACAAGGATAGGCATCCGAGGTCCAAAACTGACGACGAAGCCCCTTCTAGGCCAGTCGCCGGTTCTCAGTGAGGCACTTTCGCAGCCCCTGGCACCCGCTACCTCAGAGCCGCAGGCCGCTACCGACTCCCACGTGGAGCCGACTGTGCCTCTGGAAACTCCAGGTATTGGACACTCGGAAATCAATCCCTCAGATGGGTCCAGAGCCGCTGAGCAAGCATCAGCTTCTGTGGGTGTCTTCAGACCTACACAACTATATGTTAAGCCATCCTCAGCTTCAAAGACAGACTAAAGCAGCTCTAAAGACAAAGAAACAAGTACAGCATTCTCCTATTCAGACTTCCATGCCTAAAAAACAGATGCTCAAAATGGCCAAAGACCTAATTACTTTGATCAGGGGCTCCCATCCCCCTCCTGATAAGAGGCCTAGGCAAGAGACAAGAGTATGATTCTTCTGATCAGGTATCTATTTCCTGATTCCTCTTCTGAACAGGATTACTCCATGCTTCCCTGTGAGGATTCTGATGCTGAAGAATGCATTCCTTCAGCCTCTCCTCCTGGGGACTATTCTTTTGGGGAAACACTGCATACTATGAGGGAGCATTTCCACTGGGAGAGCCAAGATTATTCTGAGTCTAAGAAAAGGCTCAGAGACTTCCTGCTTCTTCCTCAGCACAAACCCCTTGCTATATTCCACCTGTTCTAGACATTGTAGATGTATTTTCAGAATCCGGACTGTCCTCTGACTCTTTACCCCCTGCACCTGCTAAGCCAGACAGATATTACAGGGTCCCGGATTCTCATAAATTCCTATATAAAATCCCCGCTGCTGAACCAGAAACTATATCTCAGGGGTCCCAAGGGGGTTAAAGCTTCCACTGCAAAAAACCCTGTCCCCTCTGATAGGGATTCTAGGGCTCTAGACAGATGGGGGAAAAAGGTTTACACTTCTGCCACCCTGGCTGTAAGGGCTTTAAATTGTCAATTTCATATGCTTAAATATCAGCAATATTTAATGTCACTACTTAAACACAAAATGTTGGCAAATACTGAATGTTCAGAGAACAAGAAATTGCAGGATTTATTGCATGCAACTGAACAAGTGGGAAAGCATACTTTGCAATGTGGTTATGATTCACCGGAGGCCTCTTGAAGGGCCGCTGTCACAGGTTCTGTTATGAGAAGGCATGCTTGGTTAAAGGAACAAAATCTGCCTGATCATGTTAAAGCAAAATTATTAGATGCACCATTACAGCATGAAACTTTGTTTGGTACTAAAGCAGAAGAGGTGTTGAAAAAAATGGAGGATAAAGCAAAATCCATGCAGACAGTCAAGGATTTCTTACAGGTACAGCCACCCAGGTTTAGCAGGAACTGGCCTTCTAAAAATTGGTCCTTTCCAGTGTCAGACCACAAAGAGGCAGATACAGGCATCCCAGAGGCAGATCTCAGCCCCAAGGCTCATACAGGCCTAAACAATGGGGTGCTCCTACCTCCAAAAGTGGAGAAGACAAATCACAGCCTTACAGGAAACAGTCCCAATGACTTTTCCTCTACCAGTTCCAAGCAGTTTTCTTTTGACAGCCCCCCTAGGAGAAAAACTAGCACTTTTTTTTTCATCAAATTGGCAAATGGTTACCCAAGACAAATGGGTTCTGAACATAGTGCCCCAGGGCTACAGGTTCCATTTTCACACTCTACTAAGGTCAAAGGGCATGCCAGACCTGCCACACAATCAATGGGCAGAGGCACAAAAACAAATTACAGCCCTCATGAACATGAGGGCCATTCAGCAAGTACCACAACAAGAGCAGGGGCAAGGATTTTACTCCAGACATTTCCTAGTACCCAGGAAGGACAAAACCTGGAGACCAATTCTGGACCTGTCTATACTAAATACGTTTCTGGAAGTTCCAAAATTCAAGATGTTGACACTTCAGCAGCTACTGCCCATGCTGGGCAAGAGGGCTTGGCTCGTAACTTTGGACCGAAAAGAGGCATACCTGCATGTCCCAGTCAGACAATCTTGCAGAAGATACCTCAGATTCATAGCTGGCTCAATGCATTACCAATTCTCTGCACTGCCCTTTGGCTTATCTACTTCGCCCGGGGTCTTCACAAAATGCCTGGCACCAGTAATTGCATTTTGCAGATAAAAAGGAATTCAAATATATCCCTACTTGGACGACTGCCTAATTCAAGCAGAGAACAAAGACACTCTTCTAAAGCATATGTCGTTTGTAAAAAGATTACTAATTGGCCTAGGGTACACAGTAAACGAAAAGAAATCAAAACTAGTGCCCTCTCAAGAGATAATATTGCTGGGTGCAAGCTTAAATACAACTGCCTAGACTGCTTATCTCACACCAGACCAGCAAAAACAACTGACTACTTACTTAAGAAATTGGCAACAAAAACCCACTTATCTGCAAGGAAAATCCTGCAGGCCTTGGGTTTCATGGCATCCTGCATTCTACTAATTCCATGTGCCAGACTGCATATGAGGAAACTACAATGGTATCTGAAAAGTGTTTGGACTCGGCATTGCCACAGCCTGGAGACAGTAATTGCACTCATTCCCTGCCTACAACAAGAGTTTCGATGGTGGGCAGAAGCCTGTCACCACAGCAAGGGTCTGCCATTCAGTTTACCCACAGCCAGACAGACACTGACAACGGATGCATCAGATTATGCCTGGGGGGCCCATATGGCAGGAAAATGTATTCAGGGCACATGGCCTACAAACCAGATGCATCTTCACATCAATCAAAAAGATGCTAGCTGTTCAAAATGCCCTGACAGCTTTCAAGGACCTGCTTCATCCAGGACAATTACTGATAGACAGACAACACTATGGTCATGTGGTACATAAACAAGCAGGGAGGGACTCATTCCTACCCCCCTCTGCAGATAATCAATGACCTTATGGGACACAGCATTGGCTTTTCAAGTTCACCTGCAAGCACAATTCCTGCCAGGAAAATCAAATACTCTGGCAGATGAACTAAGCAGAAATCTAATGGATCCCCACGAATGGAAACTGGATATACAGGTCCTCCGGATGAAAATAAGGAAATGGGGATGCCCAGACATAGATCTATTTGCCTCCCCTCACAACTGTGAATTGCAGTGATTTTGCACAAGGATTTACCACAAGCAAGCATGGAAAGTGGACGCCCTATCATTCAGCTGGAAAAATCTAACAGTATATGCTTTTCCCCCACTACCTCTCCTTCCCAGAGCACTCCTAAAGGTCAGACAAGAGAAGCCAAAAATGATTCTTATTGTACCAGACTGGCCACGCCAGCACTGGTACCCAATCCTAAAGAACTTGTCTCAAGGTCCAGCATGGATATTGCCTCAAACTTCTCACTTGCTGACCCAACAAAACAATCAGATCCTGCACAGCCAACTCAGGACCTTAAATCTGGCAACATGGCGGATAATGTAGCCGTTCAGAAAACTCCTCCTTCAAAAGCTGTTATGGATGTTATCTTGGAGGCCAGGAGGGCCCAATACCAGAAAATCTTATGCAGAAAAATGGAAGAGATTCTGTGCTTGGAACCAGGAACAAGGCTTTGACACGTCTGTACCAAATATTCCTCAGATTTTACAATACCTAACTGAGATGCTGAACAAAGGACTTTTTCTCATCAATTAAGATTCATGCCTCTGCCATTTATGCACATTACAATTCGGAACCACCTATCTTTTCTCATCCTTTAATAAGGCAGTACCTCAAGAGGGGCCAAAAACATTAGGCCTCCAAGGAGAGCACCAGTTCCGCCCTGGGACCTCAATTATGTTTTGGAAAAACTCACACTTGCCTCCTTTCGAGCCAGCATCAACAGCGGATATTAAATTCTTATCCTGGAAAACAGCTCTGCTCCTAGCCATAATCTCTGCAAGGCAAGTCTTGGAGTTACAACCACTCATGGCTGTGGAACTTTTCATCATTTTTCATCCAGACAGGCTTTCTCTGAGGACAAACCCTACATTAGTGCCTAAGGTGGTGTCCAGTGTGGCCCTCAATCAAACCATTCACTTGCCTACCTTTTACCCAAATCCACAGAACAAGGGTGAGAAAATTCTGCATTCTTTGGACATACACAGGCAGTTACGCTTCTACTTGGACAGAACTAAATCTTTCAGAGAGAGTGAGCAACTTTTAGTGTCATATGCTGCAGGATCAGAAGGAAAGGCCATCTCAAAACAGACTATTTCTAAATGGATAGGCCATTGCATCCATTTCTGCTATTCTCAACATGGCAAATCAGTGCCTAAGGGCATTAGGCCTCATTCCACCAGAGCAGCAGCCTTCCTCAGAGGAATACCAATGAAAGAAATCTTAGAGGCTGCAACTTGGAGCTCAGTGCACACCTTTACAAAGCAATACCACTTGCCTCTCAAGCCCAGAGCAGGCTTCGCCACTGCAGTTCTGCAGGGCCTCATAGCCTCTCCTAATCCTATTTAGCCCAGCCACCCATCCTCAGCTTTGGGATTCAACCCAAGAGTAATGACTGCAACAGTGAAACACGATGAGCATAGTACAGTTGTGTACCTACCATAAATGTAGATGTTCGAGTGTATTCACTGTTGCAGTCCAGGTTTACCCACCCACCATCCCCCTTCTCTTTGCTGGGACTTATCTGCACTTCTCTATCCTATACAACCTTTTTGGTGTATTTGCTTGTAGATGAAGGAAATGTTATTTTTGTGCATGCATTTCGTATTGATATATTTTTCACCCTATTTGAGGCACCTGACATCTGGGGCAAGAAAAACTGAAGAAAATGGCGTCGGCTGCATCTTTTATACCCTTGGCACACTGACGTCAGGGAAGAGGCGACAGCAACTGACACCGGACCTAGACTTTGGAATTCTGGCCGACTGCGGGTAGCCTGCCAGCAGGATAACCCAAGAGTAATGACTGCAACAGTGAATACACTCGAACATCTACATTTATGGTAGGTACACAACTGTACTTTCCTCCTCCTACATTTAGCCAGGGGCAGTCAGAAGTTACTTCACAGAGTGGACATTCTCACAAAGGACAAGCCATCCCTAATCCATCCCCACCTAGCCCTGTGGGTGATGGAGTTTTGATCCCTTTCAGACACCTTTACACTGAGGATGTGGTTAATGTCCTGCAGGAGGCCAGGATACCCAAATGGAAAAGATTATCCACCTGGTATCTTCAAACACAGGTACACCCATTTCAAGGAGAGGTCCCTTTAGTGCTGTCCTACGTGTGTGAATTGTTGCAAGCAGGGCTGGCATATTCTTCTGTTAAGGCCCACCTAGCTGCTATTTCGGCTTGTCTACTTCTTGACCCTCCTGTCACCTCCCGACTTCCAGTGAAGATGTTCTTCATTCCACATTGCTGCAGTCCTAACTATTGGGTAGTCCGCTGTCCAGTCGGCCCGAATACCAAAGTATATGGCTGACGTCGGTCAGGGCGCATTAGACTGACGTCAGTACGTCAGGGTACTAATGCGCATGACCGACGTCATATCCTCAGTCTTTTTTGCCGCATGGTCCGATGCAGAAGCAATTTTGCGAGTGCAGGTTGGCGTTCTGAAAGTTTCTGAAGTCAGAGTTTCAGACCGAATCAAAGTTGGCTAAGTACCCGTTGGGAATATTTTGGTTTTTCTTGCCTCAGCATTTAACCGGATGTCAGAAAAAGTGAATAACTGTATTTCTTGTGGGAAACAGATACCTCATAGGGATTACCATACTTTGTGTATACCTTGTTTAGGGCCTGAGCACGACGTTGTTGGATGCCGCTCTTGTGCTAGATTTAACAAACGCACTATTAAGAGAAGGTTAGACTGTGCCAGGTTAGTGTTTGGGAAGCGTTGTAATTATAAAATGCCGTCGGATGCTCCGCCGCTTCGCTAAAAGCGCAAAGATAAAGCAGCAAAGCCTAGGGTGGAGGAACCGACAGTCCCAGGCGTCGGTTCTTTGGAAGGCTCAGTGGAGCCGGAGGTTTTGCCAGGTGTTTCTTTGGAGCCTCAGGAGAGACTTTACTGTTACAGGATGTATCCTCTCAGGAAGTAGGCCAGGCTGAGGGGCTTCTCAGGTGGCTGTTCTTCCCTCTCTTCCTAAGGTGGTTAGAGCCTCCCTTCAGTTTCCAAGGCTTCTTTGAGGGCAGGCCAAGTTTAGCTTCAGTGGGGTTTCTCCTAGTGCTTCAGGGTCTTTGCCTAAGAAACATATGCTTAAAATGGCAGAGGATTTGATTACTATGATTAGAGGTTCTATGCCCCTCCTGATAAGAGGCCTAGGGTGGAACCTGAGTTTGAGAGTTTTGAGCAATGCTCGGAGGCTTGAGTCTTCGGCTGAAGACTTGCAGGAGTACCCTCCTTATTCTGATTCTGATGTGGATGATTCTACTCCTTCTGCTTCTCCTCCTGAGGATTTTTCATTTTCAGAGACTCTGCATTCCATGAGGAGCATTTTAAATGGGAAGGTCAAGATTTCTCTGATTCCAGGAAAAGGCTTAGGGAATTCTTGTTTTACCCCAGCATAGGCCTTTAGCTATACCTCCTGTTTTGAATGTGGTGGAAGATGTGTTTGCAGAGGCTTCCCTGAATCCTGATTCTTTGCCTCCTGCCCCAGTTAAACCGGATAGGTATTATAGGGTGCCTGAAGCTCATAAGTATCTTTTAAGAGTCCTAGGGCAGACCCGCAAACTGTCTCTCAGGGGCCTAAAGGTGTGAAGGCCTCAGTTGTTAAAAATCCTGTCCCTCCTGATAAAGAGGCAAGGGCTTTGGATAGATGGGGAAAGAAAGTGTATACTTCTTCCACTTTAGCCATGAGGGCGTTGAATTGTCAGTTTCACATGTTAAAATATCAGAATTATCTTCTTTCACAGTTGAAATCTAAGGTGGATGCTCTGGCTGAAGGTATTGAGTGTAAAGAGTTGCAGGATTTAGTTCATGTGTCTGAACAGGTGGGTAAACATTCCTTGCAGTGTGGTTTTGATGCTGTGCAGGCCTCCTCCAGGGTGGCTGCCACTGGTTCTGTTCTTCGTAGGCACGCCTGGTTGAGAGATCAGAATTTAGCTGAGCATGTTAAGACAAGGATTTTGGATGCTCCTTTACATTCTGATGTGTTGTTTGGTTCGCCTGTGGAAGCAGTTTTGAAGAAAATGGAGGACAAGGCTAAGTCTATGCAAACTGTTAAAGATTTGTTGCAGGTGCAGCCTCCGAAGTTTAGTAGAAATTGGCCTACTAAGGGATGGACTTATCCTGCTTATGATTCCCAGTCTAGGGGTAGGTCTAGGCGTGGTAGGGGCAGAGCTCAGGGTTCTTTTAGGCCTAGGACAGGAGTTCCCCTGCTCAGACTTGGTGAGGGCAGGGGTCAGTCCTTTCGTAAGCAGACCCAATGACCTGCCTTTTCAGCTGCCAGTGCGTTCTCGCCTGGCAGCACCTTTGGGAGGAAGGCTGTCTCTTTTCAAAGAAAATTGGGATTTAATTACCCAAGACAGATGGGTTCTGGATATTATTCACCACGGTTACAGGTTTTATTTCCATACCTTGCCTCCTTTCAAAGGCATGCCAGACATTCCTCCTCTTCAAAGAACAGAGGCTCACAAGCAAATTTCTCTGTTGCTCCAAATAGGGGCCATTCAGTCAGTTCCTGTGCCGGAAAGGGGCCTAGGATTTTATTCTCGCCTGTTCCTAGTACCAAGGAAGGGGAACACGTGGAGACCAATTCTGGATGTATCTATCCTCAACACTTATCTGGACATTCCCAAGTTCAAAATGTTGACGTTACAACAGCTTTTACCTCTGCTGGGCAAAGATCACTGGATGGTAACTTTAGATCTCAAGGAAGCTTACCTTCATGTGCCAATAAGACTAAGTTGCAGGAAGTATATGCGTTTTCGAGCTGGAAATTCTCATTATCAGTTCTCTGCATTGCCCTTTGGCTTATCTACTGCGCCCAGAGTATTCACAAAGGTTCTGGCTCCAGTGATAGCTTACTTCAGGCTAAAGGGAATCCAAATCTATCCCTACTTGGATGACTGCCTGATTCTGGCTCAAGAAAAGGAAGATCTTCTACAGCATCTGGAATATGTCATAGCAGTGCTAAGATGCCTAGGGTATTCTGTGAACGAAATAAAGTCCAGTCTAGTACCCTCTCAAGACATGTGCTTTCTGGGTGTGAGACTGAATACAGCAGCCCAGATGGCCTTTTTAACCCCGGACAAACAAAAGAATCTTTCCAGTTACTTCCATCATCTATCTCTTCAGTCCGGGCTGACTGCAAGGACAGTCCTTCAAGCCTTAGGGTTCATGGCATCTTGTATTCTGGTGCTTCCCAATGCCAAACTGCATATGAGGAAGCTACAATGGTATCTCAAAAATCTGTGGACACAGCACTGCCAGGATTTGGACACTGTCATTCAAATAATACCTTGCATTCAAAAGGAATTTTTGTGGTGGGCTCAGGAATGTCACCTAAACAAGGGACTCTCTGTGACCCGGCCAGAGGCAAGTCAGATTCTAACGACAGATGCCTCAGATATTGCTTGGGGAGCTCATCTAAATGGAAAGTGGATACAAGACAAGTGGCCTGCCAGACTACAGCATCTACATATCAACATGAAAGAGATGTTAGCAGTTCAGTTTGCATTAATTGCTTTCAAGGAGCTACTTCTTCCAGGGCAGGTGTTGATTCTAACAGACAACACAACTGTCATGTGGTACATCAACAAACAAGGGGGAACACATTCTTACCCATTGTGCAGACAAGCAATGATTTTATGGGAGACTGCGCTCAGTCTGCAACTAACTCTTCAGGCAAGGTTTCTGCCGGGAGCACAGAACTCCTTAGCAGATGTATTAAGCAGACAAATCATGGATCCCCACGGGTGGAAACTGGATCTTCATGTATTTCAAAATTGACAGTGTCATGGGGAACTCCAGACATAGATCTGTTCGCTTCTCCACTAAACCACCAGCTGCCAAAGTTTTGCACGAAGGGATTTCATCACACAGCTTGGAAAGTGGATGCTCTTTCTTTCAGTTGGAAAAATCTTCATGTGTATGCTTTTCCACCTCTGCCTCTTCTTCCAAAGGTGCTTCTAAAGGTCAGACAAGACAAGCCAAGGATGATTTTAATAGCTCCAGATTGGCCTCGGCAGCACTGGTACCCATTACTGAGGAGTCTGGTAAGGAAGCCTCCATGGCCTTTACCCTTGATTCCACACCTGTTGTCTCAGAGGGACGGTCATCTGCTCAATGTCAAGCTTCACTCTCTACATCTAACCGCCTGGCATATTCTGTTTTGAAAGACAGCAGGTCTCAGCTTCCTCAACAAGTTTTAAATGTGATTATGGAAGCCAGAAGACCTAGTACAAGGAAAGTGTACGCAGAAAAATGGAAGAGATTTTTATTTTGGAGTGCAGCAAACAATTTGGAGATTTCTGAGCCAAATTTGAGTGTGGCTCTTCAATATCTTACTGAGTTACTGGACAAAGGTTTGTCTTTCTCTTCCATTAAGATTCATGCTGCAGCAATTTCAGCTCACTATGATTGTGACCCACCATTGTTTTCGCATCCTTTGTTCAAGCAATTTCTTAGAGGGGCAAAGAATATAAGACCCCACGTAGAGCTCCTACTCCTGCTTGGGATCTCAATTTTGTGTTGGAGAAACTTACTCTACAACCTTTTGAGCCTCTGGCTACTGCTGAATTGAAATACTTGTCATGGAAGACTGCTTTTTTGTTGGCTATTACTTCTGCAAGAAGGGTTTCTGAGTTGCAGGCCCTTATGGCAGTGGAGCCTTTTTTGATTTTTCATAAGGATAGGGTATCTTTACGTACTAATCCTTCCTTTATGCCTAAGGTGGTTTCTAGTGTGGCTTTAAACCAAACTATTCATTTGCCTACCTTTTATGCAGATCCCCAAAATAAAGGGGAAAAGATTTTGCACACTTTAGATGTACACAGGCTATTGCGTTATTATTTGAGCAGGACTAAGGATTTTAGGCAGTCTCAGCAGTTGTTTGTTTCTTTTGCTTTGAGTTCAAAGGGCAAGCCTGTGTCAAAACAAACTATTTCTAGGTGGATTGGGTGTTGCATTACATTTTGTTATTCCCATCATGGCAAGGAGATTCCAGCTGGGATTAGGCCTCATTCCACTAGGGCTACTGCCACTTCCACAGCATTTCTAAGGGGTGGCAACTAAGGATATTTTGGAGGCAGCTACTTGGAGTTCAGTGCATACTTTCTCTAAGCATTATCACCTTCCTCTCTACTCTAAGTCTAGGGCTGGTTTTGCCACAGCTATTTTGCAAGGCATGTTGTCAGTTCCTGCTTCCTTATGATTTGCCAGCCTCCCTTACCTCTGCTTTGGGATTCTACCCAATAGTTAGGACTGCAGCAATGTGGAATGAAGAACATAGTACAGTTTTGTACCTACCATAAATGTAGATGTTCGAGGATCCACATTGCTGCAGTCCAATTACCTCCCTCCTTCCCCTCTGTGTTTAGGGGTGGTTGTGTAGGTGAGGTTATATTCTGCTAATTTTGTATATATTATACATATATTTTTTGGTGCAGGTATTTTGGGAGTTTTTGGTTTTTGGCCTTATCTTTTCAGGGTCTTCTGACATCTGGGGCAAGAAAAGACTGAGGATATGACGTCGGTCATGCGCATTAGTACCCTGACGTACTGACGTCAGTCTAATGCGCCCTGACCGACGTCAGCCATATACTTTGGTATTCGGGCCGACTGGACAGCGGACTACCCAATAGTTAGGACTGCAGCAATGTGGATCCTCGAACATCTACATTTATGGTAGGTACAAAACTGTACTTTATTCCTTAAGGGAGTACTGCACCTTAGGCTCCCCACGAGGCCAGTTCCATCCCCATGGGACTCAAACTATGTTTTAGAGAAGTTCACTGTTTCTCCTTTTGAACCAGCATCAAAAGGCTCTCTAAAATATTGCACTTTGAAGACTATGCATTTGGTGGCCTTGACATCAGCCAGGAGAGTATCAGAGCTCCAGGCCCTCATGGCAACCCCAACTTTTCTAATCTTCCACAAGGATAGAGTTGACCTTAAGGACCAACCCATCCTTCATGAATAAAAGTGGTCAATGAGCTGTCACTGAAGCAATGCACATCCCCAGAATGACAGTGAGAGAAGCATTCCATTGATGTTTGCAGACAACTAAGATTCTACCTTTACAAGACCAAGTCCTTTAGGAGATCAGAGTAATTGTTCATCTCCTTTCACCCCTGAACTCTGGGAAAAGCGGTGACAGACTATTTCTGCCAGAATTTCAGGGCCATCTCCTTTTGTTACACCTATCATGGTAAACATCAAAAGCTGGAAGCCGCTTCCATACAAAAGCTTTAGTGTGTGTGTGTGTGTGTGTGTGTGTGTGTGTGTGTGTATATATAATATATATATATATATATATATATATATATATATATATATATATATATATATATAGTGTCTTTCGGCTTATCATGAAAACTGCAAGGAACCACCACGATACGAACCAAAAATTTATTAGTAAAAACAAGCGCTTTCACGCACCATCCCGGCGCGCTTCATCAGGTTACAATCAATGAAAGAATCTCCCATCTTTATATATAAAATCTTCCATCAATTAAACAATCAATCCCTCAATTTAAGAAAATTTAGTGAATGATTTAAAGGGGAAAGTGCATCTCATGCCTATAGCATTTTAAAACAATCATGTATTTCATGAAAAAATTCCTTTCTTAAAAACACATTTGAATTCATGACAAAAACACAATTCAAATAAAAATAAAAAATAAAAATGTATAATCAAATAAACATTTGATCATAAACATATTAGCTATAGATGTGTCTATTGAAAGATCATGATGTTCATTATGCAAATCCACAAAATATTTGTGTAGAATCTTATCTGTGAGAATACATGCTTAATAAGACTATATCATTATATACATATGCACAAAAGTTATAAATAAATACTAGTATAGTAATGTAACTGATGTCATATATTAAATGTATGTATTGGATATGAATCCATTATGCCTAAATACTAGTTACATTAATGATTTCATTAGTTATAATATCAAATATACTAGAAAAACATACTATATCTATAAACCTATATGCTGCTTATATAACTATATGCAAACAGTGATAGAGCATGATAAAGACCCTAACCAAAAACCAGAACTTAATAATGACAAATAAAATTTGTTTATATTTCCATCAAAACCATTATATATGTAAACTCAATTGTAAGACTAATCCAAAAGGGGACGACAATGAAGAAAGAAAGAAGAAAGGTGAAAGAAAGAGAAATATGAGAACAGGCAGAAATGAAAAGGGGGGGGGGGGAAGAGAAGTGAAGGTGTGAAAAGAAAGGAATAGGTAATAATGCAAGAAAGAGAAAAGAAAAAAGGGGAAAAGAAAAAGAAGAATGAAATGTGAAAAAGAAGAACATGGTTTGGTCACAAATTTCCCAATAGAGCCGGTCTAATACTGAGTGTAGAATTGAGGCCAGGCTCTGTATGGGCTCTAAAATTTAATATCCATCTTAGTTCATTTAGTTCAAGTGTAGCTATAAGGTCACCCTCTCTCCTGTTCTGGTGTATTATTTGTATCACCCTGAATTTAAATATGTGTTGGGGAAACTGCTGGCAATGCTTAGCCAACACATTGGTAGTATTCCCCTTCCTAATGTCATATACGTGATTATATACACGATCTTTAAACCTACGCGAAGTCATACCTACATAGTATGCTTCGCATGTATCACATATCGCTAAGTATACGACATTACTTGTATCACAAGTGGTGTAGAATTTTGGCTCAAAGGCCATCTTTAATCCAGGAACCTCAAACGTCTGAACTGTAGATATATACTTGCATATACAACATTTCCTACATGGAAATGTACCTTGTTTAAACCTTGCTCTAATGTCTTGTTGCTGAAGCTTCACTTTTTCATTACATAATAATCTTTTAAGATTTAAACAATTACTGAACCTGAAAGTTGGTTTATTCCCCACTATTTTAGACAGGCCAGAATCAAGAAGTAAGATCTTCCAATTATTAATGATGATATTCATAACATGATTCTGATCATTTGTATATTTGATGTCAACCGGTAATTTCTTCTTACTCCTCCCAAAATGATGGTTAAATCCACATCTTTTTTTGTTTGGTCTTGGGGCCCCTAAGGCGATGGATGTTAAATCATTCACTACAGATGGTGGATAGCCCCTGTCCACAAAACAGGCTTTCTGGAAACTTGATAAAAGTACTATATCCTCTTGCTTACTACAAAGTCTAGAGATTCTAGTCATTTGACCCTTCACCACATTTCGAAAAATGTGGTGGGGGGTGCATGCTGTCAAAATGGAGAATACCATTTCTCCAGCATGGTTTCCTGTATAGCGATGTGGTTATTTTGTTATGATCATCCTTGTGAATAACAATGTCTAAGAAATTCACATTATGGATGGAATACTCATAGGTGAATCTTAAGAAGGTTGTTGTAGATTCCATAAATTCCACAAACTCATGCAGCGAATCTTCATCGCTATTCCAAAACAACAGGATGTCATCCACAAAGCGCCTATACAAAATAATATTGTTGAATCTCTCATTACCAAAAATAAATTTCTTTTCCCACTGATAAATGGCCAAATTAGCATAAGCATTGGCACAGGGAGTGCCCATGGCAACTCCCCATGTTTGCATATATATTTTATCATGGAACAAAAAGATGTTATTATTTAATATTAAATCCAATAAAGTGCAAACTGTCATTTGATCATTATTATCCAAAGTGCTATGCTCATGTAGGCATTCCCTTATGGCCTCAAGGCCAAAATCATTTGGGATACTAGTAAATAAATTTTTGATATCTAGTGTAACCATTAATGTTTCATTCTTCAGATCTTTACATAATGAATCTCGTTTCAGATCTTGTAACAGCCCATAAGAATCCCTCAAAATGGTAGGGACTAAGCTAACCAGGGGACCTAATTTAGATTGTACAAACATGGAGGCATTCTCTGTCACCCAGTGTCTACCCGAGACTATAGGGCGTAGAGGAGGTGGATTTACCTCCTTATGCATTTTTGGGAGCCCTTTAATGAGGGGGATCAACGGCGAATCTATTGTCAAGAAATCATAGAGGCATTTATCTATGCATCTACTCATTAACAAATCATATACTGTATCATGCACTCCCATTACTATGGATTCCACTTGTGATCTATCTATCTGCCTGTACGCTAGATCATTGCTCAGCATTTCATCCATTAATTCCTTATATAGAGGAGCATCCATGGCAACCACTTCCCCACCTTTGTCCGCTGGTTTAAATACAATTTCATCATCATTGCAAAGTCGCTCAAGACAGCATTTCTGAGAAGCGTTCAAATTAACATAAAGATTCTTATGCTTCTTTTCTTTATAATATAAATAAAAGTCATGTTCACATGAACGCTGGAAGCATTCTATTAAACTAGGCATTGGTGGTATAAAAGAACTTTTCCTTTTACAAGCTTGCGACTCATATGTTAAGTCATTGTTTACTAAATCTTGAAACAGTACCTTAAGTGCTAGTTTCCTCGTAAAAAGGCGAAGTGCTATTAACGTTTCAGAAAGTTCACTTCCTCTGGAGGGAATAAAGGAAAGTCCTCTGTTAAGAATGGATTGTTCATCTACGGTGAATTCTCTTGATGTTAAATTAAAAAACAAAGTGTTCAGTTCCTTGTCTTTCTCCTTGGTTCCGGTGTTTCTCCTGACAACTTTCTCTTGCCTCTGCCTCTGCTCGTCGAGCGCACCTGCGCTCTGCTCTTGTACGGGAGAGGGAAGTTTAAAGGTAAAGCTGGGGCTGCATAGCCCTTAGCCATATGGCTATCCGACTTTGGTCTTGCTCCCAGCCCCTCATTAACCTTCAAACATTGCTGGTTGCATGGAAGAGATGAGTTGGTAGGGGTTAGGTCTCTATTTGCTAAGTCGCTAATCGACTCCTTATTTGCGGAAGGCTCATTCAGTACATCAGCATGATTAGTTGGCTCAGGCATACTTATGTGGAGCGTATCTATTGGATTATCTGGTTCCGGAGCAGCTCCATTAGCCCTCGGCCACACAAAAATGCGGCCCATTTGGAAGTCCTGGCAGTCACGCTTTAATTTCTTAAGCTTGATTTGTTCAAGCTTACTACTGTATTGTGTTAACTGTCTAAGCATACTATTTAATTTGGAGACACAAAGTTCACTTTTAAAGTTCGTTATTATGTTTTTATGCTCACCTTCCACTTTGATTAAGTCCGCTTCTAAAGGTGAGAAATAGTCTATTAACAAGTGAATGTATTTGGTACCAAAATCGATGTTTAACTGCTGCCATCTGCATAAAAGTTCAGGATGGCTGTCTCCATAGCTTGGCATGCATAAGACTCGCATGCCTCGCGGAATCACTTTAAAATGTAGGCACGCCTCCATGTGCCTTCTTTGCCATATAAGCCGATGTAGTTTATACAAATCATTTTCTAATGTTCTTAGTGCCCCATAGAAGTCCTGCAGATTTTCAGTATCCTGCATAACAACATGCGGTGTATTACCTTTGATGTCAAATTAAGCAACGGATTATCCTGTTGATGAAACAAGTTGTTCCAGTCATCGGTACAGCTTGTACCTGCCGGGTTGTAGTCAAGCTCTATGTTGAGCAAATCCATCGTGTGCTGGTCAATTAGGCAAATAATGAATAAAAATAGCAACAAGCAAAAAGTGACCATCCAAAGTTTCCTTCCAAAAACTAATGCTGAGCAAACTGAAATAACATGAAAACTGCAAGGAACCACCACGATACGAACCAAAAATTTATTAGTAAAAACAAGCGCTTTCACGCACCATCCCGGTGCGCTTCATCAGGTTACAATCAATGAAAGAATCTCCCATCTTTATATATAAAATCTTCCATCAATTAAACAATCAATCCCTCAATTTAAGAAAATTTAGTGAATGATTTAAAGGGGAAAGTGCATCTCATGCCTGTAGCATTTTAAAACAATCATGTATTTCATGAAAATTTCCTTTCTTAAAAACACATTTGAATTCATGACAAAAACACAATTCAAATAAAAATAAAAAATAAAAATGTATAATCAAATAAACATTTGATCATAAACATATTAGCTATAGATGTGTCTATTGAAAGATCATGATGTTCATTATGCAAATCCACAAAATATTTGTGTAGAATCTTATCTGTGAGAATACATGCTTAATAAGACTATATCATTATATACATATGCACAAAAGTTATAAATAAATACTAGTATAATAATGTAACTGATGTCATATATTAAATGTATGTATTGGATATGAATCCATTGTGCCTAAATACTAGTTACATTAATGATTTCATTAGTTATAATATCAAATATACTAGAAAAACATACTATATCTATAAACCTATATGCTGCTTATATAACTATATGCAAACAGTGATAGAGCATAATAAAGACCCCAACCAAAAACCAGAACTTAATAATGACAAATTATTTTCTTTAATTAAATTATTTACTTTCGGCTTATCCCGGTTAGGGGTCGCCACAGTGGAACTCCAGTCAGCTAATGTTTGGTAGTGGATTTTTACGTGCCGAGTTACCAGCCCTGATGCACAACCTTCAACGAAGGCACGCCCATTCACACGTCTCCACACAGAAGACGCTCTAGCTGAGAATCGAACAGGGCAACGTCTTGCTGTGAGGTGACAATGCTACTGCAGCACTACTACATATATATATATATATATATATATATATATATATATTTATGCCTTGTTGGATGGCACAGGCCTTGTGCAGCTATCCTGGGACTGGGGTCTGACTGGTGTTTTCAGATTTGAGGAAAGCTACGTGCAGACATCACTTTTATGGCCCACTCACCCTACGGCCAACGTCAGATTTCCCATGTACCTTGCAGTGACTAAAGTGTTTGTATACTGGCCAGACGTTTGAGTAGCTAAGCAGAGGATCACCCAAAGGTTATGAATACTGCAACATGGAAAAGGACATCGATGGTTAAAGATTTTACACAACTATTCTTTCTCCTAGATTGTACATCAGGAGAGAGTACTGCCACTCTTTTGTTGTCCCTGAAGCCTGCCATCCTGGTCCATCTCAGGTTGTGCAGCTTGGAAGATCTGACATTAACTTCTCTCAAGCACATTTTTTTCTAAACATATACCATATATTATTAAAGAAGTCGGGAATAAAAAAGAACTTTTTCTGTCAGAAAAATGATTTCCACATTTTGTGTTAGAGAAGAATCCAATACCCACTGCAAGCAGAAATACCTCTTTTTCTTTTATTTATCATACATGTTTTCAGCGTGGCTTTCCTAATCTTCAGTTAAAGTGCTTTCATCTCTCATTTTGGGTTACATTTCAAGGCAGCAGCCTCTAATGAATGACTTGTTGACTGTTCCACCATTGGCATCTCAGTTTTGTCTTGGAGAAGCCAACATTGTACCCATTTGAGCAGGTTGGATCAGTCCCATTTAAATATCTGTTTTGCAAGGCAATCATTTTATGGGCTGTGACACTACAGTCCCTGATATGCAGAGTCTCATTTGCAGTGACCCCTAGTGAGGACCAGTTGCAGAATGAACATTTCTTTAATACCCTATGAAAACTAGTGTCTGAAACCTGCATTATTCGGGTTGTTTGCCCATGTTTTTTTTCCAAAACTGTAGAATAAAATGGAGAGGGATCTTACAAATTCTGGGTGTCCACATGCAATTTAGATGTTACCTGTAGAGACCTAAGACCTTTCAGTAGACAGTTGTATGTGGCCTTTGCTTAAGGAAGAATAGCAGGCTGGTATCTAATCAAATCCTTTCCAAGAAGCTCATTAGATTGTGTTTTGGTACAAAAGGCATAGGAGAACATTTCTAGGACGTATTCTTTAAGACCATCTTCTGCTTCAGCAATGTCTTGGCACAGAGCATTTGCAAAGCAGTCTGTCCACACATTTTCTGAACTCTACAAACTGGACCTGTAGTCCATGAGTAGAGCAATGTCTGGAACCCTTATCTAGAAAAGGCTGATCTGAGGTGGAAAGAAAAGCCAACCATTGTTTTCTTTTCTTTTTCCATTTCCTGAATCCTGATGTAGATATAGGATTCTTCTCATATGTTATGAATTTTACTGCAACAGTGAACCATGTGAAGAATATGATAAACCTGTGTGAGAAACTCACCGTAGCAATAGATGTTCAAATAGGGATCACTGTTACTGTACCAACTTCCTCCCTCCTTACCTCCTCTTCTAGGTGTGTTCTTTGGATCTCTAGATGTTAGCTAGGGATAAGAACCAAAATAAATGGCTGTTTTCCCCGCTGGCTATGTCAACTTTTTTAACCCTAGCATCTAAAGCCAAGGTTCATCCCTCTGTTATTTGACCTTTACGTTATTGAAGGCTCTTCCCTTCATAGGGCATAGCATTCTCTCAGGCCAAAAAGTTAAGATGGCTTGGTCAGGCTGCATCTTTTAGCAAAGGAGCAAACCTTTCTTCCTTCTGTTGAGGAGATGACCCATGCCCACATGTCTGAAGATCAGTATGAGTTAGTCCAATTCTAATATATCAGACATCCTTCTCAGGCATTTGTTGCAGTTTTAAGTTTCTCACACAAGTGTAACTGCACCATTCATGTCCCAGAAGAGGCTTTACTTGTCAGATCAGCCAGTCAGTCTTGTGTAAAGATCTCAAGATGGGTCCCAACAGGTAAAATAAGTTGTTGAATCTGTACCCCATTTTAGGGAAGGGGTTGGGTTTTCTCTCAACACCTCCTGCTTCCAGACGAGTTGGATGAGCAGTGTCTTGTGCATGTTCAACCCAGCATATCTTGTTAAATTTGGTTTCAAATAGACATCCTATAGAGGCTTGTACCCTTACTTGTACTGGGCAGCCAGATGGCATTACTTGCCATTATGGATGCCTTTTGACACTTCATGATGTTCTTAGTGTTTCACTGTTGCAGTCATCACATTCAGGTTATCTGCTTGCAGTAGCCCTCAGTCGGCCTGATTATCAAAGTCTTGGGTCCTGCGTCGGTTGCTGTCTCATCTTCCATGACGTCAGGTAGTCAGGGGTATAAAGCATGCAGCCGATGCCATTACATCCGTCTTTCTTCCTGTGCGGTGCCTGAAGCAGAAGCAGTTCACAAGTGCCAGTCGGCCAACTCTTGAAATTTTTGTTTTCGAGTTTCAGATCCGAAATATTCAACTAAGCTAAGCACCCCGTTGGGGATCCTTTTTCTTGCTCTAAACCAATGTCAGTAAAAGTTAATTGCATTTCTTGTGGAAAGCAAATACCTCTAAAGATTTTAATTTGTACTGCATTCCTTGCTTAGGCCCAGACCACGATGTACCTCACTGTCGGTTTTGTGCCTTATTCAAACCTTGTACTATTCGTTGTCTGTTCATTTACGCTTCCAAATATTTTGGTACTTGGTTCAATTATTCAGAAATGGCTTCAGTAAGCCACCCGGCTACTGACTTTCCGAAAAAAACACAAAGATAAAGACAGCGACGGACCACATAGGTCCAAAGCTGCTGACGACGCTTCTAAGCTAGGCACCAGTTCGCCGGTACTCAGTGAGGCGCTTTCGCAGCCCCTGATACCTGCTAATTCAGATTCTCAGGCCTCTACTGAGACCCATTCGGAGTCTGGTATGCCGCGAGATGCTTTTTCGACTGTGGAACTTGTAAATGTCTCTACCTTGGATGGGTTCAAAGCCGCTGTGCAGGCATCGGCTTCTGAGGGCATATTCAGGCCTACTGACTTGCATATTAAACCAACGCCATTTTCTTTTTCAAGGCCTAAAACTCGATCCATGCCTAGAAAACTGACACCCAGACCGCATGGTCAGGCCCCTATGCCTAAAAAACAAATTATAAGAATGGCTGACCTTATTGCTCTAATCAGGCGAAGCCACCCTTCCCCCTCTAAGAGACCTAGGACTGATTTTCCTTCTGATCAGGATTCTGAAATTTCCCAGGATTCTGAAATTTCTGTTTTCGCTGATGACCAGGATTTACCCTTATCTACCTATGAGGATTCTGATGCAAAGGACTACATTCCCTCTGCTTCCCCTCCAGAGGATTTCTCTTTTGGTGAAACCTTGCATACTCTTAAGGAGCATTTCTGCTGGGAAAGCCAGGATTGCTCTGACTCCAAAAAGAGTCTTAGGGAATTCGTACTCCTGCCTCAACACAGGCTTTTAGCTATCCCTCCTGTACTGGACATTGCAGATGTCTTCTCGGAATCCAGCCTGGCCCATGACACTTTACCTTCTGCTCCCAGAAAATCTGATAGGTATTGCAGGGTACCTGACTCTCTCAAGTTCCTTTTTATAAATCCTACTGCGGATCCTGAGACCATTTCACAGGGACCCAAGGGCATTAAGGCTACTACTGGCAAAAATCCTACCCCCTCAGATAGGGATTCCAGGGTGCTGTGTAGATGGGGTAAGAAGGTATACACTTCTGCAACTTTGGCCATTAGGGCCTTAAACTGCCAGTTTCATATCTTAAAGTATCAGCAGCATATTATTGGATTGCTTAAACAGAAAATTATGTTGATTCCCGACTGTGCTGAAAATGAAGAATTACAGGATTTAATGCATTCAGCTGTACAAGTTGGAAAACATACTTTGCAATGTGGTTTTGATTCATTAGAGGCATCATGCAGGGCTGGTGTCACTGGGTCTGTACTTAGAAGGCATGCTTGGCTTAAGGAGCAATCTTTGCCAGATCATGTTAAAGCTAAATTACTGGATGCTCCCTTAAACCAAGACTGCCTGTTTAGCAACAAAGCAGAAGTACTTAAAAAGATGGAGGAAAAAGCAAAATCTATGCAAACTGTTAAAAATTTCCTACAAGTACAGCCTCCCAGATTTAGTAGGCATTGGCCCTCTAAGAATTGGTCCTTTCCTGCCTCTTCCAGGCCTTCTTAGTCCAAACCCAGAACCAGCAGAACACCCAGGCTTCAGTCCCAAGGTACTCACAGGCCTAAGCAGAGGGGGGCTCCCACTTCCAAAGCAGGGAGTAGTAAGACCCCCCTATGGTAAACTGCCTCAATGACTTAACGTTAAACCTTCCAAGCCCTGCTCAACTGACTGTTCCTTTAGCGGGAAAGATTGCCCTGCATGCAAAAAATTGTGAACTGAGTAGCCAGGACAAATGGGTTTTAAATATTGTTTCCCAAGGATACAGATTCCACTTCCACTCCTTACCACCCCCAAACGGTTGGTCAGACTTACCCCCAAATCAGTGGGCAGAGGCTCAAAAGCAAGTTCTCTCTCAAGCATCAGAGCTATTCAACCTGTCCTAAAAGAAGAATGGGGGCAAGGTTTCTACTCAAGACTTTTCCTGGTACCCAGAAAAGACAACTCCTGGCGTCCTATCCTGTCTATCCTAAACACATTTTTGGTAATCCCAAAATTCAAGATGCTAACTCTTCATCAGCTGCTTCCCATGCTAAGCAAAGATGCCTGGTTGGCAATACTGGATTTAAAAGGACCCTACCTGCACATCCCAATAAGGGAATCTTGCAGAAGATACCTACACTTCAGAGCAGGCTACATGCACTACCAGTTCTCTGCACTGCCCTTTGGCTTATCTACTGCGCCCAGGGAATTCACAAAATGTCTAGCTCCAGTCGTTGCATTTTGCAGGCAAAGAAATATTCAAATATACCCATACTTGGATGATTGTCTAATTCAGGCAGAAAGCCAGGACATGCTATTACATCGTCTGGCATTTGTAAAGAAATTGCTAACTTCTCTGGGGTACACCATAAACGAAAAGAAATCACATCTTGTACCATGCCAACAAATTGTATTCCTGGGAGCAAGCTTGAACACAACTTCCCAGATAGCCTACCTCACGCCAGAGAAACAAGTTCATTTGACAGCCTACTTCAAACTACTGGCCACAAAGACCCAGCTGTCTGCAAGGAAAGTACTGGAAGCCCTGCGGTTCATGGCCTCTTGCATTCTACTAATTTCATATGCAAGTTTGCATATGAGGAAACTACAATGGTATCTGAAAAGCTTATGGTGTCAACATTCTCAGGATTTAGAATCAATGATTCCTATCATACCTTGCCTATGCCTAGAGTTCCTGTGGTGGGCAGAGACCTGCCACCAAAACAAGGGACTGCCATTCACTCTACCCCCTGCCCCCCACACCCTAACAGACGCATCAGACTATGCATGAGGGGCTCACCTGGCAGGGCAGTGCATTCAGGACAAATGGAACACAAGTTAAATGCACCTGCATATCAATCAAAAAGAAATGTTAGCTATACAGAATGCTTTGACAGCCTTCAAGGACCACATTCTTCCAGGACAATTATTGGTAAAGACAGACAAAGACCACTGTTATGTGGTACATAAACAAGCAGGGGGGAACCTACTCATACCCTCTTTGCAGACTAGCCATGGCTCTGTGGAACACAGCCTTGAGCTACCAAGTGCACCTACAGGCTCAATTCCTGCCAGGAAAGCTAAATGCACTGGCAGACCTAAGCAGAAATCTCATGGACCCACACGAGTGGAAACTGGAACTGAAGATATTCAACATGTTGAGAAACAAATGGGAGAGCCCAGAGATAGACCTGTTTGCTTCCCCCCAGAACTACCAATTGGATAAATTCTGCACAAGGACTCCCCACAAACAAGCTTGGAAAGTGGATGCCCTGTCTTTCACTTGGAAAAAACTGTCAGTTTATGCCTTTCCCCCTCTGCCTCTCCTCTCTAAGGTGCTACTAAAGATCAAACGGGACAAACCAATACAATACTGATTGCACCAGACTGGCCAAGCCAACACTTGTACCCCCTCTTGCACAGTGTGTCATTGCTAGCACCATGGCATCTGCCTCAGACCCTGCCCTGCTGTCCCAGCAGGAGGGCCAGATTCTGCACCCACAGCTTCAAACCCTGAACCTGGCAGCCTGGCTAATTACCTGATCTCTCCATTACCATCCATCAGTAAGCAAGTGATGGATGTCATTCTGGAGGCAAGGAGGCCTAGTAGTAGAAAATCCTATGCTTAAAAATGGAAAAGATTCTATTCCTGGAGCCAAACTCAGGGGATGGGCACAGCAACACCCAATTTACCTCAGATTCTTCAGTACTTAACTGCGATGCTTCACAAGGGCCTTTCCTTTTCCTCCATCAAAATTCATGCCTCAGCCATTTCAGCTCATTACAATACAGAACCACCCCTCTTCTCTCACCCACTGCTGAAGCAATTCCTCTGAGGGGCCGAAAACTTAGACCACCCAGGAGAGCCCCCTACTCCATCCTGGGACCTTAACTTTGTATTGGAAAAGCTCACTCTACCGCCCTTTGAGCCAGCTGCAAATGCAGAGATGAAATTCCTTTCTTGGAAAACAGCCTTCCTTCTAGCCATCACTTCAGCAAGAAGAGTGGCTGAATTACAGGCCCTCATGGCAGTGGAGCCTTTCATCATCTTTCATGCGGACAGGGTGTCCCTCAGGACCAATCTCTCCTTCTTGCCCAAGGTGGTATCCAGTGTGGCCCTTAATCAGTCCATTCATTTGCCAACCTTCTTTTCTAATCCACAGAACAAAGGGGAACAAATGCTGCGGTTCTTGAACGTGCACAGGCAACTTAGATTTTACTTGGACAGGACTAAACCTCTCAGGAAATCTGAACAGCTGCTGGCTGCATTTGCTGCAGGGGCAGAGCGGAAGGCCATCTCAAAGCAAACCATTTCTAAGTGGATAGGCCATTGCATTAATTTCTGCTATAAGCACCATGGAAAACCTACCCCACAGGGAATAAGACCACATTCAGCCAGGGCTGCATCTACCTCTACAGCCTTTCTCAGAGGTGTCCCTACCAGGGACATCCTAGAAGGTGCTACCTGGAGTTCTGTACATACCTATACCAAGCATTACCACTTGCCAATTGTTTTCTAAATCCAGAGCTGGCTTTGCCATTGCAGTCTTGCAGGGCCTTATATCTGGTCCTAATTCTATCTAATAACCTCCTCCCATCCTTAGCTTTGGGAATCTACCCAAATGTAATGACTGCAACAGTGAAACACGAAGAACATAGTATAGTTGTGTACACTTACCGTAAATGTAGATGTTCAAGTGTATTCACTGTTGCAGTCCTGGATACCCTCCCTTCAGCCCTCTGACTTCTATTGACTGTACCTCTATTCTTGTTTACTATGCTGAAAGCTTTTTAGTGTTTTTGATTTTTTGTTGGAGGTGTAACCTTGTATATAATTGCTTCACATTATGGGGGCACCTGACATCTGGGGCAAGAAAAATGAATGTAATAGCATCGGCTGCATGCTTTATTCCCCGGAATACCTGACATCACGGAAGATGAGACCGCAACTGACTCGGGGACCCAAGACTTTGATAATCAGGCCGACTGAGGACTACTGCAAGCAAATAACCCGAATGTGATTACTGCAACAGTGAATACACTCAAATATCTACATTTATGGTAAGTGTACACAACTGTACTTTCTTGGGACCGTAGAGGATTCCCCCAGTTTACTAAGGATTGGCATTATTTCCAGTAAAACGTATTGTCATTCATGCTTTTTCTCAGCATACAGAATGTCTGTCAAGGTATTGGGTGTGGTAGCTGGAATCTCTTGGGAGAAGGATTGCATATATACTGTTTCATGGATAATTGACTGCACTTCCCCTACCCCATATGGGGAGTTTTGCCTTCTCCTTGCCCATTACTGCTGAATGCTGACTCCTACAACTATGGAGGAAAGAGAAAGTCACATGAGTGGATTCACTGCCAGTTTGCTTGTGTAAGATCACACCAGCAGTTGTTTCCTTTAAGGAAGGATGAGTGCTAAGTGTAACATCAGGGGAGTTAAAATTAGTGATTTTAAACCTTATCAGTGTTGCATTAAAAAAAGAGCAAGGTAATGCTGTTTTCTGTTAGCCAACAGCGGACTTCCTGGAAATATCCTTTCATTGGGTACTTCTCTGGTTGCTGTCCCTAGAGGTCACCACAAGTTAAACAAAATCCTCTCCAATGGCAACAGTAGTCTTTATTGGAGTGGTGCTGTGCTCATTCCATTGCTGACCTTTCTTGCCCTTGGATAGGGCTCAGAAGGTCATGACTAGATGAGGACTATGAAAAGTGTCCAGACTGAGTCTGTTGCTTCTCTTACTTTGATGGCATACATACTTTTTCTTTCATGTGCATATCTGAGGATACAGGTGCTTCAGTGGACTGTAAAAGGTCACTTGCCTCAGGGCCACCACCCAGTAGTGGACCTTTTTCTGGTTTCATAGACGTGTTGGACCCCGGTGTGCTGGACTGTCCCTGCTATTTTTTCATGTGTCTGTACTTTCTTCTTAATCTATCATAAACTCTGATAACAAACTTTTTGGGCTGGGGACTACAGCTTCTCTTACACAATCATACAAATGCATGTGGTTCTCAGCTGTAGAAGTGATTCTATATCACCCATTTGGGAGCTAAGAGTAATCTTATTAGTTGTGAAGGCTGTAGAGGAGAGTAACTTTAGAGGCTTCTAACCTGGCCAAACAACTAGCTTGCTATGTGGTATCTAAACAAGGGATACAAAATCATATACTGCCAGAGGCTACACTCATCTGGTATTGGATCAAATGCAAGAAGTATTATCTCTCAGAAGTACACATCTCTGGGGAAATGAGCAAGATGGTGGACTCCTGAATCACTCCTCCAGTCCTCATCTGGAGCTGCAAATTTAGACATGATACTTTGTTGTGATTTTCTGTAATAGACGCAGTCCACAGATTGACTTATTTACCACTCGTGATAATGCAGTTGTCTTTATCTGTTCACTGTAGCCAGACAAGAAAGAGGTAGCAATAGCTTTATTCTTTGTCCCATGGCATGAGAAATTCTTATGTACTTTCCTACCAATCCCATGCTTCATTGGAAAGTTTTAGGAATCTAGACCAAGATTTATTTTTGGTGCCTCTTGGTGTCTGAGAATGGTATGATGTCCTTCCTTAGATCATTTTTTGCACTATTTAAAACTGTTGGGTTATCTCTCCCGAAAACCTTGATAATCCATCTAAAGTACCAAAGCTATAACCTTCCATAGAGCCATATGTTTGATATATGACCTGTACCTGCAAACCTATAAACAGATGTATGAGCATAAATTCGATTATATCTTTGCCAGTCTGAAATCTGGTCTCGCATCCATCAGTCTTTTCCTATGCTTGGTAATTAGTACCACTGGCCTTCACTGGCTCAGATATATGCCCAGCTGTGGAACCTTTATTATTTTCTGTCAGTTGCATTGCTGCTTGATTCTTTATTAAATGTCAGCTAGGAGGAGTAAGTGTGACTAGGGTAAGTAGATTCCCTTCAAGGATCTGCAATCCCAGAGCCTTTTCTGCTTAGTTGCAGAGCATGACTAAGAAAATTGTATGATCTGTCAATCCTTTGTTTCAAAGACCTTAAAGAATATGGCTTTTGTCTCTCGTCTCCAACTTGGAAACCCAACGCTTCACTGAAGTATAGATGGCAGACCCTTCAATCCCTGGCACCCCACTCATTTAAAAGAAAAAGCGTAGGCCTAGGCCTGATATGACAACCTAGTCAGACTCTGCTGTACTTGTAGAGGTTTTGGAATGCACAGTACACCAGAGACCTGTTCAGATTTCTTCTACTGTGACTCAAGTGGTGGCCGGTATGACATCTGAAGCTCAGACATCTGAAATGATTGACGTTACAGATGATGGTGAGAAGGGGAAACCCCACATAATTTCTAGAAGACCCAAAGGCAAACCACATATCCTCGTTAGAACAAATACAGGGTTTGTTCTTTCAGGTTCGTAAGCGGTTCAGCTGCCACATTTAGTCAAAGCAAGACTGCACCTAGGAAAAATAAATGACTAAAAATATTTCTTTCCCTCAGCCATCCAAGGAAAAGGAGTAGATGGATTTTTCACAGGCCCTCATCAAGGCCATAATGGCATTTAGGCCACCATCCTTTGCAGGACCTATCCTACTACTGTTTCTCCTACCATTCCCCAAGACCCTTAGATTCTTCAGATGAGCTTTCCTTGTCCTATTCATTCCAGATCCAGTCACCAGGCCACGAGTTTTCTGACTTTCTAGTGACTCTTCTGTTGAAGCTTCATTTGGGGAAACAGTTGTTAATATAATGAAGTATTTTGAATGGGAATCAAAGCAGTTTTTTGAAGTTCAGCAGAGATATTATAACCTCGTAGAAGTAGACACACCTGCTCCTGCACCTGTACCACCTGTTCTGGAAGCTTTTCTTAATGCTTTTGCATCCACTTCCACTACACCAGACACGGTCACCAGTTCCTAAAGGGACTGACAGGTTTTACAAGGTACTTGAAGACTTGAAATTTCTGTACAAAAACCCCGTGGCAGACCATTCTGTGTTTTTCACACCTAGACAAGCCTGCTAAATTACTACCTGCTGCCAATGGTCTTCCTATACATAAAAATAGCAAGGCAGTGGGCAGGACAGGGAAAAGGATTATGTGTTTCTCCCACTGTGGTTTTTACAGCTCTGAAATATCAAACGAAGACTAAATGCTTCTCTATTCCAAGCAATTTAAGTAAAATATTATCCCCTGGCATACCTGGAAGCCAACAACAGCCTTATCTATGGTAGCTTAGGATTCCCAAGTGGCTAGATACAGCATAAAATGCAGCTATAATGAAGTAGAAGCTTCCTCCAGGTCAACTGACATAGGATATTCTTCATGTTTCACTGTTGCAGTCATTACATTTGGGTTATCTGCCGACCGACACTTGTGAACTGCTTCTGCTTCGGGCACTGCACGGCAAGAAAGACTGGTGTAATGGTGTCGGCTGCATGTTTTATACCCCTGACCACCTGACATCATGGAAGAAGGGACAGCAACCGACGCAGGACCCAAGACTTTGTTAATCAGGCCGACTGTGGGCTACCTGCAAGCAGAAAACCCAAATGTAATGACTGCAACAATGAATACACTCGAACATCTACATTTATGGTAAGTGTACACAGCTGTACTTTCTGTGATCAGGTGTGCATGGTTATGTGCACGGTTATGTTCTCAGCACACAGACATGTCAGCTGATGCATGGAGGGCATAGATGGGGACAACCTGACAGTTCAGGGACAGTGGCCTACAAATCTAAGATCAGAGCATATAAATCTGAATGAAATTAGGACACTAATACAGCCCCTGTAGATCTTTTCTAATTCTTGGGAGCCAGATCCCTTAAGGGTATTCACAGACAGCACAATGTTCATATGGTACAGAATCAAGCGGGGGGGGGGGCATAAAATCTTGTCAACTTTGCAGACCGTCTCTTTTGTCGTGGTAGCAGGCCACAAATGCAACCCTCACTCTCCAAGCAGTTTATATTCCCTCACGTGATAATGACCTGGCAGACTTTAAAAAGACCCCCCCCCCACTGGCTGCAGAACAGGGAGATCTTTCTAGACATACTGCACAAATAGAGAGGGCCACAGATTGATCTGTTTGCCTCTATCAGCAACAAAAAAACTTCTATTTTGCACCAGGAACTGCTGTCCTCAAGCTTGGCAAATGGGCGCAATGTCCTTTCTTTGAAAAGGGTGTTCTTGTATACCTTCCCTACTCTTCCTGTTCTTCCCAAGGTCTTATGAAAGATTCAAAGAGACTAACCTGTTAGCCAAGGCAGCATTGGCTCCCCCTTGTCTACTACCTAGCCAAGAGGTATTACCAGAAGCTTCCCTCCACAGTAAACTTGCTCACGCAACAGAAGTGTTCACTGCTTCATCCCTCAACATGACATTGATGGGGTTCTGATACCTTTTAGATATCAATTTTCTGAGGACAATGCTTAAGGTCCTCCTGGAGGCAAGAAAACCCACTACCAGGAAATCTTGTGCAGCAAATCTTGCATAGTATATGGTATCCAGCTAAAAAAAAAAAAAAAAGGACCCAGTACAAGCTAATACCCCAATTGTCTTGTCTTATTTGTATGAGCTGTTCAAATCTAGCCTAGGATAATCATCTATTAAGTCAGACATTTCAGTCATATTTGCTTGTTTACCTCTGGACCCTTCTAACCAGACTAGAGGTAAAACAGATGACCTGACTGAAATCACTGTTGCAGTATTCCTGACATATGGGTTGTCACAATTGACATCCAGCAGGGGGTATCAAATGTTTATCTTTCCAATGTTGTGTGTCCAATACTTGACCTCAGCTCATATGTGTTGGGGTATATAGATGGACTTATGAGCATTGATCCTCAGAGTATCTTGTCACCAGCCCTTTCTTTTTTACTTACATTGTTTTGTTGAAAGTTATTAAATATCGACTGTGAGGAACAAGTGAGTGTGTGGAGGCAGATTCCGTGCAAGGACTTGCATAGTATTATTTTTCCCTAGGCCCAAAACATGATCACAAATCTTGCTCAGTCTGCCAATCATTCATTCCCAAAACCCTTGAGTCAGTGCTTTCTGCTGTCAACATCTTTCTAGAGACAAGTATAAATGATTGGTCCATTCAAAGATGGCTAATTCCGCATCCTCTGATGTCCTTCTGCCACTGAAGAAAACATTGAAGATGTCTTGAACAGATCCAAAGTCCGATGTACCCTCTGAGGTTACAGAACCTGTGATACATCAGGTTACTTATCAGTTACCTGTTACAGAGACCCCATTGGAGGATGTTATGGCTCCTGAGGCCTTGCAGACTGCTAATACATCCGAAGAACCACATCTCATCATTTCTGAGAGACATTAGGGTGTCCCACAAATTTTAGTTAGGGAAGAGATCCCAGGCTGTCTAACAGAAATCAGACCTCTGCATCTTATCTAGGCAGATGCAATGCCTAAAAAGAAAAAGAAGACTAGGCATGTGGCCTTTCCCCTCAGCATCTAGGGAAAAGAAGTGGATAGACTTCTTAGGGGTTATTCAGCGCTATTATGTCTTTGAAACATTGCTCCTTTAGGTCTCTGCCTTCCACAAGTTACTCCTCAAAAACCTACCCTAGTTTCCACCTCTTCTGAAGAAGAGGACTACATCTCTGGCCATTGTCTGGACTGTTCATTTCAGCTGCATTCTTCAGGACAAATCTCTTCTGATGAGAACTCCCTCTCACTAGATTCCTCCCATTGAGGAAGCCTCCTTTAGGGAGACAACTCAGAACATGATGAAACACTTGGCAATCCATGCAGATCTGTGATGTTCAGAAGAGGTACTGCAGCCTTTTGGAAATTGGTACCCCTGCCTCTTCTTCAGTTCTTCCTGTCCTTGAGGCTTTCCAGGATGCCTTTGTCTATCTGTTCTGCACCTGATTCTTGTCCACAAGCTTCTAAAACACCAGACAAGGTTTACAAAGTGCCTGATGACATGAAGTATTAATACTAGAATCCAGTAACACTTCCCCCTGCAGTAGCTCTCTCTCTTCAGATAAGTCCTCTAAACTTCTGCCTAATACTAATGCCCTACCTATGGACAAAAATAATAGGGCTATGGCTAGATGAGGAAAGGTGTACACCTCTGCCGTCCCTGCTTTTAGAACAATTTACTACCAGATTCAAATGACAGTGTACTTGTGCATTCCTTAAAGTTATGCTAGACCGACCTACAGCAAAGTCTAAGCATAAAATGCAGAGCTTACTATCCCAGATCAAATATCCAGGCACAGCAGTAAGTGTAGTTAAGATGATGTGGGTGTTTCTTGTAGAGCAGCTGCCACTGGATCTGTTATTCACAGATATGGATAGCTTTTTAAGTCAGCTTATCCTTGAAGACTCCAAATTAAAAATTTTAAACTCTGCCTTGGACAACTTATTTTTGGTTCCTCAGGCTGCCAAGACTGTTCAAAGCTCTAAGAACCAAGGTAAGAGCATGAAAGACAGCAGGCAGATTTCTACTCTCCTTAGTTCATAGATATCATAGAAACTACCCATCTAAAGTTACCTCCTTCATTAAAAGGGATCCTAGGCTAGCTCTTAAACAAAGAAAAAACCCTAGGAGAAAAAACCCTAGGAAAAGATACTCTGGAAAAACCACATAGGGAACCTCTAGTGATGAGGCCTCCCATTTGAAGCAAACATCTATGACTACTTCTTCAGCAGTCTTTCCAAAATGCTGTGTCTTCACACACTTGCCTTTTATCCTTCAAACATTTAGTGTCACTAGATCTGAAGGATGCCTACTTACGCATACCCATTCATCCTTCTTGCAGGAGATTACTAAGGTTTTCTGCTGGTTCTTCAAATTTTCAATTCACTGCCCTGCCTTTTGGTCTTTCCACAGCACTAAAAGTGTTCACAATGTGTCTAACTCCAGTGATAGCTTTCTGTCACACTCCGGGGATTCCAGATTTCCCCTACCTGGACAACCTACTGATCCAAGCTATTTCCCTAGAAATTCTTCTTCTGCACTTAATCCGCTAATGTTCAGGATTTCACTGTAAATTACAAAAAAATCCCACATGGTCCCTATGCAAGATCTGATTTTCTTGAGCTGCAGACTAAACCAAATAAAATGCAAGCCTCCCTCCCCCAGGAGAAAGTTCATAGTCTCTCCAATTTTCTTCTAAAATGTCTCCTGGACAAACCATTGCTCAGCAAGGGTGATGCTAAGGACTTTGAGATTCATGTCAGCCACCATCCCTATGCTCCCCTTGACCAGACTTGGCATGAGAAAAATCCAGTGGTACCCAAAATCTGTGTGGTCCTAGTACTGCCACCTCTTGGACACCCTGATTTCTTTCCTCCCTTGTCTCAAAAAGGAGTTGCTTTAGTGGAAGGAACAGGATAACCCAGGACTGCCATTCATACCACCACCTCCTCTTTAAAAAGTTCATGCACGCCTCAGATGAGGTATGGGGACGTAAAATCAAACCAAGTGCAGGGAAATAGCAACCTCAGTTTCTGAAAGAACATGTCAGTCTGAAGAAAATGCGGGCTCTTCAAGTTCTTCAGATTTTCGCCCATCTCTGGAAACCCGGGTCACTTCTGGTGTGCACAGAAAACACCACAGTCATATGGTACTCAAGCAGCTAGGGAAACACCAGGTCTTGCCAACTGCACAAGTTAGCACAGGAGGCATGGAACTTGGCAACCCAAGTGGATGTCTTGCTGACAGCCACATCCATCCCTTCTCTGGACATTGTGCTAGCAGACTCTGTAAGCCACTTCCTGGAGAATCTCCTGAATCATCACTGAACAGAGGTTTTCCACATGATTGTCCTTCAGTTGGGCACCTCTCAAATAGACCACTTTCTGTCACCAACCAACCATACACTCCTCTAGTTCTGCACCAGTTACCCTTGTCCCACATTCTGCAGGATAGATGCCCTTTCCTTACAGTAAACAAGGAAGTTCCACTATGTGTTTCCTTCTCTGTCGCTTCTTCCAAAAAATCTTCTCAAGTCACAAAAGGAAGCACCCAAACTCCTTTTACTGGGACCATTTTGGCTGAGGCAGCATTGGTTTCCCCTTCTATTTCACCTGACAAAGAGAAATTACAGTAGACTACCTCTTCTTCCGGACTTGAAACCTCAGGAAAAAAGGGATTGCTGCCAAATCTGCCATCTCCCAACTTGACCCTATGAATGATAGGATTTTAATTCCTCAGAGGCACCTCTCTTCTCTGAAGAGGTTGTTCAAGTTTTGTAAGAGGCCAGGGGACCCACTACTAGACAATTTTGCACAGCTAAGTAGAAAAAAATGTTCTTGTTGGTGCTATAAACATAGTCAGGACCCAGGCTTATCACAAGTTCCTTTTGTATTGCAATATCTTTGCAAACCACTTCAATCAGCGATCAGTTTTGGCATACTCTTCTGTAAAAGCTCACCTATTAGATATTAATGCCTGCTTTCCTGTTAGACCTCCTGTTATGGCTAGAGTGTGGAGGTCAAGCTTTTCTTTAGGGAAGTCTTGCATCTTAACCCACCAAGGAAACCCATATCTTCCTTGGGATCTTAAGTGTGCCTTAGAAAATCCTACACTGCCTGCTTCTGAACCAGCATCTTCCACTTCTTTAACTATCATTCTCTTGGCTTTCACCAATACTAGGAGAGTTTGAGTTGCATGCTTTCATAGCTAGCCCTCATTTTCCATAAGGACAGGGTAAGTCTCAGGGCTAATCCATCCTTCATGCCTATGGTAGTGCAGAACCTGTCCTTCAGTCACGCTATTTACCTACCACTTTCTTCCCCAGTGCACAAAGCAGGGGGAAAGGATTTTACATTCTCAGGACAGTCACAGGCAACTCAGATTATACCTAGACAAAGTTGGTCTCCAAACTGTTGCAGCTTGGAGTTCGAAGGCCATCTATTTCTACTACTCACTGGGCTGTAAAGACTTGCCTTCCTTCCCTAAAACACATTCTATTAGTGCAGTGGCTTCCTCTGGGCTTTTCACAAAGGAGTAGACACCAGGTTTGTCTTGGAGGCTACCACTTGATCCTCTGTGCACACCTTTACTAATCCTACCAACTTGATACTTTCTCCAGATCCAGGCAGCCTTTGCTAGGCTAGTCCTGTTTGGACTGCTGGACAACTCTTCTCAGTAGCCAACCACCCTTCCTTCCTCCATCTCTGGCGATCACCCATATGTCAGGAATACAGCAATAGTGATTTCATTCAGGGCATAGTACAGTTGTGTAAGAACTTACCATAGCAGTAGATGCCCTGCTGAGCAATGTTGCAGTATTATATCCCACCTTCCATCTCCCCCCTTCTCTGCCTCACTTCAATTTTCCTATTCTTTTTCCACTTTCTTTTAAACTCTGATCAGCTTCATCCCAGTGGATGCATTTTCTTACCTATTAGAGTGGAACCCATCAGTACCTCTCTATCAGTAGTCTCCAGGCTGCTGACTTGGAGATAGTCTGAGGAGCAGCCCTCACATATATATCTATATACCCCAATGCATAAGAGCTGAGATCATGCGTCGGATGTACAACCTTGGGAAGATAAAGCATTGGTGCTTTGGCTGGACATCAGCAGTGACAGGATGTGTCAAGTATGCTGTAGCAGTGATCAGTAGGACATCTACTGTTATGGTAAGTTCTTAAACGACTGTACATTTGTAAAAGGTGTATTGTACCTGAAAACTCCAATGAAAGCTATCCTGCCTGCTTGGGACCTCAACTTTTTGCTGGAAAAACTCATTCTACCCCCCTTTTAAAACAGCAGTCACTGCCTGTCTCAAAATCTGTACTTTAAAAAACATTCTTCTGGTAGCTCTTCCTTCTGCCAGAAGAGTCTCTGAACTACAGGCTCTTATAGCAACACCCTCCCTCCTTTATATTTCACAGTAATCAATTTTCTTTGCGGGCCATTCCCTTCTTTATGCCTAATGTGGTAAATGAGTTTTTCTTTCTTAATCAGACCATAAACCTACTTAACTTCTTCTCTAATCCAGAAAATAAGGGAGAAAGGATTCTGCATTTTGTTGATGTTCATAAACAACTTGAGTCTACCTGGATAAAACTAAAGATATTCACAAGTCCAATCCAACTGTTTGTCTCTTTCTGGAATTCAAAGATAGAGAACCCAGTTTCTAAGAAAGCTATTGCTAAATGGATTTCTAAAGCCAGTACCTTTTGTTATAGTCAACATGGCAGATCCATATCCACCATTTTATGGTAGTGGAGGAGACCTTTTACAACTGTTTTGAAGAAAGCATCCCCTAGAAAAGGAACAGACTTAGAAAAATGGAGACACCCTACAGACTAATTTTAGAGAGTCCACAAGCAGACTGTGATGCTGTAGTAATCCTGGCAGTCCAGCATTGGCTGGAACCCATGGCCAGTACTGCATCCCCATCTTTATCAAGCTATTTGGAAGCTGATAATGAGAGATTCTCTCATGTAAGTGATTAGGCTTCCAGTCCAAATGCAGATTTTTCAGGGACCCTCAACTTGACATTTGCAAAGTCATACTGTGTGCCTTCAGTATGATATAAGAATGTCATTTGGTCTTGATAAATGTGCAAAAGCAGCCATTAAAGTAGGAAAACTGCAGCACCAAGAAAACAACAGTTTGGGACAAGAATGTGATATAAAAGAACTTGAGCAAGAGGGAGTGTACAAATATTTGGGAACTGATGAAGGATCAACAGTAAAACATGAACAGATGCGAATAAAACTTAGTAATGAATACTTTAGAAGACTTACATTAATCCTGAAAACAGCATTGACATCTAGGAACAAAATTCAAGCTATAAACCAATTTGCTCTTTCTGTCCTAACTTACAGTTTTGGAGTGATTGACTGGCCCCAAAATGTATTGGATAGATTAGACAGGAAAACACGAAGGATGCTTCATGCTCACCAAATGACTTATAAAAATCAATGCATACCAAGATTATATATTCCCTGTACCAAAGGAGGGATGGGCCTCCTTGAAACTGATTACATGTATAGATCTGCAATCATGGGACCACACACACATTTGCTGAGCTCACAAGACCCAAACATAGTGAAAGTTTTGAAACATGAGAATAACTCCAAGATAACTTCTCTGCTTAGTCCAGCAGAAGCATGTCTGCTTCAAGTAGGAATGGAAATCAAACCAGAAGTAGATAAAATCAGGCAGCAACTGAATGTGCCAGAAAAAAAGAATATAAGGTGAAGGATCAGATGAGAAGGCAGGAAATGTGGAAAATGCATAAATATAGTTGCATGTATAGAAAACTCCTGGAAGAACCTCATGTTGATCAGGATCGAATGAAGGAATGGTTAAGGAGAGGCAAATTCAAACCAAGCCATGAAAGGTTAATATTGGTGGCCCAAGATAGTGGGCTACGTACACATTGGTTTACAAAGTCCATTGAACATGTGGGAGAAACGGACAGATGTAGGTTTTGTAAAACAGAATTGGAAACAGTTGCACACCTCATTGCTGGCTGTGACATACTAATGGCAGGAGGACTGTATACTAAAAGGGATAATAATGTGGCAAGGCACTGGGGATTGTGCAAACATGCTAATGATGTGGCTGAAGAACCCTGGAAACGTGAGCCACAAAGCATCATAGAAAATGATGAAGTCTGCATTACGTGGGATCACCCATTACCAGCAGTTGAAAAGATAGATGCTAGAATACCAGATATAGTGGTCCATGAAAAGAAGACAAGAAGTAGCATTCATCATTGAAATCACCACATCCAGTGACTACAGTGTCTTGCGTACAGAGACACAAAGTCATAAAATATAAGGATTTGCAGGCAGAAACAAAAGCAATGTGGAAGAAAGATCCCCAGACAATTCCAATAGTAGTAGGAACAACAGGTCTTATAAAAACAATCTACAATCATATTTAGATATGTTACCAATACATGTAATTCCATACGAATTGTAGGAAGAGTCAATAACAGGCAGAACAGCACTTCTGGCTGACATCAAGGATTGAAACAATATTAATTTCATGAATTTTAATTGTACTTTGACTTAGGAATGGGGTCCATTCCTATCATGATATTAGAAATCCAAAAGACTTGGAGAAATTAAAAGAGTGATGTCTTCAGTCATCATGTTGTAGAAAAAAGTAGCCCACAAAAACTGGCAGGCCAAAAAAAAGCCATAAACATGACAGAGTGAGCTAATGAGGATAATGAAGAGATTATGTATTGTTACTAATATGCAAGTATCCCAGAATTTCCAGATAGATGTTCAGAAAGATTGAGAGAGAAATTAGATGAATGAAAAATACTTGCACAAGAAAAACTTTCAAAAGCCTCAAATGCAAATTTGCATTAATAAAACAGGTCCATGAAAAATATTACATAGAAACTTTGGGCCACCTGTGTGAAGGCTGCCAGCCTAGCCAGATAGAATTGTGCATTTAATTCCATCATTTGTAAATATGAATGTCAACTACAGGCTTGTTGTCTTAAATGTAATGAAATGCTGTTACATGTGGAACTGGTAATAAATGTGACAACAGTGCACTCTACTGACAAAAGTAAAGCCTGTGGTGACCCTTTGAAGTCAACAGTTGTGTTGAAAAGTCTAGACGAAGAAATTCTTTCTATTGTTTTAACCAAGGGTTAAATTACTTGATTTAAACATGCAAATGTATTTTTATTGCTCTGTTCCTGACCAGCTGCAAGATAACAAAAGGGAGATGTTGAGAATGTAAATGTAGTTAATGTGTAGCCTGGGAACACCAGGAAAGTGTAAAAAGATGATGTAATGTTTATCAGAACTGCAATAGCAATTTCAACAGAATCAGAAGGCATGAAGCATTTTGTCTGTATCATCCAACTCGTAGCACTCATCATCCAACTCACATGTAAGTTATCTTAAACCTGTGTTTTCTTTTAAAGATAGAATCTAAAAAGATTAAACTGTGTTTTTCTGTTATGTCAGAACTGTACTACTGAATTATTTTAAGTATTTCTGTGTGATCTCTGAACTCTTGACTAGCACTGACTGTGTAGTAGAAAGTATTGTCTTGTGGTTTTATTTATTATTAAATATTTTAAAACCTTTTAACTGTGGCTGGTGTATGTAGAGATAAGTTAAGCTCTTAAGAGTACTTGCATGCCTTTGGTAAAACTGTACAAGGCCACTCTAATAGCTTTAGCCCTGGACTATACTACCAATTTGATAATAATATTGCACAGTAATATATTGGACACCCTTTTAAGGGCTTTTGAGTAGCTGATAAATATTAGCTGGGTGGTGACAAATGGTACTACCGTATCTGGGTAAAAGGGGCACCGCTGGGGAACTTGTGCCAGCCTTCCCCAGAAGTGTCTGTGTGGTTGTATAAATTCTTATCACAAAGTGTGTGTGTATCAGCTACCTGGGCAGGGACATGAAGCACTGGTTGGACAGAAAGGGTGCTGTAGATTTTAGCTTGCCCAGCTAAGCTGAGATCTGGACCCTATAGCTGTGCCAGTGGGGTGTCTTATTGGGGAGCAAGGGAGTGACCAGTTCCGGACTATCTGTGATCTCTGTGTGCTCTTAAGGGAAATTGCACTTTACTGTGTGTATTTGTTATCCTTTCCTCTCATATGAGACACCCTCTCTGGTGTCAGTGGTGAGGATTACCTTGATTGCTGAGCCAGGGCACGGGCATCACAACCTGCATAAAGAAGTGATACAGGAAGTGCAAAAATAGAAATAAAATCTGGAGATTTTTTTGAAGGGTATGAAAAAGAAACATAGAAATGGGAAAGAAAAAAAGAGATCTGGTACGCTGCAATGTTTATGCAAAGGAGAAAGCCAAACTAATCAGTACAAAAAAGCAGCACTAAAGATAATTGAAGAAAAATACAGGGAAAGGCACCCAGATATCTGGACATTTTCACAATACAAAAAATAAAAAAGGGATAATGTAGAACAGAGGATTAGTAAGGTTGAAGTTAAATAGAAACTAAATTTATGGAATACCTGTGACGTGAAGGATTTAGTGTAGAAAATCCAGCACAGGTAATGTTGCAGCATGATGTAACAATGAGTCTCCAAATTAAGGAGAAGTAGGTGTCATCTGAAGAAGAAATATGAACCTGGGAAAGAAAAAAAAAAAGAGATTTGATTTGGTGCAATATTTATGCAAAGGAGAAAGCAAAACCAATCTATACAAAAGGCACACTGAAGATACTCGAAGAGAAATAAAGACAAAGGCACCCAGATATGCAAAATTTTACAACAGAAAAAAATAAGAACCCAAAGGGGGAAGTAGAAAAGGATAAATAATGGCAAAGTTAAAGAAATAGAAATTAAAGTTATGGATTACCTGCAAAGTAAAGGATTTAATGTAGAAAGTCCAGCACAGGTAATGTCAAAGCATGATGGAAAAATGAGTCCCTAAACTAAGAAGAAACAGAACTGGAGGCATCTGATTTGCCACTTGATGATCTGGAGCCTTTAGTAGGAAACCGGTACAAAAGTTCAGTTGGAATTGCACAGCAAGGGAAGGAGCAGGAAACTCTGATGCAGGCAATGTTGTACAGTATTGTGCCAATGAGTCTCCATATGAAGGAGCAGCAGATGGTGCGTGATTCATGTGAAGGGGATATACCACACAAAGATGTTGTGGCTCTTTCTGTAGAATGTCTGCAGGAAACAGAGAGCAAAGAATGTGCTCTCAGTTTAGAACAAAGGGAAGAGTTGCTTGATTAAATAGAGGAGTCTCTATGAAATAAATAGATTATAAAAAGCAAATAGGACCAAAAATGTTTAATGTGCAGCTAAATTAATAACCGTCTTACCATGAAAACAGAGGAATATGGGAAAGGAAGAAATAAAATGTTATTATGGAAGCAGCTAATAGAGAAAACCATAAAGCAATTAAGAAATGTCACTGTTAGAACAATATAAAAGATGAAACAAATCAACAAAAGTACTAGGAAAGTTGGACATGGTAAAAGCAATGCACAGTATTAGAACAGACCAGGATCTATCATACACTATTGCAGATAATAAACTAAAGATATCAGCAGAGACAGAAAATCTTAGAAGATATGCAGATAACTATAAAGGAAAAAGTATAAAATAAGCAATTCATTGGTGACCCAAAAAAGTTTTCTAGAGAACTGGGAAACAAAGGAATAGAGGCACCACCAAAAGAGAAGAAATAGACACATTTTGGAGAAATATTTATGAAGACCCTGTAGAACATAACAAAGAGACAGAATGGATAGAAAAAGTGATAGAAACAGTAAGGGGTTTACAATATACAGGATATGAAATGGGATGAAGTGATGGCCAGAGAAATTGAAACAAAATTAAGAAAAGCTCCTAATTGGAAAAACCCAGGCCCAGATGCAGTACCTTACACAAAGATTTAGCTCTGAGTTAAAATTACTTATATGCACATCCTGAACAGACACAACCCAGTTAAAACGAAAAAATGGTATTCCTGATTAGGAGTGAACCTTTAAGCCATCCTAAAAATCTATGTACTAATAACTTGCCTTCTGATGATGTACAAACTATATATTGGAACTGGTATATACAGAGTTTATAATCACTTGGAAAAAAGCTCAGTCATGGCAATCAGGCTTCCTGGGAGAGCTGTGCTGCCTTGCTGAATCTTGCAGGCAAAAAGGTTAGAGGAGGCATAAGTTTAAGAGGCCATAATGCTTTTCACCTTCAGGTGAGGCAAGAAAGAATTAAAGGTGGTGTGTGCAGTTTGATACCTTTTCACCAGGGTATGCTAACTTCCTGGGAAAGTTGACATCAGCCCAGGGTGAAAGAGGAAGGATGTGATGCTAAGCTCTGAGAAGTCAGGCCACGTGTTTGACTTGGCCTCTAGCAGAAATCCTTTCATAACTGTAATAGTAAACAGACACAGACATATGCTGTTATGGTCAGATACCTATGCAGTTGTACATTTCTGCCCCAGAACAAACCTCAGACATTAAATTCTTAAACCTAAGCCAGAAGGTAGCAGTGTCATAGTGGTTTTTCATAAGGCTACTGGGTTGTGTCAGGTTCCATCCTCATGGCACCTCTGGCTGGGGGCACGTGAAGAAAATCCACTGGTATCTCTGGTGCCCAAAAAGCCAGAATGAGCAGTACATAAAAAGTAAGGATATGTAATTTGTAATTCCTAATAATACCTATACCTTCTTCATAGATGCCTTGGATTTGGCTGGTGGGTTCCATAGAGACCGAAGGAGCAATGTACCTGGAGTCCCACCATAAGCCAAAGTTATATCAGCCTGAATGACAATATAGATGTCATTCTTACTGTATTTTCAGGGCTATTTGACAGCCAGGAACCCTGAAGGAGATGACAGTCACCACAGTGGTGATGCCGTGCAAAGATGCTGGGTAGGACCATTTCATTCCAGTTAAACAGGTTAGCTTTGATAATTGGAATATGTCTTGTTGCTTAGGCCTTCATCTTGAGGTATCCTGTATCTTGTCAGACCTGTCCACTATAGTGGAGCAGTTAAGCAGGTCCAAGAGTAATGGGCATAAATAGAGACTGTATCCTGTGGTCTTCTAGAACCTAATCACAATCTGGTGAAGCCAGAAATCGATTTTTTTTCTTTGAGGATAATCATTACCTGAGGAGTTCTGTTCCAGGTACCCTTACAGGGAAGCATGAGAAGTGTGTTCATGATCCCCAGAAAGTATTAGTCTTCTCTGTACCTTTCCATCCACACTAAACCCCTAAGTGCTGCAAAAGGTGGAATACCTGGGACAGAGTACCTCCTATGTGATTATGTGCAACTCTCACAAACCTGTGCTGTTGTAACACTTGGAAAAGCAAATTCCTGTTTGCATATTAGCTGCAAAGTACATCCATGTTCTTGCACTGAAGCCTTATTTTGATGCATCAACTAGAGGAAAGTCTTGAGCTTCAAACCCTGTTTTCCAAGGTCCCCACACTGTCTTGAGTTAATTATCAAATCTTGTAAAAGTTACCAGAACTGGCATCTAAGACTGTTTGAGTCTTGTGTCCTAACACAAAAACAAGGATGAAAAGATCTTGGCACCTCTCAGATGGTCACAGACATGCTACCTAGCAAAACATAGTCTTCACACCTGTCTCCTTTTTGCAAGGCAAACAGTGAATGCCTGTCTGTGAAAATAATATAAACAGCTGCAGAAGTGCATTGCCTTTTGTTGTGAGACCATTGGAAAACACTTAGAGGAATTGATCCAAGCCTGTTCTGCAATGACAGCAGCAACCTTAGCTCAGAGTATGTGGAAGACAGCGACTTGGATGATGGAGCATCTTTTTCAGTTACTACAAGCTACATGCATAATCAAGAATAGGGAAGTCTTTACCACAGCTCTCCTGAAGGGCTGCTTTGAACTCCTTTTTACCACTGGGGAAGTTATTCCTTTTATACTTTTCCCATCTTTAAGGAATTAAATTGTAGCAAGGGACCTGTACAATGACCAATTTAGATTTATGAAAGTATACTCTCTAACCATTGATGTTTGAATAGAATAATTGCTTCATTGTCTACTTCCACCCACTTTCCTAGAAGGGGTGGTCTTTCATTGTGCACTAGCCACTACTGTCTCAGGCTTCCCACTTCAGAAGCCCTTGAAAATAGGAAAGCAGTGATGTTCTTCATGTTTCACTGTTGCAGTCATTACATTTGGGTTATCTGCTTGCAGTAGCCTTCATTCAGCCTGATTAACAAAGTCTTGGGTCCTGCGTTGGTTGCTGTCCCTTCTTCCATGACGTCAGGTCGTCAGGGGTATAAAACATGCAGCTGATGCCATTGCATCAGTCTTTCTTGCCGTGCGGTGCCCAAAGCAGAAGCAGTTCACAAGTGGTGGTCGGCCAACTCCTGAAATTTTCGTTTTCGAATTTCAGAACTGAAGTCTTCAACTAAAGCTAAGTACCCCATTGGGGAAACTTTTTCTTGCTCCTTACCGATGTCAGTAAAAGTTAATAATAGCATTACTTGTGGAAAGCAAATACCTCACAAAGATTTTAATTCATACTGTATTCCTTGCCAAGGCCCTGACCATGACGTACCTTGCTGTTGGTTTTGTGCTTTATTTAAATAGCGCACTATCCGTCATCGGTATATGTTTGCTTCTAAATATTTCAGTTCTCGGTTTAATTATCCAGAAATGTTGGTTAGCCATCCGACCACCAGGATTCTGAAAAAATGCAAAGATAAAGACAGAGACAGGCCACCGAAGTCCAAAGCTGCCAACGACGCTTCTCCTAAGCCAGTCGCTAGTTTGCCAGTACTCAGTGAGGCGCTTTCGCAGCCCCTGATACCCGCTACTTCTGACTTGCAGGCCTCTACTGAGACCCATTCAGAGTCTGGTATGCCACGAGATGCTTCAGCTGTGGAACCTGCGGATGTCTCTACCTTGGATGGGTCTGGAGCCGCTGTGCAGGCACCGGCTTCTGAGGGTGTATTCAGGCCTACTGACTTGCATTTTAAACCCATGTCCTCTTTCATTTAGGCCAAAATCTCAAACCATGCCTTGGAAACAGACGCCCAGACTGCATGGTCAAGCTTCTATGCCTAAAAAACAAATGATAAGAATGGCTGAAGATCTTATAACTCTAATCAGGGGAAGCCAACCTCCTCCTTCTAAGAGACCTAGGACTGAAGTTGTTTATGAATCTTCGGAACAGGATTCTGATTTTTCTGATTCTTCTGATGATCTGGATTTGCCCTTATCTACTTATGAGGATTCTGATGCAGAAGACTCTATTCCCTCTGCTTCCCCTCCAGAGGATTTTTCTTTTGGTGAAACCTTACATACTCTTAGGGAGCATATCTACTGGGAAAGCCAGGATTTTTCTGATTCAAGAAAGAGGCTTAGGGATTTCTTACTCCTGCCTCAGCATAGGCCTTTAGCTATACCTCCTGTACTATACATTGTTGATGATGCTTTTTCAGAATATAGTTAGGCCCCTGATTCTTTGCCTCCTGCTACCAGAAAATCTGACAGATATTACAGGGTTCCAGATTCTCACAAGTTCCTTTTTAAAAATCCTATTGCGGATCCAGAGACTATTTCACAGGGACCCAAAGGCATTAAGGCTTCTACTGCTAAAAATCCTACCCCCTCTGATAGAGACTCCAAGGTGCTGGATAGATGGGGTAAGAAAGTTTACACTTCTGCAACCTTGGCCATTAGGGCTTTAAACTGCCAGTTTCATATGTTAAAGTATCAACAACATGTTATTGGATTGCTTAAACAGAAAATGATGTTAATTCCTGACTGTGCTGAAAATAAAGAATTACAGGATTTAATGCATTCTGCTGAACAGGTTGGAAAACATATTTTGCAATGTGGATTTGATTCATTAGAGGCCTCTTGCAGGGCTGCTGTTACTGGGTCTCTGCTCAGAAGGCATGCTTGGCTTAAGGAGCAATCTTTGCCTGATCATGTTAAAGCTAAATTGTTGGATGCTGCCTTAAATCAGGACTGCCTGTTTGGCAACAAGGCTGAGGAAGTTCTTAAAAAGATGGAAGATAAAGCTAAATCTATGCAGACTGTTAAAGATTTCTTACAAGTTCAGCCTCCTAGATTTATTAGGCACTTGCCCTCTAAAAACTGGGCCTTTCCAGTCCCCTCCAGGTCTTCTCAAGCCAAACCCAGACACAGCAGAAACCCCAGGTTTCAGTCCCAAGGGACACACAAGACCTAGGCAGTGGGGGTTTCTGCACCCAAACCTGGGAGCAGTAAGAGTCCCACTATGGAAAACCGTCTCAATGACTTGCTTTTAAAACTTCCAAGCACTTCCCAACTGAATGCTCCTTTAGGCGGAAAGATTGGTCTGCAGACCAAAAACTGGGAACTCATTACCCAGGACAAATGGGTTTTAAATATAGTGTCCCAAGGATACAGATTTCATTTCCACATATTACCAACACCAAGCAGGTGGCCAGATCTACCCCTAAATCACTGGGCCGAGGCCCAAAATCAGGTACTCTCTTAAACATGGGGGCTATTCAGTTGGTACCAGAAGAGGAAAAGGGACACATTTTCTGTTCGAGACTTTTCCTGGTACCCAGAAAAGGCAATACATGGCATCATATCCTGGACCTTTCTATTCTAAACACCTTTCTGGTGATTCCAAAATTCAAAATGCTGACTCTTCACCAACTGCTTCCTATGCTAGGTAAGGATGCATGGTTGGCAACACTAGACTTAAAAGAAGCATACCTGCACATCCCTATCAGGGAGTCTTGCAGAAGATACTTACGCTTCAAAGCAGGCTACATGCACTATCTGTTCTCTGCACTGCCCTTTGGCTTATCCACTGCACCCAGGGTATTCACAAAGTGCCTAGCTCCAGTCATTGCATTTTGCAGGCAAAGAAATATTCAGATATACCCATACCAGGCCAATTGCCTAATTCAAGCAGAAAGCAAGGACATAATCTGGCCTTTGTTCAAAGGGTACTGACTTGTCTGGGGTTCAACATAAATGAAAAGAAATCCCACCTGGTACCCTGTCAACAAATTATATTCCTGGGAGCAAGCTTGAATACAACTTCCCAGATGGCTTTCCTCACACCAGAGAAACAGATACATTTGACAACTTACTTCAAACAAGTGGCCACAAAAACCCTGCTATCTGCAAGGCAAATACTGCAAGCCTTGGGGGTCATGGCCTCCTGCATTCTTCTAATTTCATGTGCAAGGCTGCATATGAGGAAACTACAATGGTATCTCAAAAGCCTATGGTGTCAACATTCACAGGATCTGGAAGCAAGGATTCCTGTCATACCTTGCCTACACCTAGAGTTCCTTTGGTGGGCAGAGGCCTGCCACCAAAACAGGGGACTACCATTCACACTACACCCTGCTGAACAAATCTTAACAGATACATCAGACTATGCATGGGGGGCTCACCTGGCAGGGAAGTGCATATAGGGCAAATGGAACCCAAGTCAAATGCACCTGCACATAAATCAAAAGGAAATGCTAGTTGTACAGAATGCTCTGACAGCCTTCAAGGACCACATTCTTCCAGGACAACTAATGGTAAAGACGGACAACACCACTGTTATGTGGTACATAAACAAGCAGGGGCTACACATTCTTACCCCCTCTGCAGACTAGCCATGACATTGTGGAACACAGCCTTGAGCTACCAAGTGAATCTACAAGCTCAATTCCTGCCAAGAAAACTAAATACACTGGCAGAAACCTCATGGACCCACACGAGTGGAAACTGGAACCAAGGATTTTCAACACGTTGACAAACAAATGGGGGAGCCCAGATATAGACCTGTTTGCCTACCCCCCAGAACCATCAACTGGACAGATTTTGCACAAGGTTCCCCACAAGCAAGCTTGGAAAGTGGATGCTCTATCCTTCAGCTGGAAAAACCTATCAGTTTATGCCTTTCTCCTCTGCCTCTGCTCTCCAAGGTACTACTAAAGATCAAACAGGACAAGCCAAGGATGACTTTAATTGCACCAGACTGGCCTCGCCAACATTGGTACCCACTCTTGCGCAGTGTGTCACGCTTGGCTCCATGGCACCTGTCTCAGACTCCTTCCCTGTTGTCTCAGCAGGAGAACCAGATTCTGCACCCTCAGCTGCAAACCCTGAACCTAGCAGCCTGGCTAATTACCTAACCTCTCCTTTACCATTCCTCAGTAAATCAGTGATGGATATAATTTTAGAGGTAAGGAGGCCTGGTACTAGAAAAGCTTATGTTGCAAAATGGAAAAGATTATGTGCTTGGAACCAATCTCAAGGAATGAATGCAGCAGTGCCCAATTTACCTCAGATTCTACAATACTTGACTGAGATGCTTCATAAGGACTTGTCTTTTTCTTCCATCAAAATTCGTGCCTCAGCCATTTCAGCTCATTATAGCACAGAGCATCCCCTCTTCTCTCACCCACTGCTCAAGCAGTTTCTCAGAGGGGGCAAAACTTTAAGGCCACCCAGGAGAGCTCCAACTCCAGCCTGGGATCTTAACTTTGTCTTGGAGAAACTCACTTTTCCTCCTTTCGAGCCAGCTGCTACTGCAGATTTAAAAAATCTTTCCTGGAAAACCGCTTTCCTTTTGGCAATCACTTCTGCAAGAAGGGTATCTGAATTACAGGCCCTTATGGCAGTGGAACCTTTCATCATCTTTCATGCAGACAGGGTGTCCCTCAGAACCAATCCCTCCTTCATGCCCAAGGTGGTATTCAGTGTGGCTCTTAATCAGTCCATTCATTTGCCTACATTCTTTCCTAACCCACAGAACAAAGGGGAATGGATACTGCACTCTTAAGATGTGTACAGACAGTTTAGATTCTACTTGGACAGGACGAAACCTCAAAGGAAATCTGAACAACTGCTGGTGGCATTTGCTGCAGGGACAGAGGGAAAAGCTATTTCACAACAAACCATTTCAAAATGAATAAGCCACTGCATTCATTTCTGCTATAAGCACCATGGAAAACCTATCCCACAGGGCATCAGACCCCATTCAACCAGGGCTGCATCTACCTCTACAGCCTTTTTCAGGGTTGTCCCTACTCGGGACATCCTAGAAGCTGCTACCTGGAGTACTGTACATACTTTCACCAAGCATTATCATTTGCCAATTGTCTCTAAATCCAGGGCTGGTTTTGCCACTGCAGTCTTGCAGGGCCTTATAGCTGGTCCTAATTCTATTTAAATTCCTCCTCCCAAGATTAGCTTTGGTAATCTACCCAAATGTAATGACTGCAACAGTGAAACACAAAGAACATAGTACAGTTGTGTACACTTACCATAAATGTATATGTTTGAGTGTATTCACTTTTGCAGTCCTGGTTACCCTCCCTCCAGTCCCCTTTTCTTCCTTTGGCTATACCTCTACTCTCACTTACTATGCTCTAAAAGCTTTTTGGTGTATTTACTTTTCTGTTGGAGGTATATCCTTGTATTTATAGATTTAATTGCTTCCCATTAGGGGGGCACCCGACATCAGGCATAAATGAGACTATTAGTATTGCCAGTGTTCTAAAACTTGAACAAATTTCAGGTTAATGGTTAGGAGGTTATATACATATATTTTTTAACAATAATTTTAAGAATAATGTTGACTTTTAAATTTGTTAATAGTTTATTAATGGATTGATTGAGTGCAATATTCATGTATTTAATGCTTTTATGACTTTTAAATGAGTTTTTTGTGTTTCATGGTTTGTTGAATGTTTATGGTATTGCTTTAAAAATGTTTAATTGTTGTTTAATTGAGCAATTGATGGGGGTATTTAACTTGGTTGGGTGAGGCTAATTTTGTGTTCTGAGGAAGTCTGTAGTGGAGTGGAAAGCGCTTAACTGTTTTGGAATAAACTTTGGTGTCTGTTGGAGTGCTCACATTCTTCTGTTTTTGTTCTGTGGTTTGCTGTGCTCCAGTAGTGACAAGAAAAACTGATGTAATTGCATCAGCTGCATGTTTTATACCCCTGACTACCTGATGTCATGGAAGAAGAGACAGCAACTGATGCAGGACCCAAGACTTTGTTAATCAGGCCGACTGAGGGCTACTGTAAGCAGATAACCCAAATGTAATGACTGCAACAGTGAATATACTCGAACATCTACATTTATGGTAAGTGTACACAACTGTACTTTCTCTCATCATGGACTTTTCATATTAGTGACCCAGGCCATCTGCTTAGATCCCCATGGCAGGGTTCAGTTGTTTTTGACAACCCTCCCACCCGAAAATATCATGGGCTGCTCTCTATCAGTCATGTATTAGTTGATGTCCTGGGTCTCCCGAGGTCAGACTACAAGACAGACATCTACCTATTGCTAATTCCCATGGATAAGGAATTTTACTACAACACTGACCTTATTTGAATACCTGCAGTCATCTTGAGTATACCACATGACTGTATTTTCTTAGTTGTGTCACCCAATGTACAGTAGGATTTTTAACAGGTCAGAAGTACCTCTTTTCCATCCCTTTGTGGATGGAGGTCTTTCTACCAACTTCAGCTGCTGGAATTTTCTGTAAGTAGTTGAGTATTTGTGCAAATCTCCTATCTTCACTGTTAATTTGCAGAAGTGTATTTGCAATGGCAAGAAAGTATGCACAAATCATTATGGGCATCTGGGTACTCCTGAGTATGATATTGTCCATAGTTCTGAGAATTGATTGGCGATGATAGTGAACCCAGCTAAGGGTCTGTCAAAGAGGGCATCTCGTACTTCATCTTATACAGTAAGAATGTAATTTTTTTGTAATAAAAACTGTTAAGACTACATTTTCCCAATTTAAGACTCCTAGCTAATTTCTAAGAATGTGCTTAAAATAATGTAGAAATAAAAGCTGCATTTCAATTTCTTTCTGTTTATATTTAAGCTCCACTGGAAGTAACTGATTTGTGCATATGAGAAAGAGACTGATGACCATTTAGGTCTTTGTCATGCAGTGGGAGGTAAAGACTGATTTGGCAACTCTTAGCTGCTGCAGTTGCTTTAGTGTATGAGTGTGTGTTCCCAGATTACAAAATAGCAACATTTGATGTTGAAATGTGCTAATATTAAAAAAAAGGCATAATCTGAAGACTGAACTTCTGCCCAGCATTAAAATGTTATGTGCAGAATGGTCTTCTAATTAAAATCAACTAAGCAAACTAGACATTTTCTGAAAAATGTGAGGCAGACTGCAAAAGCAGTGTAAATCTGACCAGCTCAGTGGTGCCTTAGTAGTACTTCTGTTTTTCTCAGGTTGCAGTTGTGAAATAGTAAAGGCAGAGTTTGTGACTTGTCATTTTAGTTTTTTCTAGACAGTGTAGCTGTTCTAAACCATAATTTAACTGACATGGCTGATGCTTTTAAATGCTTCCCCTTTTATATAAACATTCTAATTGTGTAAGAGAAGTGAGCAACTTGCTCCTCTTCAGCTACCGGCTTTAAACACCTTGTTTCATGGATGAACTTAATATCATAGTTTACTTGCTTAGCAGATAGAGTAGCAAATAATGTACGGCTTTAGATGGAAGAAATACCATACAGAGGTACTATATTCCATACATAAAACTGTTATATTCTCTCAAGATGGCAGTGTTGCTGCCCCTTAATAGCTCATGCTTTGTTTGTATTCAGATAATGGTGCACAGGCTTAACATACAAGGGTACTACTAGTTAAATACCGATTAGTAGTGAAAATTACCTTTTCTGCAAAAGAAAATACTTGCTTATCTTTTCTGAGATGATCTTCATTTTAAAGTATAGGCAATACTGTTTATATGTTAGACCAGAAAAGAAGGCATTCCTGTTTGCATTTTCTGATTAGTAGTCTTAATGGATAATACCATATCTGTTGAGAAGTGGTTTGTGCAAAGCTTTGAAAGGAGGGTGGACTAATCAATAACATAAAAGAAGCATTTCTCATTGTAGTGATGAATATATTGACTCTACTCAGAGCCATAGCTTCCTCATCTAGAGCCTGTGCCATTCACCTGATGTGGCGTCCCTCAACTATAAGTTAATGAGCAATATAAAAAAAAAAAAAACATATATCTGACAGTCCTAAAACTTATAAGTTAGACAGGCCCTGTTTCTGTACCCCACTCTTCAGTTCCAAGAAGAGAAAGAGACTACTACTGGATAGGATGATGAGGAAGTTTCTCTGAGCGCAGATCCAGATGGGAGTAATTCCGTCTCTGTCTCCCTTCAGACCTGTGAGCCTACCCACCAGGTCTCTCAATTAATATCTCCTTCTCTGATCTGTCCCATGTTTTCAAAGCCCTTGGATTTGAGATCCTTAGGGTCGTCCTCGTTGGATGTGAAGACAGGTTGCTGTTTAACCACTTCCCTGAGCCATCTGCTCTGATAGTTTTGGAGCAGCAAGACTTTCTAAGCTGAAGTGTTGCCCTGGGATCATATCCAAAATTATCAGAGCTGTCCTTGCCTGTCTGTGCCTCAGTCCTGGACAGCTCAGGTCTACCTCCATCGTCGGGAAGAGGGGGGGGGGGTCCGGACCAGGAGATGTCAGCTCTGATGCTACTGGTTTCCTTCTCTCCTCAGTGCTCTGCCTTTGAGATAGTGAAGAAAGCCTTCTCTTTGCCTAAAGAGAGGACATCCTTGCACGCCACAGATCCCATTTCTGTACCACCTTCAGGTCTTAGTTTTGAGCCCATCACGTCTATCCCACTGGGAGAGCTAACCCATTCAAGTCTCCAGTCAGTTCCTCAGGACTCCCCTGTCACTTCCAATACCTCACCAGACCATCCCACTGATGAGGTCCCTTGGAACAGAACATATAATAGGAGACAATTAGATTCCCCTTCAGGAATCTCTCACCGAGGACACTGACTTCGATGAAGTGGAAGGGTCCCCCAGATCTCCACCTTGAGAATGTCACATATGGAAAAATACTAGAAATTCTAAAACAGAAAGGTGGTTGGTCTTCTGACACTATTTCTTAGGAGGAGTCTGTGTTCCTGAAGCTTTTGGCTCTGGCCTGGCTATGTCTTGGGTGACTCCCCTGGCAGATAGACCCTGTCTCACACTATGCATGGAAGGACCCAGATGTTGTGGAGCCTATCCCCAAGCTCCCAAATAGAATGTTAGCCACTCCAAAGGACAGAGTACACTGAAGCAAGGCGGTTACAGTAGATGCCATGGTTGTGGCAGCAACCACTAAGAAAGAGCTCACAGAGCAGAGCTCATCTGTCCATCCCCCTAACAGGGAGTCTGTGGCCTTGGATAGATTTGGTAAGCATATTATCTCTTCAGCAACCTTTGCCCCGCAGTCATTGAATTATTTAGTGCATTTCACGAGGTTGTAAAGAGATGTCCAAATCTCTTCCCAGGCCCATGTCTGTGGAGGACCAGAACAAGATCTGTTCAGAACTGACCATGCTGCAGTCCATATCTAATGCGTCCATGAGGCTGATATCTCACACTGCAGAGGGTACCTCACAGGCAATGGGTTCAGGCACAGCCATCAGGAGACATGTCTGGATTCACTTATGCAATTTTGCAGAGACCTTCAAGTCATCATTCATCAGTGCTCCCTTTGATGGATCTTCTTTGTTTGGCCCAAAGCTGAAGGAGATGTCCTCCACAACTGAACAAGATGGAAAGATCTTGTCTGCCATTGGGAATCTATTTTTCTACTCATCAGAGATCCTTTTCCTGGAATCAATGAGGAGCAGAAAAATGTGGTTCTGCAAGTCCCAGGGTCCTTTCCAAGACTCATGCAGAAGGAGGTACTCTAACAGAAGACACCTTCCTCTCAGCAGAAGTGGCCGACAGAAACAGGGTTTCTGAGATTTTTTTCTCAGACAAACCCTACCAGCACTCCTGAAAGGTTGCCCAGCTGCTGCTCTCAGGAGGCAGTCAGGGGGCACTTATGTCTGTACCCCAAAGCATGGACATCCATCGCAAAAGATTCCTGGGTGCAGAGAATTATATTCAGAGGTTATTTCATACTATTTTCCCAAATTTCACCTTTAAAAATAAAAAGAATCCTCAATGTCCCACCCTTTCAGAGGGAGATGGCAACTTTGGAAATAGAAAAGCTGCTCAAAAAAGAGTCATCCAGAAGGTCCCCTAGATCAAATAGAATTCAGAACCTACTCAAGATTCTTTTTAGTGCCAAAAAACAGGAGACTTCAGACCCATTCTGGATCTCAGCAAGTTAAACCAATATGCAAAATATTCAAGCTCCAAATGGTCATGGTTCAGTCCATTTTGGTCATGCTGCCAAAGGATGAATGAATGTGCCGGATAGATCTTCAAGACACACATCAAAATGAACAGGTGCCCCAGAAGATATCTGCACTTTTGGCTGGGAGCCAATCATTACCAGTTCAGAACACTGCCATTATTGTCTCACTACAGCCACCAAAGTTTTCACCAAATGCACAGCAGTGGTAGCAGCTCACTTGAGACTGCTGAGATTCAGAATGCTTCCATACCTGGTAAACAGGCTCCTAACTGTCCCAATCAGGCACCTACTTCTACAAGCAAGGGACTATTTGCTCCAATTATGCATTCAATTAGGTATCACAGTTAACTACCGCAAGTCACTGCCCATGCCTACCCAGAGTCTGGAGTTCATAGGTGCTCATCTAGACATGGTCAATCAGATAGCATCTCATCCTCTAACAAGAGTACAGACACTAAGATCCCAGGTCAAGAAAGTGATTTCACATTCTTCCCTTCTAGCATAACTAATCTTGAAAGCCTGAGGATCCATGGCAGCAACAAGCACTCTGCTTTCTTTAGCCAAGTTTCTTATACAAATTCTGCAAAGGACTCTTTGGGTGCAGTGGTCAATTCTTCAGCATCCCTTGTTCGCCCCTGTCAAGATCAGTCTAACTTGAAAAAATATCTTCTTTGGTGGCCTCGCTCAGATGAAGTTTCTCAAGGCCATCCTTTTGCTCTCCTGCTGCCCATGGCCACAATGACCACAGATGCACCCAACTGGGATGGGCGGAGTACTATTTGGGAAGGACAATCCAAGACACATGGTCCCCAGAAGAGGCCAAGATGCATATCAATGTCCTGGAAATTAGAGCAGTCCTTTTAGCATTGCAGGCTTTTCAAGATGCTCTCCCATCCAGGTTGATTGCTGTTCAGATGGACAACATGTCTGTAGTTTTCTACATCAACAAAAAGGGAGGAACCAGATATCTACTATGTTGAAAAGCAATGAAACTGTGGCAATGTGTGATCTATTCCAGATGCTTTCTCATAGCAATGCACATACTGGGAAAAGCTAAAATGCTTGCAGACAAGCAATACAGGTTCACTCTGTTGCCTCATGAGTGGTCTCTCAATAAAGTGGCAGAGAGAATTTTCCTTCGATGGGAACAGCCATGCTCTGACCATTTCACTTCTCTCCTCAACAAGTGTAGCAGGTTCTTTGCCTTAATTCCTCCTCTGGGGAAGTCACCAAGGGATGCTGTAGATTACAGCTGGCCCTCTGGTCTCCTTTATGCTTATCCACCATTACCTATAATCACCCAATTCATACAGAAAACATACCGGTTGAAAAGCAGAGTTATCCTCATTGCACCTTTTTGGCTTTGTCAAATTTGGTTTCTCTTTCTGTGTCCTCATCTTCTGTATCTGCCCTTGGTACTGAACCCTAGTCCAGACTTGTTTCACCTGACAGGTGTGACTCATCTGGACATAACAGACCTCAGGCTGACTGCATGGTTTCTCCAGTTCCACTGATGGCTAGACATCCCAGAATGTTTACAGAAGAAAATGAAGGAGATTTTCATTCTGGGCCCTTAAGAGAGATTTTGACTATTTTTCTCCCCTAAACCAGCTGTACTTGAATCTTTAGCTTCAGTTTTGAATGAAGGAGTCAGTTTGTCTATTATTAAGGTGCAGTTGGCTTCCATTTCAGAATTGCATTGTGGTGAAAATAATACCTCCTTAGCTTCTTCTAAATTATGTAAGGGCATTTTGAAAGGCACTTTCTTGCTTAGATCTCCAGTAAAGAATCCTCCTCCTCCTTCTTTGGATTGACTTATCCTGCTGCAAGGTCTGACCCAGGGCCCCTTTGAACCTTCAGTCAAGAAAGACCTAAAGATTTTGTCCTGGAAAACTATTTTTCTAGTTGCTATTAGATCAGCTAGATGAATATCCAAACTCTGGGCTCTTTCCTCCAAGTCTCCTTAGCTGTTTTTTCATAAGGACAGGGTTTCTCCACAAACCAACCTCTCTTTTTTGCCTAAGGTGTCTATTGAGTCTAATATTAACCAGGTCATTAACTTCCCAGTTTTCTTTCGAAATTTCTCTAATAAGGGAGAATACATGCTCCATCTTTTGGATGTGCACAGACAACTTCAGTTCTACCTCCATCAGACCAAAGATTTCAGGAAAACTTACGTTTGTACCCCTCTCATCAAATAGATTGGGCATGGCAGTTTCTATAGTAATTTTAGCTAAATGGTTAACTGATTGCATTTCTTTTGTTTGTAGCCAAAGAGGGTTGTCTTTGTCTAAGCCCCCTAAATATCCTTCCATGAGGACCACAAAGGTTCATCTAGCTGGGACTCTGTCCCATCAGTTGAAGTATGAATGAAAATGACAGCATCAGATAATAAAGTTATGTACTCATCATAATGATGCATTAGTGTGCATTTCATCCTTCCTCAACTTCCTGACCTCCTAACTCCTTTTCTTTTGCTCCTGGAGAACACCTAAGGGATACTACTTTGGGAACCTCTGCTCTTTGAGGTCAAGTTATATCTCTTTTATCTCTACCTTTTTAAATTCCTTATAGTATCAGCCATGGGTTTACTGGGAGTAGCAAACTCAATCAGAGGTATGTGAGGTTAGTGTGGCATTGTGAGTAAAGGGTAATCCAGGACAAGCTACACAGCCAACATCAAATGCACAGTAACAAAAATGATGCCATAGCCAACCAGTTCAATACCTACTTTATATATACAATGCAGTCATTAACCAACAAGGCAACTAATCAAGCTCTTGAGGTCCCTATTCAAATACCATCAAAAACTACTTCAAATACATTAAAGCCTACTGCAACTGCTCCTGGCAGTCTACCTGGTGAATATCTTAAAATAGCAGTGGAGGCAGCTATATATACAGTTTCAGTTCTAATAAATCAATCCATATCTGAAAATAAAGTACCCTTGTTTTAGAAAAACTCATTAATTTTTCCACTGTGCAAGAGTGGAATCAGTGCAGATCTTTCAAACTACAGGCCAATTGCCATTTTATCTCCCCTATGTGTTCATATACAACTTCTTCGCTATCTAACTGATAACCAGCTTCTACCTTCAGTCCAGCACAGTTTCTGTACTTGTATAGAAACACAATCACTGCTTTGATGAAATCTGTCAACACCCACAGAAACTTTGGAAGCCTAGTCTCTTTCTAAATATATCACATTTTTTTGATACTGTCTCTCACCAGAAACTCTTACATAAACACTCTTCCTTAGGGCTCACCATGTCTTCATTTCAGTGGTTCCATAGCTAACTCTTAGACAGAGCACAAGTAGTGAGATGGAAAAAGAGTTTCTCTATCTTCTTACCATTAAGTATTGGTGTCCCCCAAGGATCGACACTAGGCCACATACTATTCCTTAATGACTTCTACACTGCTAAAAATGCTACCCTAGTTCAGTATTCTGATGACTCAACCCTAATCTTCTCTGCCAAATCTCTCTCTAAACTCCAAGACCTTATGTGACAGTCCTTCATATTGATTGAAGCATGGCAAAATAATTCACAACTACTTGTACACCGTAAAAATACTAAATTACTGCTCTTCACCACAAAACACCTCATTATCATCTCTACCAACAACATCTTGATAGAACAAGTAAACCATGCAAAATTACTGGGTGTCCTCATAAATGACCAGTTGAAATTTGATGACCATGTATCATGTGATTAAAATATACTCATAAAAAATAGGTACATTATACAGATTAAAATCCTACCTCACTGACATAGCCAGAAGACGTACAGCTTCTTCTTTCTTACTGCCATCTCTTTTCTATATTGCCCCAGTCTTCACTACCCTTCAAGCCTCAAAGCTGTCCAAACATAAGCAATGCTATCATAAAATAACCAAGTTTGTAGTAAGCTGTAACAACAGAACACACCATTGCATAGCCATCAAAGAATTTAACTGGTTAGAACTAGCTAGTCCATCATCTGTCTCTGCCTCACCTAATCACAATATATTTCTCTGTAAGCCAGAAAACTGCCCAGCCCTTAAAAACTTAATGCACCACTATTCCCACAATTTAATTTTATTCTGTAGAGAAAAAAAAGTACTGATCAGTATAACCAACTCATCTAATATTGCAGGTGACTATATTCAAATAGTGTAGCTAAACTATGGAACCACATCCTATCACTCAGAATACAAACTCATTTAAAACACAACTAAAACTTCACCTATCAAATCAAAATAAATAGATCTGCTCCTGTATACCTCCAGGATAAATGTCACTGTTATCTTTAACTTACCATATTGTCAAACCATTTCTGTTCATACAGAATCATATGCCCCACAGCCAGTCTTCACCAGTACCAAAATAGTTTTACTATCATCTTCCAGCTATATACATTGTTTTGTGAAACTTCCCAGCTCTGTACTTATAAACCTTATAATACCATTATATATAATTGTCTCTTAACCTGCTTTATACTCCATCTCTTAACTACACTCAGTATATTTTTATGCCTTGCTAGTACCTTCCATCATCTTCATTTCTTTGAATTTCTAAACACTAATCGCATGATCTATTACCGATCTGACAAACACACTAATACACCTCTTCAGATGCTCAGTGTTCAGCATCTACTAATACATAAGTAGCTTTTACACTGTAAAAGTTGCCTCTATTTTCATATGAATGTAATATATTTAGCAAATGTATGTGTATTTGTCTGTTTATGTATATTACTTAAAGTGTTTTTAAGAAAAAAAAAACGTTTGTAATACATTGGAGCTTCTCTCAGTGGGCCTCCACTGAAAAGTTTTTTTTTTTTTTTTTTTTTTTTACTAAACCCAATGGACAAACCTGGTAAATAAAACCAAAATAAAATAGTAAAAAACACAAACCACCACAATTCTCCAAGTTTCAGGCTCACGTAAAATAAACAAGCAAACAATTCCAAGTACACACGTGAACCCAAAAACGGCAGACTGCTCCAGTTCTTCAAATCTCTTTATTATCAAAGATATGAGTGCTTTTGCAGGTTATACTGATTCATCACATCTCTTTATTCACAAAGGTATGAGCGATTTTGCAGGTTATGCTGCTTCATCAGATACTATGTATCTGATGAAGCAATATAACCTGCGAAAGCGCTCATACCTTTGTGAATAAAGAGATTTGAAGAACTGGAGCAGTCTGACGTTTTTGGGTTCACTTGTGTACTTGGAAATAAAATAAATATATTACTAGGGGCCCTTCATGGCTCTAAGTGTTTTTGTGTTCTAATTTGTCATACCCCTAGAATTTGTCATACCTCTAGAATGTCTGTTGGAGTTTATAATATGACATAATTCAATTTTATGTCAAATACACTGTTCCTACAATGTTTGCTGTACTGCTAGCAGTATTACAGATATCCTGTTTCTGCCATTTAATTACAGTGAAAATAATAGCATTAAATATATTCAGATCCTATATCCCAGCTCAAAATAATAATTATCTGTAAATACTAGTTGTTCCTACAACATTTTTCTCAAAGTACTCTTTAGGCAATTTTCAAAATGTACCAACTCATCACATTCACAAAAAAAAAAAAAAAAATGTTCATGACGCCAGTTTCCTGTCTCTTCCCTATTTCATCTCAAACATTTGACATCTACTTGAAATATAAAAAATGACTAAGCAAATACCATGCAAAATTCCTACACTTTCTGGGCTTTGTTCCAATATCTGGGAACCCTACAGATTTCTTCTCATTGCTCTTCTGTAATTTGCTTTTCTAGTTCATTTTCCCAGTATTCCCTAACCTCTTCTGATTGATTCTTATAGTTACCAAGCAATATTTTTCTGTTCTACTAATCCTTTTTTAACAGCATCATCTGTTTTGGGCAGAAATAAAAACTCTAGCAGAGATGATCTTTTACTTTCTCTTTGCCTGTAATCTATCAAGCCCTGAGAGGAAAGCCTGTTGCGCGGATTCAGCAAACTTCCATGCAAGAATAACTTATTCTTGCATGGAAGAGACCATTCCCATACAGCACGGCAGCGTGCCATGCATATTCATAAAGGCGTGCTGTAATACAGACATGGTTCTGTGTACGAGTGCAGGGGGTGTGTCTGAGAACAGCGCTTTCACAATACACATGCCCCCTGCACACCAGAATTGCCATACGGCAATTTAAAAAGAGCGAGAGATCGCTTGTCACACCTCTTAACCCGTTAGAGTAATAAATCTGAAGAAGGGGACAACTTTTAAATATTGCTAGTACAAACTTAGAAAGTTGATAGAGTAACAGGTTTTGCATTAGCATGAATCATCCGAAGGGTATGAAGTCTGAAACGCACACCTCCCAACCCATTAGAGTAAGAAATCTGGAGAAAGGGAGACAACTTTTAAATATTGCTAGTCCAAACCTAGAAAGTTGATAGAATAACAGGTTTTGCATTAGCATGAATCATCTGAAGGGGTATGAAATCCAAAACGCACACCTTCAACCCGTTAGAGTAAGAAAACTAGACAAAGCCAAAAATTAAATTAAAAAAATTAAAGATTTCAATTTATTTATTTTTTTATTAGTCTGGAACAAAGTTTAAGCATAGCTGCGCAGGTTTGCCTATCGTGCAGCTATGCATAGCAGCGTTTAAACTTTGAAAGAAATTAAGTAGAATTATACACAGAAAAAAAGTGAAATTGGAATAGCGTAGTGGTTAGAGCGTTTGCCTAGCATGCAATCAGGCACAGTTCAAGCCCCATAGCACCCCATACATTTTCATATGTGAAACACATCCAAAATGTATTTTTAATAAATAAGTAGTGAACGTATTATGTATATGTTAACCAGGGTAGTGTAGCAGCTCCAAATGTGAGGTGTCACTGAAATTAAAAGTTTAAACAATATTTATTCTATCCAAGCAGATTTGTGCACTGGTAAGCAGGGCTTAGCATCTACCCTATTAAGCAGTGGGCAGCTTTGCTAAGTGCATATCCCCGGTGCTTAGCTTAGCTCAGCTCAGCAGTTTCAAAATTGTCCAATCATGGTACAGGGTGGGAAAATAGCCCTATTCAAACCTCACAGGTAGGAATATAGCTCATAACTTGTTGTAGCTCCCCACTGTAGGCAGAATGGCAAGCATTGGTGAAGGCATGCGCTTTAGGGTGCAGCACAGGGGCATACAGGAGTCCAAGGTCATGGTAGGACTCATAAACAAACATGAAGTGAGACTGCTGCAGGACCAGTACCAGGGCTCCCAATACAAAGCGGAAGCCTGGAAAAGTCTTGCCCGTGATCTCACCAGTGCCACTGGTATCCCTTGGACTGATGAGTGGGTCCAGCACCACTATGCTGACTTGAATCAGAGGAAGAGGGAACTCTTGGAACAGTGGGTCCAAGAAGCAAAACAGAAGGCTGATGTCCCAGCAGTGTGTAAGTATTCATAGCAATAACTGTTTACCAAAGTCCAGCTTGTGTATGTGATGAATAGGTATGCATAAATGTTTCTCCATTTTCATTACAGCTCCAGCTGAGTGGGTTGTCATCCAGGAAGCCCGTGCCAGTAGATTGCAAAGGCTGCGTTGCAAGGCTGGTGAGTAACAATCTAGCTTGTACTATACATACCAAATAAATACAAAGGAGTAGAATGTCAGCTGGCATTATTAAAAGAGGGTATGGTTTAAACTGAATAAAGCAGACAATATTACAGTAATAGTCTCATATAGGTCATATATTAATAAAATGTAATTGCCCGTGAATAAAAATCTAAATCCTAGACTGGTTGTGTTTACTCTGGCATGGTATGATTTGAAATGTGTACAGGTTATGCATAGTAACTATAGCTCTGAAAGCATTAAACAGTTGTCTCATCTGACAAAGTTAGTGCCTCTATAACACACGAGATTAACTGATATTACAAGTGTCACGCAGCAAGATCTGATATCTGAATGGTAATGCTGTGTTAACCACTGTTTTTCACACTGTGCTATGTGAACAGGTATATAATGTTGTAAATGCAAAGTCAGATTCTACAACAATGAGAGAATGAGAAAGAAATCATTCAAGGAAGAGACAGCAGTGTCTCAACAGCATCCTGTGATGAAACACATACTTGTCATATTTTTAGCAGAAACAGCCACGGTCCGAATCCTGGAAGTAGTAGTAAGCTATATGCATAATTTCAACTAGGATTTTGTGAAAATGTGTAGAAACAGTCAGGTAGTATTAACAAAGATTCCCTCCACAGGTCTCCCAGGTAAGATAAGGTATAAAGTAGCTATGAGAAGGCTTTAGTTATACTGTGTCCAACAGCCATGGTCCAATCCCAAGGCTGCAAATGACAGCAAGATAAGTACATACACCAAGTGGTCTCCCCCGAGAAATATTTAAAAGTGTCATGCTGTCACAGCTACAGGTCCCTGCTAACAACAACCAGGGTGACTGATAGAAATCAAGGCAGAATGTGTCAGTAGCACACACACAGTATGAGTGCACATATGTAACCCTGACTATGGGAGTGTGGGTTGAAACAGTCATGTAATAGTAACAAACATTCCCTCCACAGGTCTACCAGGTAAGAGAAAGTTCAATGCAACTATAAGAAGGCTGTAATTGTACTGTGTACAAATATACCACTGCCCACCCAACGCTATAGTTGTAATAATACCTGTAGAGTAATGAGTAGAGCAATGATCATTAAAGCTGTGACCACTGCAAGAATCTACATTTGTTAACTGACATCTCTCTCTCCCCATCATATCTTCACCAATAATGTAAACACAAAAATGAATGGGTATGTTTTCCACCAAACCTACTGTTGGGGCATGTGTCCTGTTCTAAAAATGTTGAAATTTATTCCAATTAATGTTCCCTGTTCAAATACCATCATTGGTGGCCTGTTGCTATCAATGTTACCTGCATGCTGGTGTAATGCCCACTGTGGTTTCATATATGCATGTGCTCTGTTTGATATGCAAATGTTCCAAATCTGTTATATTGGGTCAATGTTATAACTAATCCTGGAATGTGTTAACCATTACTAACCAACATATGTTCTAAAACTAACTAGCGAAAACCACCGCTAATTCAAAAGCCAAGAACTCGACTCAGACCAGTCCAAAACGTAAAAAACATGAAAAACAAATTTTATTAAGCCACTGTAAAAGCTTTTCGTTAGTACCTTGCACTAACTTCTTCAGACAAGCAAAACATTCACACCATTACAAGTGAGTTTAAATACCAGCATTGAAACACTTAACCACGCCCCTTGCTCTCCCTTTAGCTCCTTAAAGGTACAGATCACAGCTAACTAAGGTGCATTTGCAATTCTCTATTAACATAATAAAAAAATTCATACACCGAAACTGTAATAATAGCAGGCTTTGAAACTAAAAGAAAAAAGCCCAATATTTTGATTATTAAACTGTATAAAGTAGATAAATATGTAAAATATATAAAATAACATAAAAATAAAAATAACGATGTTCAACCTACAGCATAAATACTAATAATAGAAGCACGACGCTTCCTAATCAAAAATTACCTGTGCATACATCGTATCTTGCCCGCTTTCAAGTAAAATAACTAATGTAATGAATATAATAAATATAATGAAATTAATGCATACTGTCCTAAGCATCTAAATAACTAGAACAGCTACCCAAGAAAAATAATATATTAATCATATCTCACTAAATAATAAAAATAATAATATAGAAATATAAAATATGACATGTAACATATAATATAACATACATTTAGGCTACTCTGTACAGGTTTAATACTGTCATGAAATAAAACAGGTCTAAAAGTTAGCGTATCTAGACCTAAAATTACTAAATAATAAAATATGAATCAATAATATATATTGTAAAATAATGATCATGATGTATAATCATAACAATAACTGATAACTATTAACCCTCCACCACTGTCGACTAATAAAGAGTTATGAAACCATTAATTTGTCGACTCTCATTTTTAAATTTTTGACTCTCATTTTAAAAAAAATTGTGAGAATAAACAGCTCGTCACCTCTTCAAACTTTTAAGTTTTAAAAAACGACTAATGGATAACGAGCAGTTAAGACCAGGGGGGTGATATGCTTCCAGTCTTAATTGCCAAAGAAGCTCTTTACATTCTAATCTATATGTCTCAGGTCCATAAGAATTGGTATTATACAGTTGATCTATAACCATAAATGTAAACTCATGGTTTGGGTTGTTCTGAATGTGCATAGCCAAAGCATTGTCCATTTTCATTCTTCTTATGGCATACAAATGCTCGTACATTCTTTCCTGGAGTTTCCTCTCAGTCTTGCCAATGTAAAAACTGGGGCATGATGAACATTGAGCAAGGTATACCACTTGGGTACTGGAACAAGTGAAACATCCCCTGATGAGGAATTTCCTGTTCTTAACTGTAAAGGCTGTACCTGCCTGGACAAATCTGCAATACTTGCACATATTACATTTATACATCCCTGATCTTGGTGTTACTAAATTTCACGTAGATTCCAGAATATTTTTGATGTTAGGGCCCCTTCTGTATGTTATCAATGGGGCTTTATCAAAAATTGGACCTCCAAGTAACTCGGGATAGTAATCGCCAGTACTTCTTAATTATAGTAACTATGTCATTGGCATCTGTATTAAAAGTTAAAATAAAATTGGACCTGGACATGTTTCCCTGAGAATCAGGGCATACAGGTGATGGTGAATCACTCAATTCAGGAACAACATGACTCAAGATAGAAGAAAAATAGCCATTAGCTCTCTTGGTCTTAACTTCAAAACACAACTCATCAATCAAGGTTCCTGGATAACCTCGATCCAGAAATAAATTGGCTATGAAATCACACTCTTCCAAAAATTCACTATCCCTTGACACCATCCTAGCTGCTCTTACAAGTTGTCCTTTGACTATAGCCTTTTTCTGGTGAAGCGGATGGTCATTATCATAATGTAGATAAGAATTAGAGAAAGTTGATTTCCGATGGATTCTGGCTCCAAAATGACCTAGACTTCTGTCTTTATAAAGTTCCACATCCAAATAGGATATCTTCTCCATGTCTATTGTACAAGTAAATTTCAAAAGTCAGGCAATTATTGAAGCCGATCACTAGGTCTTGGGCTTCTTCCAGTGAGCCATTAAACAAGATAAAAATGTCGTCCAAGAATCTTATGTACAGAACGACTTTCTCTTGAATAATATTATTGGAAAAGGCAAACGTTCTTTCCCAATGAGTCATGACCAAATTAGCTACACTGGCGCCACACGGAGACCCCATAGACACACCAATCAACTGATGGAACCATCTGTTATTGAATGTGAAATAGTTACATGTCAAAATAATATTCAACAATTCGCTCACCATAGATATCTCTTTGGGTGGAGCTTGGTAATAAATCATCTCCAATTGAATCAATTCAAGTGCTACCTCGTGGGGAATAGAAGAATATAAATCAATGACGTCAATGGTCAGAAAATAGGCATCTCCTTCAAAGGTAGCTAGTCCAACTTTTTCCAAAAAGGACCAAGAATCTCTGGCTATGTGTGGTACCTGCGATACATATTGTTTGAGGATGGTGTCTACTACCTTCACTGCTGCATAGGTAATACTACCCCTCGCCTTCACTAATTGGCACATAGGGGGATCACCAATACTTTTATGAATCTTAAGATTCCCAAATAATGCTGGAATGCGTGGTGAGGGTACTGAAATAAAATTGTAAATGTCCATATCCAGAGACCCACTAATGAACATGTCTTCAGAGTATGACCGCACACGGTTCATACTAATATTCAATTCATTCTTAGATACTTCTCTGTAAGTCTCTATAGAAAGTATCACTAAAAGTCTATCTATATATTCATCCTGTTCCATAGCTACTAATCCACCTCCTTTGTCAGGTTTCATTATTCTGATAGAAGAAGAACTGAGAGCTTCCAATGAGTCCAATTCAATCTTGGAAATGTTGAAGTGGGTCTGTCGTTTACACTTAAGCAAATTCCTAATGTCCACATCACACGTGTTCAAACACTCCCAAGCAAGGGGCCAAAGGTGGATTATATGTACTTGGAATGTGATACATAGGCCTTGGTTGGACCGTCTATCCCAATAAAAGGGCCAAGTTCAACTTTCTCACAAAAAGTTTGAGGTCTAAAATTGATTTGTCAACACTAGCACGTCTAGAGGGTATAAAAGTTAAGCCCTTGGCTAAAATGTCAACTAGGGGTTGGGAGAAAACAAAATTTGAATAATTATATATTTTGAAGTCCTTCCCTGTGTTATATATCACTTGAAAAGGGTTTATTTGATCGGGTATTAGAAAATCTAACATCTTCCATCAGTTCTTCCTCGATTTGTATTTGTTTCTCGTCATTCTGCTCGATGTTTGTTGAGGAGACGAGGCTTGTGTTTGAAAATTTACCCAGACCAATCCTGTATCAAGTTGACTTGGATTATCAATATTATCTCTCTGCTCCCCTGCTCCATCCACTCCTTCTAGACTCGGTCTCTCTTGATTGGTCAATTTTAGACCTCAAACTTTTTGTGAGAAAGTTGAACTTGGCCCTTTTATTGGGAGAGACGGTCCAACCAAGGCCTATGTATCACATTCCAAGTACATATAATCCACCTTTGGCCCCTTGCTTGGGAGTGTTTGAACACATGTGTGATGTGGACATTAGGAATTTGCTTAAGTGTAAACGACAGACCCACTTCAACATTTCCAAGATTGAATTGGACTCATTGGAAGCTCTCAGTTCTTCTTCTATCAGAATAATGAAACCTGACAAAGGAGGTGGATTAGTAGCTATGGAATAGGATGAATATATAGATAGACTTTTAGTGATACTTTCTACAGAGACTTATAGAGAAGTATCTAAGAATGAATTGAATATTAGTATGAACCGTGTGCGGTCATACTTTGAAGACATGGATATGGACATTTACAATTTTATTTCAGTACCCTCACCACGCATTCCAGCATTATTTGGGAATCCTAAGATTCATAAAAGTATTGGTGATCCCCTATGCACCAATTAGTGAGCATGAGGGGTAGTATTACCTATGCAGCAGCGAAGGTAGTAGACACCATCCTCAAACAATATGTATCGCAGGTACCACACATAGCCAGAGATTCTTGGTCCTTTTTGGAAAAAGTTGGACTAGCTACCTTTGAAGGAGATGCCTATTTTCTGACCATTGACGTCATTGATTTATATTCTTCTATTCCCCATGAGGTAGCACTTGAATGGATTCAATTGGAGATGATTTATTACCAAGCTCCACCCAAAGAGATATCTATGGTGAGCGAATTGTTGAATATTATTTTGACATATAACTATTTCACATTCAATAACAGATGGTTCCATCAGTTGATTGGTGTGCCTATGGGGTCTCCGTGTGGTGCCAGTGTAGCTAATTTGGTCATGACTCATTGGGAAAGAAAGTTTGCATTTCCCAATAATATTATTCAAGAGAAAGTCGTTCTGTACATAAGATTCTTGGACGACATTTTTATCTTGTTTAATGGCTCACTGGAAGAAGCCCAAGACCTAGTGATCGGCTTCAATAATTCGTCTGACTTTTTGAAATTTACTTGTACAATAGACATGGAGAAGATATCCTATTTGGATGTGGAACTTTATAAAGACAGAAGTCTAGGTCAGTTTGGAGCCAGAATCCATCGGAAATCAACTTTCTCTAATTCTTATCTACATTATGATAGTGACCATCTGCTTCACCAGAACAAGGCTATAGTCAAAGGACAACTTGTAAGAGCAGCTAGGATGGTGTCAAGGGATAGTGAATTTCTGGAAGAGTGTGATTTCATAGCCAATTTATTTCTGGATCGAGGTTATCCAGAAACCTTGATTGATGAGTTGTGTTTTGAAGTTAAGACCAAGAGAGCTAATGGCTATTTTTCTTCTATCTTGAGTCATGTTGTTCCTGAATTGAGTGATTCACCATCACCTGTATGCCTTGATTCTCAGGGAAACATGTCCAGGTCCAATTTTATTTTAACTTTTAATACAGATGCCAATGACATAGTTACTATAATTAAGAAGAACTGGCGATTACTATCCCCTGAGTTACTTGGAGGTCCAATTTTTGATAAAGCCCCATTGATAACATACAGAAGGGGCCCTAACATCAAAAATATTCTGGAATCTACGCGAAATTTAGTAACACCAAGATCAGGGATGTATAAATGTAATATGTGCAAGTATTGCAGATTTGTCCAGGCAGGTACAGCCTTTACAGTTAAGAACAGGAAATTCCTCATCAGGGGACGTTTCATTTGTTCCAGTACCCAAGTGGTATACCTTGCTCAATGTTCATCATGCCCCAGTTTTTACATTGGCAAGACTGAGGAAACTCCAGGAAAGAATGTACGAGCATTTGTATGCCATAAGAAGAATGAAAATGGACAATGCTTTGGCTATGCACATTCAGAACAACCCAAACCATGAGTTTACATTTATGGTTATAGATCAACTGTATAATACCAATTCTTATGGACCTGAGACATATAGATTAGAATGTAAAGAGCTTCTTTGGCAATTAAGACTGGAAGCATATCGCCCCCCAGTCTTAACAGCTCGTTATCCATTAGTTGTTTTTTTAAAACTTAAAAGTTTAAAGAGGTGACGAGCTGTTTATTCTCACAATTTTTTTTAAAATGAGAGTCAAAAATTGAAAAATGAAAGTCGACAAATTAATGGTTTCATAACTCTTTATTAGTCGACAGTGGTGGAGGGTTAATAGTTATCAGTTATTGTTATGATTATACATCATGATCATTATTTTACAATATATATTATTGATTCATATTTTATTATTTAGTAATTTTAGGTCTAGATACGCTAACGTTTAGACCTGTTTTATTTCATGACAGTATTAAACCTATACAGAGTAGCCTAAATTTATGTTATATTATATGTTACATGTCATATTTTATATTTCTATATTATTATTTTTATTATTTAGTGAGATATGATTAATATTATATTATTTTTCTTGGGTAGCTGTTCTAGTTATTTAGATGCTTAGGCCAGTATGCATTAATTTCATTATATTTATTATATTCATTACATTAGTTATTTTACTTGAAAGCAGGCAAGATACAATGTATGCATAGGTAATTTTTGATTAGGAAGCGTTGCGCTTCTATTATTAGTATTTATGCTGTAGGTTGAACATCGTTATTTTTATTTTTATTTTTATGTTATTTTATATATTTTACATATTTATCTACTTTATACAGTTTAATAATCAAAATATTGGGCTTTTTTCTTTTAGTTTCAAAGCCTGCTATTATTACAGTCTCGGTGTATGATTTTTTTATTATGTTAATAGAGAATTGCAAATGCACCTCAGTTAGCTGTGATCTGTACCTTTAAGGAGCTAAAGGGAGAACAAGGGGCATGGTTAAGTGTTTCAATGCTTTTATTTAAACTCACTTGTAATGGTGTGAATGTTTTGCTTGTCTGAAGAAGTTAGTGCAAGGTACTAACAAAAAGCTTTTACAGTGGCTTAATAAAATTTGTTGTTTTTCATGTTTTTTACATTTTGCACTGGCCTGAGTTGAGTTCTTGGCTTTTGAATTAGCGGTGGTTTTCGCTAGTTTGTTTTTCCGGTCTTGAAAGTTTATATGTTCTAAATCTGCAACACCATAGCATGTCAGGTAAGGCCGATCCCAGCGGATCCGTCTTTCCCGCCTCAAATGGCCATGGCACTGGGCCCCAGCACATCTGGGACCCACCTCGGGACCTCCTCGTCTGCTGGTCCTGCACCACCTTCAGGTGGAACCACCTCAGGGGATGGGGATCACCCCCCGGGCGCAAACAGTCTCCTGTCACCCGAAGCCAGGTCTGGGGTTTGGTGCTTAGTGAGCTCCCCAAGGAATTTGGAGATCTGCTATGCCAGCTTGAGGGCTGCGTGGCACATTTAAAAGGTCAGCCTGCTGCTCCTGCTTAGCCCCCAGCACAGCCACCTTTGAGGTCGTGAAGGTGCAGTGGTGACTGCCCATGGGTGGGGATCTCAGTCCCACTGTATCCATTTGGGAAGTTGTGGGCTTTCGATTACCAATCACCCCTCCCAGTCCAAGGTGTTTACCCCTCACATGTGTCATATATTGCCCATGTATGCTGTCTTGTCTGCCTTCCTACCCAAGCTACCTCCCCAAATGTACCTAGTATCCTTCCCCAACATCCCACTCTCACTTTAAAAAAAAAAGGGCACTCTGTTCCCAAAAAAAATTTCGCCCCAGACGTAGCTGTCCATTTTACACATGTGTCCACTGGAAACATGTATTCTGGTCTAATTGGCTTCACAACACATTTTTGTTGTCCTCTCCCTTTTCTCAGGGGTTTGAGTGTCCAAATATAACTCCAAATTCAGTATATATGCACAGCTGTTGCTGTTGAAGAAATGGACAATTATGGACCTTCCCTACACCCGTCCTGCACATTCCTAGCTACTTTCCCTATTGTCTTTCCCTCTGCATGCCCCCTTTTTCACCACTTTCCTATCACTCCTTTTTTCTTTTCTTTTAAAGAAATTAGCATGGTGGTAAGTAGGAATAAGCTGTTTTAAGCAGTAGTAAACAGGATTAAGTCTGTTTGCATGGTGCTAAGCAAGGCCTACACAGATGAAGCACTTTTAAGGCTGTCTGTAAGCATATTTAACTGGAAACGAGCATTGCTTACCGGCATGCAAACCCACTTACAACTGCTTAAAAGTGCCTTAATCACTCTGTATCCAACAGCCCTTGTTCTGCCCAACAACAAAATAATCAGCCCTTGCAACTCATGAACCCAGGACCCTGCACACTATAGCCACAGCAATTTACCACTAAGCCATCTGAGCTGTAGATATGTCTGATGTTTTTTCAAACATATCATGCAACACAGTCATTCAACAGTAGGGGAAACTGTATTTATATATGTATATATGTATGTGTGTGTGTGTGTGTTTGTGTGTGTATGTATATATATATATATATATATATATATATATATATATATATATATGTAGTGCAGTCAGACATCGGATCCACACTCTGAACCTCTTACTGCAACAAATCTGACCAAAGGCTGTGTAAATGGGGGTGAAGTCACCCAAACTAGGGACCTCTTGTAATTATTGCCCTTATCCCTCCCTCCACAGCAGAACTGTTCTGCCTTGCAACATAATAATAAGGCCTGCCAAGTCCTGGACCCAGGGCCTTGTAAACTATGATCAAAGCAATGTAACATTACACCATCTGAGCCCTACAAAATAGTGATGACATTCCAAGCATAGTTAGTACAGTCATCCAACAGCAGGGAAAGGAGTCTGTAGAATGGAGATGCATACATGTGGAAAAATCTATACATAATTAAATATATATATATATATATATATATCAGCGGTGGTGCAGCGGTAGCATTGTTGCCTCACAGCAAGAGGTTCTCCCATTTGATTCTCAGCTGGAGTGTGGGGAGTGCCTTCTGTGTGGAGTCTGCATGTCCTCCCCGCGGTTGGGTGGGCATTCGAAAGACATGCGTAAATGGGCGTGCCTTCATTGAAGGTTGAACGTCGAGCTAGCCAATCATTAGCAGACCGGAGTTCCGCTGTGGTGACCTCTAACCGGGAAAAGCTGAAAGACAAACAACAACAAATATATATATATATATATATATATATATATATATATATATATATATTTTTTTTTATATATATATATATATATATATATAGGTCTACCTGAAAACGCCGAAATTGCAGATCGCCAACAATGAGAACACTGACACCAGAAGATCGACAACAGAGAAGACTGATAGTTGAGAATCCCGATGCTGAGAACACCAACATGTTAAGGTAAGTGTGCGATAGGGACAGATGTTAGGGCCAGGGTGTGGATAAGGTAAGTGTGTGATAGTGATGGATGTTAGGGTAGGGTGTGGGTCAGGTAAGTGTGGAATAGTGATGGAGTTTAGGTTTAAGGGCTTGTTATGGTAAGTGTGTGATAGTGACAAACTTGAGGGTTAGGGGCGGATTAAGTGTGTTAGGGTTAGGCTGCAGGTAAGGTAAGTGTGCGATAGTGATGGACCTTAGGGTTAGGGTTTGGGTTAAGGTAAGTGCATAGATAGTTGTGTATGTAAGGTTTAGTATAGGTTTGTAAGGTTTTTGGTGTGCTAGTGTTGTGTGTGTGTTTTTCAGGAAAGGTATTTGTTTTGTTGATTGTCGGGATTTTGGTTTGTCGGGCATGTGAAGTTTCGCGTTTTTGAACTTTTTTTTTTTTAGTTTTTTTTGTGTTGGTTATTTCATTGTTGGTGTTTTGGCGTGTCGGTGTTATCAGGTAGACCCATATATATATATATATATATATATATATATATATATATATATATATATATAAATATATCTACAGAGAGAGAGAGATACATCCACATTTATATCCACATATATGCATACATACATATATATATATAGAAAGGTGAATACATGCATTAATATATATATATAAATAAATATATGTATACATAAATAGACAGAAATATATGACAGCTACAAAGACATGCAGTCAGAGGGTCATGCTGCTGCACGCTTGAATTCTAAATCTGAAAATGCACTCACTGGAAGTATTCCTTAAAATGGGAACAATGACATCTGTGCTGTTAACAGAGACCTGTTTAAAGGCAGCAGGAAGCACACCTGCAGTACCTGCCTATAATTAATTCCACAACATTTGGCTGCAGATCATGGACTGAAGCTCCGAAGGTGATGGTATTTTCATATTCATAATGGATGCACACACCTCCAGAGTGGTAGGCCAACATTATGCATTACAGATCCTGCAGGCATAGCTGACATTGAATTAGACAATGGTTCAGGTTGTAGCCTGTTATGGGTCCCCATACATGTCCCAAGACTCACACTCCCTGCCCATAAACACCCTGGAAAATATTAGTGTCCATCCTAACACTATCATACTGGTTTACTTCAACTACCCACCCATTAACTGGGAAAGCTACTCATGTACCGATGCACATGCCCATCACATCAACCTAGTCCTTCCTAACATGGGCAACTGTTGCTCTACACCAGTAGTCAACTCATCCCTTGTTATATCAGGACACAAATGAATCACCTTTGGAAACCCACAGCCCTCCTATCCCCCTGTACAGGTAACCACAATGAAAAGCCTTTCCAAAGCTAACTATGGCCTCATAAAATCAGAGGTGGCTAACCTCATGGCAGCCATCCAAATGGAGACTAGTTGCATGACAGCTGAATCAAACAACAATGCACTATGAATACGTACACAAATGCATGGATACTGCCTTATCCAATACAACCAGGACCCCCACCTCCAAAACAAGAAAGCTGATCTGGTGGTCCCCTGTCATAAAGAAACTGTACAACAGAAGGAGGGAACCAATGTGGAATAAGGTGAAGTCCCACGACAGGAAATAAACCCTTATCAGCCTCAATGAAAAGTTGAGATCCTTCATCAAATACTACAAAGTTAACTGTGAGAACAGAATTGGAGCACATAGGAAAGACAACCACAAGGGCTTCTATAGTTATGTAAAGAATCTCCATGGCAATACCAAGATTTGTTCTGTGCTACTTGACAATGGTACCTCTCAGACTGAGCCAACAAATAATGCCAATATACTGGCTGGCATCTTGAGTGCAAATATTACCCCTCACCCCCCCCCCCCCCAAAGCACCAATCACATTACCAGTACACTGCCAGGCACCCAGTATTACTGCAGCACAGGTTAAAACACCACTGTCCAAGGTCAAAAATACAGGTTCTATGGGACCTGACAATATCCCTGGCTGTGTTCTACATGAACTACAAAGTGACCTGGCACCTTACCTGTGTGCCCTGTTCAAACACAGCCTCACCTCAGGCTTTGTCCCTACTGAATTGTGCCCCGCTACAGTCACCTCTCTCCACAAATGAAGTGTGACTACAGAGACTGGGAAATACTGCCCCAACTGCCTGACAAGTCTGTTATGCAAAGCTATGGAATGCATAATCATGCACCTAATAAACAGAAATGTGGGAATCATCAGACTCAGGATCCCACACAGTTTAATTTTGTCAAGGGTAGGTCATACCTGCTCATTCAACCTGGTCAACTTCTTGGCGGCAGTCACCTCAGCTGTGGATGAAGGCAAGGTGACACATACAGCCTACATTGATCTGGCCAAAGTACAAAAGAGCAGGCTAGCACGTACGGTTGATGCACGGATAAACCAATCATGAATGCAAAAGAAAAAAATCCAGCACCCCGAGTAGGTGTAGCAGAATATTCGTTTATTGTAGAACCAGACCGGTTTCAGCAATTAGCTTTCTTCAGTGGTATGGTCATGATGATTAAACAATCCCTATTTATAGGTAATCCAAATGAAAAGATATGACATCATTTCCTGTTTGTATAAATTATAAACAAAACAATATTCTAATTCATGACCAAAAATATAAATAAAATATGACAATGGCAAAAAAAGAAATATAACTAACAATGAACCACCATAATTTTAAACTATCATGTATTCCCAAAATTGGAATACTAAAAACATATTGTTTAGTAATGAAGATAATCATTTCGGACCTGTGAGAACAATGTCAGAGTCAGAACAAAAAAAAGATAAGAATGTATATAACAATATTAAATAATAATAACAGGGAATTCATCATAATTTGTCATTAAGACCTGGTGGAAACAAGCCACCTAATTTAATTATCCATTTGGTTTCCTTACTGTTTAACAGTGTGTGCCATCCAGTTTTAAATGTTCTATGACCAACAATCTTGTCAATGCAAATGAAAGAAAATTGAGCCATTTTGTGTACAACAGTATGTTTATACAGAGCATTGGTAGCCCTAGCATTTCTAATATCTCCTAAATGCTCAGAGATACGAATACGTAACTGTTGAGATGTTTGTCCAATATAAAATGCCCGACATGTACATGTGGCCAAATAGGCCACCCAGTCCGTGCTGCAATTGGCAAAATGATTGATGGTAAATTCCTTTGTTGTGAATATATATTTACAAAAAGAGCAGTGACCACAAGGATGACAGCCAATTAATCTATCTCCTAATAGAGTAGTCTGGGTCATACAGACATCCTGAGGTATAATTCTTTTGTAATGTGAGAAATGTGATCCCATAGTTTTGCCTTTATGGTAGGAATAAAGACATCTATCATCTAACCACTTAGCCAACTGTGTGTTGGTTCGCAGTATATTCCAATGATTGCTGATTATGTCCTGTAGTTGGTAGGTGTTCCTGCCAAAAGTAGTTACTAGTCTGAGTAATTGCACTGATGACTGAGCAGTCCTATGTTTATAGCCCAACAAACTGTCCCTTGGTAAGTTATTAGTCATACTAACTGCAGATTGAACATCCATTTTGTTATAACCTCGCTGTATGAATCTGTTTGAGAGATCATTCTGACAATGCTGAAGGTCTAAATGGAATGAGCATATTCTCTTAATTCTGATAAATTGTGATTTGGGAATATTTCTTATGATATGTTTAGGGTGAAGACTAGAAGCATGTAAAAGACTGTTATATTGTGGGTATTTTCTGTGCACGGTGGTACGAAGAGTGTTGTCCACTTCCTTACTTAAGTGGACATCCAAAAAGTCAATTTGGTGTGTGTCATGATTTATTGTGAATCTAACACCCCATTTGTTGCTATTCAAATATTCAACAAATTCCATAAGATACTCAATTCCCCCTTTCCAAACCAACCAACAGTTGTCCAGGTACCGTCTCCAAATGTCCATTTCAGGCAAATATAGATTATGCGTTTCAGTGTATATAATCTGATCTTCCACGTATCCCATAAAGAGATCAGCATAGATTGGTGCAAAAGAGGCACCCATCGCCGTGCCCTGAATTTGCCAGTAACATTGGTCTTGGAAATAGAACACGTTCTTGGTTAGAATGTGTTCAACCATACAAATAAGTAAGGTATTAAATCCCGGACTATAGAGGTTGGTCTTGAGCAACCAGTATTCCAGTGCCATTAGACCTGCCCAGTGTGGTATACTGGTATACAGTGATGTGACATCCAGAGTACACATGATCCAATCAGCTTCAAGTTGTGATTCAGAGACAATCTGAAGGAATTCCGTGGTATCCTGCAGTCTCACCCGTACATGTGGCAACAAGGGCTTTAAATATTGGGTCAAGAAAACTGATAAAGGTTCCGTCAGTGATCCAATGCCTGAAACAATAGGTCTACCCGGAGGTGTAGAAAGGGATTTATGAATTTTGGGTAGCAAATACAAATATTGTTTGACTGGATCCTGAACAGTAAGATGAAATTTCGTTTTTATGCTGATAATGCCCTCTTCAACAGCAAGTTGTAAGAAATTATCTATTTCTTGTTTAAATTTGGGCATAGGGTCAATGGGCATATGTAAATAATGCTGAGTATTTGACACTTGTCTTATTCCTTCAGCCCAGTAATAACTGGAATTCATAACCACAATGGCCCCACCCTTGTCTGCAGGAAGAATGATAATATCAGTATTATTTCTAAGATTAGTGAGAGCCTGTTGTTCCTGAACATTTAGATTGTTTCTGATAGTGTTTCCTGTGCCCAACTGGTGGTGTAGATCTTTGAGAACAGCATTCTGGAATATGGCTACATGTTTGTCCATTGGAGGACAAAACTTAGATGGTAAGAATCGAAATTCACTGGATCTTTGAGTTAAATCCTGTTGGTCAAAAAAAAATTTTAAGTTCAATCTTCTACAAAAATCTATAACATCAGATGCAAATGTGCTTTCATCAACAAAGAAACCAGGAATAAAACCTAGACCTTTATTTAGCAAAAGCTCTTCCATAGGTGTTAATACATAATCAGAAATGTTATGCACATTTGAACAGTCTATGTTCATTTGACAATTGACAGGAACAGTTCCTCTAACGTTCTTATGCTTCCGTCCCCCCCGTGTCTGTGCCTAAAGGGTGATCAGGATTGCGTACTCTTTTAGGAGTAGGAGAATCCGATATATTGGCGGATTCAGTATCAGTAGTAGATGATTCTTCCCCTGAACTCCTGTTGGGTGATGTACCCCTTTTAAGTATGTATCTAGGCCTCTTTTTGCGTGCATGTGTAAAATTTTTGGTGCCCTCTGCAAATCGTACCACTTTGTATAACTCAAAGGGTTTCCCCTTTTATAATCTTCAATATCTCTAGTGAATTTCTTTAATTTCTTTTCTTTGAGTTTTTTTTCAGAGATAGAGAGTTCTTTGGATAATTTACTGAGTGATTCTTGAAAGCTCGGTTGATTTTCATATAGTTTTAATTCTTTGCACATTTTTTGCACATCACAAATATTGGTTTGGATCGTCCTGTCATAATATGAAGACAGAATGTTGACAAGCATCATAGCTGAATCTTGTTGTGCAACATTCCATTCCTTAATCAAAACGTCATCCGGTTGACCAACCAAAGGTTGCAATTTGGTTCTAAGACCCCTCGGGGCAATGTTCTGATGTTTATATGCCTTAAATAATCTGGAGTGCCAGATATTGGAACGTAATGTTTTAATTTTTTTGCCAAATTGAGTGAATAACATACTACAATCGTCAACTGGATCAGAAGTTCCACTAGCTGAAGATACATTGTTTGAATCAATCCCAAAAACATGAATATCATCTTTATCTGCGCATAATCCATGTACCATGTCATTTAGATCCATGACAATAGATTGTACGTATGTCAAAACCAAATGTGATGTGTTAATATCAAACTGGTGTTTGTGTTAAGATAATCAATTTTGTACAACCGAACCAACCTCCAAAAAAAGACTCAAGGAAGAGTGTCTTAACCCATCCAATGTTAGTAATGGGTATTGCAATGCAGAGGGACCAAATAATAACACATAAACAATTGTGAAATCCAAATGGCTATGCACAATGTTCAATATTGAAATAATCCGAAGGGCCTTACCAAAATGCAAGGAACTTTATGATAAAAAAGCAAAGAAAAATATGTAACACCTAACTATAGTGCTACATAACAAATCCTGATAAAATCTGATGAGAATGTGCTCACATAGATATATACCTAATGAGAACAAGACAACATCTATCTTATAATATTGTTGTGGAAGTCACCAAGCCAACGCTATTGTATTGCTATACCCAACTAACCTTCAGAAAATATTAAGCACTCAAAAAGAACTGAGGAGAAAATATCAGCAAAAGATATAGTGTTACATAATATATATATGTATATCTTGTTCAAAAAAAAGATGTTTACATTATTACACACAATAGATAATTTCTTACAACTTGCTGTTGAAGAGGGCATTATCAGCATAAAAACGAAATTTCATCTTACTGTTCAGGATCCAGTCAAACAATATTTGTATTTGCTACCCAAAATTCATAAATCCCTTTCTACACCTCTGGGTAGACCTATTGTTTCAGGCATTGGATCACTGACGGAACCTTTATCAGTTTTCTTGACCCAATATTTAAAGCCCTTGTTGCCACATGTACGGGCGAGACTGCAGGATACCACGGAATTCCTTCAGATTGTCTCTGAATCACAACTTGAAGCTGATTGGATCATGTCTACTCTGGATGTCACATCACTGTATACCAGTATACCATACCTGAATAGAAACATATATATATATATATATATATATATATATATATATATATATATATATATATATATATATATATATATATATATATATATATATATATATATATATATATATATATATATATAGAATAGAATAGAGAGAGAGAGAGATATGTAGGGAGATCCATATATGTGTACAACAATATATAGATATATTACCAATAAATACTGAGGTGTATATATATATATATATATATATATATATATATATGTGTGTGTGTGTGTGTGTGTGTGTGTGTGTGTGTGTATGTATGTATACAAATACACACACACACACACACACACATATATATATATATATATATATATATATATATATATATATACACACACACACACACATATATTACATACATATATATACATACATACATATATATATATATATATATATATATATATATACAAACATATATATATATATATATATATATATATATATATATATATTATATGCATTCATGTCCCAAAATGCCCATGCAAACATGTGCTGCTGATAGACCACCCACAACTGGGGCAGCATGCGCTCTTGGATACAAAAGCAGCCGTAACACTCACATCTGCCCCTCACCACAGTCCAAATAAATAAGTGAACAGTACACTGCTACAAAATTATGATAGGTCATACACAATGGCCTGACATACAACAACTTCTTAGCAAAACAAATAAAATGTCTGAACATAGCAAAGAAAAGCTCAATTCACAGAAAACACAATTCACTGAAACACATTTCACCGAAAGTGGTATATGGCCTTGTCCCCACTGTAGTGCGACCCTGGAGTTGGTATATAAAGTAGGGGGATGTGGGGGGCACCACTCCCCACATTGGGGGGTGTGGGGGGCTTAAAGTATATATAATGTTTGGATAAGAGTAATGTATTGCAATTGCAAGTATGCATGCATATAGTTTAACACATTTGAAATATGTGGGGGTTATGCCCCCCACACCCCCCCACTATATATACCAACTCCAGGGTCTCACTACAGTGGGTACAAGGCCATATATCACTTTCAGTGAAATGTGTTTCGGTGAATTGTGTTTTCGGTGAATTGAGCTTTCGGTGAAAAGTGCACACTAATTTAACTTTCAGTGAAATGTGCATTCAGTGAAATGTCCTAGATCCATATATATGTGTGTGTATATATATATGTGTGTGTGTATATATATATATATATATATATATATATATATATATATATATATATATATATATATATATATATACACTTGCGCGAATTTAACTTTCACCGAAAGTCAAATTCGTGCTCACACATACCTGAAATTGCTGTACATCGAAGCAGCAATGTTGGGTATGTGTGAGTGGTTGCACTGCGGTGCGAGTAAGGGAATATTCCTTTATTCCACTGTAGTGCAGCCTTGGAGTGAGAATATTTAAGTAGGGGAGTGTGGGGGGCACAGCCCCCCCTGCAAAAACATTTAATTAGTGGTTTTGTTTTGGTTTTTTTCACAGTTTAATGGAAGCGCTTTTTCAATTAAAGCGCTTTCGTTAAACTGTGATCGGTATATATGGATTCGGACACTTGCTTTTTCGAGCAAGTGTCCTAGATCCATATATATATATATATATATATATATATATATATGTATATATATTATGCTGCTGATAGACCACCCCCAACTGGGGCAGCATGCACCGTTGGATACAAAAGCAGCCATGACAGACACATCTGCACCCCTGCCAAAGTCCAAATAATTAAGTGAACAGTACACTGCTACAAAATCATGATAGGCCATACACAATGGCCAGACATACAACAACCTCTTAGCAAAACAAATAAAATGCCTGAACATAGTAAAGTAAAATTCAACCAGCCAGTATTTCACAAGTTTATTATACTCTGACGTCTTGGCCAAGGCCTTCAAAGAGTAAACATTACCAGAAATACATGCCTTAATCACAAGACGCAATTAACACCTAATTACATAATTGAATGCACAGCCTCCAGTTACACTTGTCATTTAACCCCCTATGGGATAACATATCACAGTTAACATCAATACACTGAGTCTGTACATAACAATTCTCCTTTTATGAATATGTCATCACACTGAGGAATAGACGTTTTCAGAAATAGTACCTTGAGACCCACTAATGTCCCCATGGTGAGATTTATTCAAATGGACAGCTACAGAACTGACATATTTCTTAACAGTAATATGTCTGACATATTCTAACAGCCCTGTTTTAAAACATGTGTTACTGTCCCCCACATAAAAAATGTTGCAAGGCCATCTAAGAGTATTCTCTATACACCAACCTCTTGAATGAACAAACTTCACCGTTTCCCAGCTATTCCCCTCAGCAGGAATTACAGCACTAAATAATGATAGACCAGTATACCTATCCACCTACTACTGTATGACATCTGGACAAAGCCTGACATAATTGGTGGACAGAAGCCCAAATACACAGCCATACATGAAATATTGCTGTTATACACTGAGAAAGTCGCTGGTGTTACAGGGTTTATTGTAACATATTTTTCTGAGGGATATAAAGTCAGAAAAACAAATGGATGTTACCATCTACATAATGCAATCACCAGAGTATGCTACTGATTTGCCAAGGACAACACCTGTCTGGGGAACAGCCCATACATAACAGGCTAACCTGTGGCCATTATGTGGATGGCCCTACAGTTGAGAGCTATGCAGAGACAGAACTTTTTCAGATGGAAACATATGCAGAAGTAGCATGTGCAGACAAACCCTGTTAAACTAGCAGTATTCCAAACATATAACAGCAATATTCACATTCTGATCCTAAGTCTTGAACCTTCCCCACCATTTAGTTGGCTTGTCTCCACAAGTCTTGTAAGAGGTAGTAGCTCATGCAATTCCAGGATGTCTTTCTCACAAGTAAGGGAAAGGATCAATGCCCACATGGAGTACTCATTTATAGGAGTGTGTTGCCATGACATTGACTATTGGAAGAATTACACAGCTGCTCTGCATGCAATTAGCAAGTGGGGAACCCCAATGGGTGTACAGGCCATCACCTGGTCATGAGCATCACCTATAAAAGCCATGCTGCCACCTATTCAAACCAGCTCTTTCCCTGTAGTGCACAGAGAGAGAGAGAGAGAGAGAGAGAAAGAAACAAAACATAAAGTGGAAAAGAGAAGAAAGAAAAAAGGGTAAGTGGAACATGTAAGCGAGTAATTGAATGTAATACTTGGTCTGTAATAATGGGAATATGATTTGGAGGAATTATGTCCCAACAAGACATGCTGTACTAATGTCCTGCTAAACAGCTGCTATGGTCATAGCATCTGGCCCTCTCTGCAGTGGGGGATGGCACAGACATACCTCTCAACTGTGCAGATCTTCACAGAATGTCCACGTTATACCATAATGTATTATTGTCTGTTCCTCCTGAGATCTGTACTTTTCTGGCAAATAGCTGAGGATTGAAGTCATCAGGTAATGACAAACACTTTTGTTTAAGACTCCATACCCATAAAAATAATCACAGTAATTCTAAACGTATCATTCTATGAACTTCCTATGTTTATAACAGGAATATTTAAAGTCTGTTCCTATTTATCCCCCCATCATTTTAGGCATTGTCCAGATGTGGCACTCTGAGAGGTTGTGAGGTGGGATCACAGCTAAGGAGCCTGACTCACCCTGGGAAAAGACAGCTCATATATGACAACTGCAGGGGTGTCTGTCATACAATTGTGACTGTGCCACTGCTAGGCCAGTTAATGGGATGTTTTCCATATCCATGTTACCTGTGATTATGAGTATGACACATATTTGCCTTGTAAAGCTAAGACACCTGTAGAGGACATGTCCATAGTAAAGTACTGTTGCAAACATGTGTTGAACTGCATATGATATACTGAATTAATAACATTCAATTGTACAGTGTTCTGCTGGACAATAAGCACATTTGTGACTATCTGTAGTCACATACACATATACCTTTGTTATGTCAGTCAAACCATTGGGAGGTCTGTGAGCGATGACATTGTAACATAATAGCCTACTTATGACTCTTGGACGTCTTCCAGGTTATCACAGTGATGTCAAACCCTACTGTGCAATCAACGTACTAATGTATGGTGCAGCTATATTAATACAGTATCAATACTGATGTCCCCTTTGACACCCATTTATGTGTGCCATTGTCCAGACATACTGCTGTAACAGGTTGAGATGTATGATTGAGCGGCAAGACTGTAACTACAGTGTGCCATACTAACATACAACAGAAATGTATACCAGGTATCCCTTGAGCACATGTATGTATGCTTATGTTCAGCTAGAAGGCACAAAATGAAACCATATGGGTTTCAAGCATTCAGGTACATAGGCTGTGCATGTTGCACATGTGTGTAATATCAGTGTCAGTGCATACAACAGACAGAAATGTGTACAGCTACTGGTTGTTGCAGTGTCCTGACACTGATATGGGTACTAGAGTAGGCATGATATTCACCAATTAATCAGAGAAGTGTCCACCTGTGTTATGACCCTCTGTCCATGCCTACCACTGCCAGTTATATCCACACCTAAATACAGTGGGTATCACAAGTGTACTCACCCCTGTTAGAATGCCATGTAGGTGTGCTGTATGACAATCAGACCACAGAAGATCATTTCATAATGTTTTTCATCTTTATGTTACCCCTAACCTGTACAATTCCATTGGAATCAATCAAGGGTGTTTCTAGGAAGGTGACCAACTATTGCCAAGTGAAAGTGTGCCATGATGTTAGAGTCCAGGCTAAGACAGATGAATAATGTAACCAGCTCAAGAGGTGCATACACAACATATCAGTTTAAGGGTGTGCACACTCATTCAGCTGGATTATTGTACTGAGTATTATTTCCACATGTTTTCACAGACCCGATTGTTATGTTTTCAATTGAATTGTACAGGCTATAGGTCACAATACAGGTGGGAATTGTTATGAAATGAGTTAGTGTGGTGTCATGTTCCAATTGCACAAATACCAAGCAGTGTATCAGGGATGTGTACCCTTTATATCCACTGTAACTATATGGACACAGCAGTAGCTGACCTGTATATCCAGCCTCCACAAAGGAAGAGTAATCCCCTTTGGTGGACAGCAGCAATACACAAACCAAATAATAGGTTGCTACATTGGCTGTACAGGGACACATAGGTGCAGACAACAACTATGAAGCAAGTCTACCTATATCTGAGCAAGTATGTAAGTTCGCAGGTGACTTCCTGTAAGGCTGACTATGACTATGAATCGGATAGATCCACACCACCACCACGGACAATTGCAACCATGTCTCCACGTATGTTGTAAGTCTCAGATGAAACAACACAATTCACCCTGTACTGGGGGTAAAGAACACCTCCTACACACATGCCATGGATATAGGCAACCTGCATCACACAGGTTAGGTGGGAACATCGTCATCCTGTCCACTGCAGTTTTACAGGGAGATATGCACATCAACCACACTCCTCCCCTCATTAATGGTGAGCATGTACATATTACCTACTGATGGCAGCAACAGCATATCTTCATGGGGTATAATAACATCAGTGTCTGCCTCCTACATGAACTCAGGCATGTGCTCAGAGCTCCATCCCACACCACAGTCAAACACAGACCTGCCACCATCCACACACCATCCAAATGTAAGATGCTCACTGTCAACCCTCTACACAGAAATGAATGGAGGATAGAGGATTATGCAATCAAGTGTCCAACATTGGGATGAATAAGATAGCTCAGGGACAGGCATGTAATGCAAGCTGCTATAGCCATGATAGCTTGGAGGGTTTTGGTGTAGTGTGGATTATTTGCAAGTAATATCCACTGTTGATGTGCATTTTGACAACTGTATGAGGTCCTGTGACCTTTTTCCTGTTTATGTCTTCCAGGTAACATGCAGAGTGCTCGGCTACCACCATTCTCTGTTGGGGAAACAGACATCATCACCCAATATGTGACTGGACATTATGCCCTGTCATTTGGATGGAGAGCAGTAGATGTGCAGGAGAGGACTTTCCTGTGGAACAGTGTGGTCCACAGGGTTAATGATGCCGGCCTGCACAGCAGAACTTATGACCATGTGCAGCATTGGGCCACCGACCTCAAATGCTATGCCGGTCAATGGGCTGCTGCTGTAACAAGGGACCAGCTAGCCACAGGTGGGGGCCCATCCATCCACCCCCCACTGACACCCACCGAGGAGCTCCTCACCACACTTGGGCCTCACGCTGGACGCACAAGCCATGACGCTGAATAAAGCATTGTGGAGGTGGGTTGCACACATACTGGATGAGGAGTTTGCAGGTAAGGGCCCAGTGGGGATTAGTACACTAATGTATCAGACATACATGTATCTGTATTGTATCTACATCCATGTGTCAGGTCCAATTGCAGTTGTGGATGGGGTTTTCTAATGCACAGAGGTGCATATCTATGGTCAGGACAGGACATTGTGTATTATTGTGGTTAGTACTGTAGATGTGCAGACATGCTTCATCCATCCTGTACCAAGGCCACATGTGCATCTGCTGACAATAACTCCCTCTCACAACTACCTAGGACCCTCTTGTCTGCATATGGAACAGCAGCTTGAAGCTGGTGAGTATGACATTGTTCTGGTGTTGCCTGGCAATACCCCATGCATGTGAAGCACATGCAATTTACCATGCACACAACCATCAGTAATAGCTATATTGCTTTATGTAATAGCTATATTGCTTGTTGTGCATGTTCACTTGTGCTGGGTTAACTGTACTGCATCACAGTGGTCACCACTGGGGCCTATCTGATGTGAATTCAACATTCCTGTAGCATACCTCACAACTTGTCAGTCCCAAGATGTCTGGACAGAGGCCAGAAAATTGTGCTGGACAAATGCCCTAAGGTAAGGTCATGAGTGACACATTACTGGTATACAGTAGATATAAATTGTGTACACAGCCCTCTTAAAATGCAAGCTGTTCCTGTTACATACTAATTAGGACCGCAATATGACAGTCCACACCTCTTCCAGCCTTTAATGTGACCCATAACAGGTACAGTTCACTTGTAAAACCAAGCATTTGTTCTCATGTATTGCACCTACAAAGCAAGCCACCTGTGAGGGCGGCAGACATCCTATCAGCATGATGTTTTAGTCAGGTATGATACCTCATGCTGCCATATAGGTAAGTACACTCACTGTGGCCTATTTGGCTATAATATCACATACATGAGCATTAAGGCACACAGACCACATCTGACCATGTATAGGTTTCAAACATATGGATATTCCCAACACATCTGTACAAAGGACTGTACAATGGTTTAACCTGCTGCATGTGAGGCAGATGCTGTTACCACACTATATAAAGTAATGGCAGCGGGAGGTGGTTAACAGCCATGTGTGGTATACACATCAAAATGGTATAAGCCACACATGATATGATCCTCACACACACACACGCACACACACACACACACACACACACACACACACACACACACACACACACACACACACACACACACACACACAAACAGTTGCCAGCATTAGGATTAGAACTCCTGCCTATTTAGGTATTCCTACTATATTCCTACTATAGTGCTACACAGTTATGAGACTCGCCACAGAGCTTATACATTTCCACCTCTTCCAAAGGTACTTCTAAGGTGGATGACATCAACAGGTCTAAATTGGAGTGAAGGGAAGTGTAAATGGTAGTACACAGGTTAAAAATGGTATGAGCCAGACAATATGTGATTCATACACACACACACACACACACACACACACACACACACACACACACACACACACACACACACACACACACACACTTACCAGTATTGGGATAAGAACTCCTGCCTATCTAGGTATTTCTACTATAGTGCTATGCAGTTATCAGATGTGCCACAGAGCTTATACATTTCCACCTCTTACAAAGGTACTTCTAAGGTAGATGACATCAACAGGTCTACTAAATTGGAATGAAGGGAAGTGTAGAGGGTAGTACACAGATTAAAAATGGTATGAGCCAAACAGTACATGATTCACACATACACACACATACACACTTGCTAGTATTGGGATTAGAACTCCTGCCTATCTAGGTATGTCTACTATAGCGTTACTCAGTTACCGCATGCACTACAGAGCTTACTGAACTTTCACATGGCCAAAGCTGCTGATAACTGCACAGCTGTGGCAAAGTATTACAGGTGGCAGACAGTCTACCATCTGTTCAACCCATACATCATGTTAATTCTGTCTTTCACTTCAACTAGCATTATGGCTTGGCACTTCACCAGGTTGTTGTATCAAGAAGTGTGGCACACCTGGGAGCCATCAGCAGCACTCATTCATCACAGATGTAACCCCAGTACTTACTAGTTATGTCCACCCCTCCTGGCATGTTTGAAGGGCAGTTATCTGTGCTTTCACCCATTAACCTGGTGCACTTGTCCATTCTGGGGCACTGTTGCAACTGTCTCATGTACACAGACAACCATCCCATCTAAACTCCAAACACTCAGACCTGTGACGGTTACCCATATATCACCCAATGTGGACATACACACTCTCCAGCAAAGACTGGACTAGCAGGTCAAGAGGATAAGATCAACACCTGCACCACACCATGTGGAACATGTAGCTCACCATGACAGCTACTTTGACAACAATGACATACAATGAAAAGCCACACACCCACCTTCCCAGAGGCATTCAATGGACATTTACCCAAACAGCACAGACCAGCAAGGTAGACACCCATGCAGACACCATGACATGGCACATGCCAAGAGACACATAGTTAACCTACACAGTGTGTCCCCAACCTAAGCTCCTAAGGCTAACCACCTTGCACAATACAGTGATCATGGGTAACTCAATACTGAGGCACACACATCCCACTCACTAAATTGAATATGGAGCAGGTAACAGCCAAATATCGATCACATGCCAGCAACCAATAAATGACACAGCCAATCATGTCACTCCACAACAACTATGAGTATCAGTCCATATCCATGTGGGTGTGAATGACTTGGGACACACCTCCCTGGACAACATGACAGGAGACATGGTTGAACTCTGATTATGCAGTCCAGGCAGGTGTGTCAGTAGCCCTGGGCAGTGTACCACTGTCACCCAGAATGATGCTACGGTGCTATCAACAGATGATTGACTGCAACATTGGCTTATGTGTTATGTGTCATTCTCAACATGATTGACAGAACCCAATGACTTGCCATGGATTTCCTACATCTGTCACCGCTGGGTTGTCAGGTACTGGCTAAGTGTCTTAATAGGCAGTGTTCCTAATGTTATTATCACCATAACAGCTACACATGTATACAATCTGAGGGTCATGCTGCTCAACAGTGGACATCTAACTGTCAGGATGCAGTCACTCATAGCAGTCATTGGAGTGGAGGACACATGTTTGCTGTAATGGAGAGGTGGTTCACAGCAGTAGACAGCAGACCTGCAGTATCAGGCTATGATGCATTCCACAGCTGTCATAAACATGGACCACACCACACCTCCACAGGTGGTGTTGTCTCCATATTTATTATGGATAGGAACACCTCCAGACTAGTATCCCATCATAATGCATTGGAGATACTTCCGGTACAACTGCCTTGAGGTAATAATGCAATCGAGATCATAGCCTGCTATGGGTCCACATCTATATCCCTAGACTGTCAATGCACATTCCTCAACACCCTACCATCTATGATGGTCCAACGCAACATTGACATAGTACGAGTCTTCAGTTACTCATCCATCACCTGGAGAATGTAACCAAGTGCCAGTACAGTGGCCCAACACTTCTGGAAGTCATCATTTCCATTGCCCTAGACCAACTCATACTGACCCCCTGGTAGAGGATGCAACAACCTTCACCTGTGTTGACCACTTAAATATGGGACTGTTGATTATCCACAGATGTCAGTCCCTGCATGGTAAGTTCACACAGGCTGTAATCAACATGGAACTCAAAATGTCAACCACACCCCCCACAAAGATAACCACCTGGCAAAACCTCTCCAAAGCTGACTTTGCAGCCATGAAAACAGGGGTGGATGTCTTCACTGCACCCATGGCAGTGGGAAATAGCTGCATGACTGTGGACTCATACACATAGGTACTGTACAAACAGGTACATGAATGCATGGCACTAGCCAGAGGCAACAGAACCCAGATACTGTCCTCCAAATACTGGGAGACAATGTGATGTTCCCCTGCCATTACTAAAGTGTACATCGGAAGGATGACACTGTTACAGGGAAAGATGGTGTCCCATGACTGTTGAACTCCCTTATTAGCTTCAAACACAATTTTGGATCCCTCATGGAATCCCCAACAGGCATCTATGGCAGCAGAGATGCAGCAGACACTGACGACAGTCACAACAGCCTTTGATAGTTACATCAACAATCTCCACAGCATTAAACACAAATGCTGCGAGTTACTGCACAATGTTAATGCCTATCCTGAGACAGCTGATATTGGCCACAGTCTTGGCAACACATTTAGTGCCAGCTTTACCCCCCCACACAAGTGAAGTGCTGAGTGAATGTGTTCTCACATGCTGTATCCCATTTCCATTCTAGGCATCTGTGTGTCACCAGGATGGGGCCCTGCAGCAAGTCCATGGGGTATGGCAGTGTGGTAACACATCCACCATGTCATAGGCAGGGTACAGTATATGCATGGTAATCCCTGGTCTGTAACACAGTGATTGCATATGCCTCACAGATTATAGGGCTGAGGGTTGTACATAGATATATATTGATTTACATCATCTGTTGTAGAATGGAAAATGGTACATGTTCTGGTTTGGACACACCTCTGACTGCTAATAACCACAGCCACAGGGGATATTCATCAACCAGATACACTGGGATTACTATACACACACACACACACACACACACACACACACACACACACACACACACACACACACACTTGCCAGTACTGAGATCCATAGGTTTATTGCTTCATAGATGTGTAGTATGTGAATGGGCCTGAAGGCGCTACAAGGCTAGCCCAAGGGAATACCCTGGGATCAGGCCACATGAAAATAGTCCCAAGTGTGGCTCAGGAGTATAGTCACTGGAGTGGTCCTCAGGGGTGGGTATTGTATTCCCCATCCACTCATCCAGATTTCTATTGTGGGTGGCCAGTGATGTGCACTGCTTCTCATGTATGTGATTTATATTCCATAACAGGGACAGTGTCTGGGTTGTGCACATGCATGTTCTTTGAAGTGTGGAAGTGTGCTTGAGGTCTCTGGGGCATGTTGTGTGGACAGATTGGTATCTTCTGATGTAGTATTCCTGACCTCATTTGGTGAGACCTGGCTATGTAACTGAGGTAGTGATTGCACCTACATTGACAGTATGATACGGGTATTCATTGGAGTTATTGGCATCTGTCCATACAGGGCATGTGTATAAGGCATGGTATTCTCTTTGTGGGGTACATTTGCAGACTCTACAGTTGTTGCAGGCATCCTGTGGGGAACATGGCAAAAGGGCCACTGTACACATTTATTAGGCTACTGAGGGGATGGAACATGGTGCCATGTCCTTTTACTTGATGGATAACACACAGTCAGGAGATGTAACACATCAAAGTACTTTCTGATATCAGTGGCACTGTTGTGGTCAACAAGCATGTAGTCCACTGCAATCACACTGTGGGTACTATCTGTGAGGCAATATGCAGGAGAACTACTGATATAGAGGTTGTTGCCTAGCCAAGTGTGTTTGTGTATGATTCGTAGGTGGAGAGTGGTCTCTTGAGTATTGGAAGGGTTGCCTATATTGTTCACTAATCCATACTGTCACATAGTCATTGCACATGGCCTAGACAACTGTTGGCCTTGTAATGTGGGCATTGGGACATATACTAGGTCCTCAACATAATAATTTAGCAAAACCCACCCCCAATGGAGCCTGTTATTACACAATCACACCAACCCCCACACAGGATACTGATAACACACACACACTTGCCAGTACTGAGTTTCGAACCCCTACCTAGCTATGTATTGCTACTTCAGTGTTACACATTTATTGCATGTGCCACTGAGCTTATAGGATGGATGTTGTCCCAAGGTACTTCTAAGGTGAGGAACATCACCAGCCCTTGTAAATACTGGCATTGGGTGATGTAGTGGTGAGAGATTCCACAAAATATTTTACCCTACACATATTTGCCATGAGTGAGGGTCAAACCTCTATCTTTTTGGACCATTATGTTACGCATTCACCATGTGCAACACTGATCTTACATGGTTTAGGGTTGCAAACAGGTACTTCTAAGGTGAATGATATCTGCAGGACTGATCAAGTCAGGCACTGAGATGTGTACTGGGTGTAAATGGGGTCAAAATCTTTGAGATACAGACATATATATGTGACATATGTACACACATAAACACTTGCCAGGAATGAGATTCAAACCCCTACATATGTAGATATTGCTGCTACATTGTTCCACATTTATCGCGCATGCCATGGAGCTTACATGTTGAAGAGCTGTGCAAAGGTATCTTTGAAGATGACTGACATCAGCAGCAGTGCTAAAGGAGAGGTAAGGGAAGTGTTGTAAGTGTGAATGACCACAAAATCAGGTCTCTACAAGGATACACATACTCTCTCACACAAACACTCACATTTACACAGTTGCCAGGATCAGGATTGGAACTCCAACCTAACTAGTTTGCTACGTAGTTATTGCAAGTGCTACACACCTCATATGTTGGAGAGCTGTGCAAAAGTATCTTTGAAGGTGAGTGACATCAGCAGCAGTGCTAAAAGGGGTAAGGGAAGTGTTGTAAGTGTGAATGACCACACAATCAGGTCTCTACAAGGATACACACACACACTCACACAAACACTCACATTTACACAGTTGCCAGGATCAGGATTGGAACTCCTACCTAACTAGTTTGCTACACTATAGTATTACACAGTTATCGCAAGCACCACAGACCTTATATGTTGGAGAGCTGTGCAAAGGTATCTTTGAAGGTGATGACATCAGCAGCAGTGCTAAAAGAGGGGTAAGAAAAGTGCTGTAAGTGTGAATGACCACAAAATCAGGTCTCTACAAGGATACACACACACTCTCACACAAGCACTCACATTTACACAGTTACCAGGATCAGGATTGGAACTCCTACCTAACTAGTTTGCTGCACTATAGTATTATGCAGTTATCGCAAGCACCACATACCTTATATGTTGGAGAGCTGTGCAAAGGTATCTTTGAAGGTGAGTGACATCAGCAGCAGTGCTAAAGGAGGGTAAGGGAATTTTAGTGAGTGTGAATGGCCTCAACCACATTAATCTAGAAACACACACACACACACACACACACACACACACACACACACACACACACACACACACACACACACACACACACACAAAACTTTACATTTGACAGGACTGAGATTGCAACTGCTACATGGATGCCTATTTGTACTGTAGTGTTACACAGTTATCACAAGAACCACTGAGACTATAGGGCTGAGGGCTAACCAAAGGTATTTCTACAGTGAATGACATCAGCACTTCATGTGATATAGGCCAATGGGATGTGTAGTGGGTGGGCAGGCCTCATAATGGGATTCTCTCTGTCGCTGTCTTTCTCTTCCTCACGTCTCAGTGTGTGTATGTTTGACATATTATATTATGTTGGCCTTAGATATGTGTGAGTATTCCTATCCAATGTGTGTGTATGAAGTATTAATGGTGTACAATTTGGTGTGTGTGCACAGACAGCTGTGAATAACCAATATTTGCAGTCCACTGTGTTGTGAGACATGGGCTTCATTTATAAGTGTAGGAGCATGCCCAGTATGGCCTTTTATACTTTTATTACTGAAAGCGCTTACCCTGTTTGACCTGCAACTTGAACAGCACAATTTGTGCTTTTTATTTCTTCATTTTATTAAAGCCTACATTTTAACAGAATTTCTCAGTGAACATTTCGTTGTGGTGGAAGCCTTTTTTTTGTTTGACTATTTTATACTGAGTGTGTGCATCCATTCCAGGGAGGGTTGGACTCCAGTTCAGGGTTTTGTGTGCTACAGCTACACCTAGCAACCCGTTTCTTCAGGATATCTGTAGATAGGTTGCCAGTATGGAGACACAATGGGCTTAACCTACGGGGATTCTGCAACTATTGCTGTCTGTGATGTTTGTGTGACATGTTTGGTTGTAGCATAGATTTTCTGACATATGTACTGTGTGTTATGTCATCACCTACTGACAGTTATCATGTTCACAGTTATTTACTGGGAAATACAAGATGAATGAAGCTGAGACCAATATTCTGAGGCATACAGAATACACATTCTGGCACATACCTGCCATTGTGGTGGGGTAGATACAGACAATAGACTGCTTGTTCTGTGTAAATGGTCCAGCACCTTGTTAGTATGCTGGCTGAGGATGCCCTCCTTGTGCTTTTTTCAACTGCACGGAATGGCCATATCCTGATGGGGCCATACCTCTCAGCTGAACAGATATACCCAGGTTATCCAGAGGTAGGACTGGCAGGTCAGTTTACCTTCACATTGTGGTTTACAAGTGGTTTTGTGGCTATTCATTCATGGGTTTGCAGTCAGGAGTAGTATGGGCGGACATGGGCGGACATTAGAGTTTCATCCTTCACACACTCCATGACATCCATGCTTCTACCCCCCCCCCCCCGTTATTGTCTCCTCCACCTAACATTATGTAAGCAATATCTCAGAGGTATCCTTATAGTTGGGCCTTTATCCCAGTAGTATTTATGGCCTGATCCACAGTCCTTGCAGTAGGACATGGGGAGGCATGCTACTGGCATTTGTCAACCTTTGTTGTCTGTTTACTGTTAGGTTGTTAGTTGGGACCCCCTGACATTCCATACATTGGCACTATGGGTGAGGCATGGGCCTTTGCCAGAGGACTGTAGGCCATTTGGGCGGACATTAGAGTTTCAACCTTCACACACTCCATGACATCCATGCTTGTACACCCCCCCCCTCTGTTATTGTCTCCTCCACCTAACATTATGTAAGCAATATCTCAGAGGTATCCTTATAGCTGGGCCTTTATCCCACTAGTATTACATTGGCACTATGGGTGAGGCATGGGCCTTTGCCAGAGGACTGTAGGCCATTTGAGAGTGTTGCAGACCATCTGTTACTGCATTTCTACATGGGATTGTGGGGAGGGGGGTGCACACCTGCAGACGTTAACATTTGAAATGACTGTACTGGTATATTTTTAGTTACTCTATTGGCTTCCATTTCATATTGTATTGTGACCTATCATGCAGACAGGAAGCATATCAGTAGAGTACAAATGTTAGATCTTAATGGCATATATTTCAGTTTCAGACTTATTACCCTTCAGAACTGGAATGCAACTGCCAGACCTATTGTAGTATGTTTATGTAGGTCTGGTGGGGGGGCTGTTCACCATTGCCATCATTTGGCAGCTTTAGCCCGGCCTTTCTTCATGGTCATCTGCACCTGTCCTGCTGGGTGAGCCTGGTGGTGGGTATGTGACCCTCATAGACATCCATGTGTGTGACCTATTGACACTCACGATTCTTTGGGCCATCACATGTACTGCGGTGGGGGTTGTCACCTTGTGTAGTGCTGCCTAGTATGTTGACACCAGTATTTGTTATGAATTTCCTGCTGTCCCATATAGCTGTCTGCTGCTATCCCATTCAGCCACCCAATTCTCTTGCATCCTTGCATCCATATCAGAAATACAAGTATGAGAACATTTTTATTTATTTTTATTTTATTTATCATTTGTTGACCGGGAAAGTCCGACTAGGTTCCACAGAGCCTGTTTTCAGCGGAGGCCCGGGGAGAAATGCTCCAGATGCATGTCTTTGGAATGTGGGAGGAAACCGGAGTAGCTGGAGGAAACCCACACAAACGTAGGGAGAACATGCAAACTCCACACAGAAGGCACCCCAGCCGAGAATCGAACCGGTGAACATCTTGCTGTGAGGTGACAACGTTAACCGCTGCACCACTGCGCCGCCCAATACTACTCCATTCAGTAATTGATAAGAAGGGTGACTTAACTTGTTGCTGGGCCAGTATTGAAGACAGTGCTGGAGGGCTGACTATGTTGGATGCACATAGTACACTCCCTATACATAGTAAAGCTTAGGTAGTGTCATGTTTGGCATCCCTTTTACTGTATGTGCGAGTCGGAGAGAGGTATCGGTCCCTGGGTCCCTACAGTGTCAGTGTATGTGCTATGCATTGCCTCTTTGCCAAGGCCTGGGCATACTGTGCATGCCTCCTTTTGCCTACAGGGGCAGGCTCAGGATGTTCCTCCTCCAAGTTCCTCTGTGCCTGTGCTGGCCTTGACAATGGTGGGGGGCTGTGTGGCCCTGCCCCATGATGCTCCTGCTGCAGCTGTTTCCACAGGATCATATTGTGTAGCATGGCGTATACTATGAACATTTGTGTACATGTAGTTGGAGAGTACTGCAAGGCTCATCCAGATATGTCAAGGCAGCAGAACTGTTACTTGAGCATCCCAAACACATGCTCTATAATGATCCTGGTTTGTGCATATGCCTCATTATGGTGTTCTTGTTCAGGTGTGTGTGTGCATTTCTGATGGGTGTCATCAGCCATTGCTCCAGTGCATAGCCAGCATCTCCCTCTAGATTGCAATATGGGATGTCTCCCCTGGCAAATGCCTGATACAGCTGTGAGCAATACCAGATGTAGGAGTCATGATAGTTTCTAGGGCTGCCAGCACACATTCATGATAATGCCCTGGGCATCGCACATGACCCGGCAGTTGATGGAGGGGAAGCCCTTGCGGTTTATGTAGACCCTGCCCCGCTCACCAGGTGGTGCTTTGATGTGGATGTGTGTGCAGTCTATAGCACCAACTACCTTAGGGTATTCTGCTATATGGTGGAAGAGATGCCTACATCTAGTCAGCACTTCATGGGCATTGGGGATATATATGTGCTCATTGGCATGTTATGTCATGGCATCTAGGAACTGGCAGAGTACCCTGGATGCTGATGCCTGTGAGACCCCCATAATATCCCCAGTTGGTCTTTGGAAGGTACCTGTGGCTAGTATTCTTAAGCCTAGACATACCTTGGTATCCACTGGGATGGGTTCCCCTCCATTAGTTTTGTGTGTGAGGCATGGCTGGCACAGCTCAGTGATTTGCTGTAGAATGTTCCTGTCCACCGTATAGCACTCTACTATCTCCAGCTCATGTAGGCCCTGGTAGGTTACCCTAGGTCTGTACACTCTTCTCCTCCACCTCACTGTGGGTCAGTTGTCAGCATTCTCCTCCTTACCACCCTCAGTCTCTAACACATATTGATGGAGTAAAGCAGCAGCAGCCTTTAACATTTTTAGTTAGTTTTGCCAGTTAAAAATCCTCTGTCTGTGTACACCGGCAGTGTAGAGTTTGTGGGGAAAAAACAGTCTGTAGGGTGTTTGCATAGTTTATATTAGTGTGCTGGGCTGCTGCATGTGTACTTGGCTGATTCTGATACATTCCACCTGCCAGCTATGCTAGTTCTCCTTGATTGCCTTCCTAGTGCAGTTTCCCCATCCCAGATGTTCTTTGTGTTTCACTGTTGCAGTCATCACACTTGGGTTATCTGCCTGCAGGTAGCCCTCAGTCACTCAGTTGGCCCGAATACTAGAGACTTAGTATTTCTGCGTCAGTTGCTGTCGCTCCAGGACTGACATTAGGTCGTCAGGGGTATAAAAACAGGCAGCCGACGCCATTACATCAGTCTTTCTTGCCGAGGAGCCTGAAGCAGAAGCAGTTAGCAAGTGGCGGTCGGCTGCTATCTGAATTTTCATTTACAAATTGAATAATTCTGAAGTCTTCTAAAGCTAAGTACCCCATTGGCGATCCTTTTTTCTTTCTCTAACCAATGTCAGAAAAAGTTAACAATTGTCTTGCCTGTGGAAAGCAAATACCACACAGAGATTTTCATTCTTACTGCATCACCTGTATAGGCCTAGACCACAACTTACCTTGCTGTCGGTTTTGTGCCTTGTTCAACGCCCGAACCATTCATCGTTGGGCTATCTTTGTCACTAAATTCTTCCGCTCTCAATCTCTGTATTCCAAAATGGCTTTGGTAAGCCATCTGACTACTGATATTCTGATGAAACGTAAGGATAAAGACAGAGACAGACCACATAGGTCCAAAGCTGCCGACGACACTTCTATTAAGCTAGTTGCCAGTTCGCCAGTACTCAGTGAGGCGCTTTTGCAGCCCCTGATGCCTGCTTCTATGGATTCTACCGAGACCCATTCAGAGTCCAGTATGCCGCAAGATTCTTCTTCGACTATGGAACCTGCGGATGTCTCTACCTTGGATGGGTCCAGAGCCGCTGTGCAGGCACCGGCTTCTGGGGAAGTTCTCACTACTGATTTCGACTCAAACTTGACGTCTTACAGACAAGGAGTCTGATGACTCTGAGGTATCTGAATATGAAGACATGCCTTTATTCACTTATGAGGATTCAGATGCAGAAGAATCCATTCCCTCTGCCTCCCCTCCAGAGGATTTTTCTTTTGGTGAAGCCATACATACCTTAAGAGTGCATTTCCACCGGGAATGCCAAGACTATCCTCAGTCCAAAAAGAGACTCGGGGAATTCCTAGATTTGCCACAGCACAGACCTTCAGACAGGGATTCCAGAGCTTTGGACAGATCGGGTAAGAAGGTATATACCTCTGCTACTCTTGCTATTAGGACATTAAATTGTCAGTTTCACATGCTGAAGTACTAGCAACATATTATGAAACTTATTAAACAAAAAGTGGCAACCTTTACAGACTGTGCCGAAAATAAGGAATTGCAGGAGCTTATGCACTCTGCAAGCCAAGTCAGCAAGCATACTTGGCAGTGTGGCTTTGACACCCTAGAAGCATCTTGCCGGGCAGCAGTCACTAGTTCTGTACTGAGAAGACATGCTTAGCTCAAGGAGCAGACTTTGCCAGACCATGTCAAATCAAAGTTATTAGATGCTCCTTTGAACAAGGACAGTTTGTTTAGCACCAAAGCAGAAGAGGTTCTTAAAAATATGGAAGAAAAAGTTAAGTTTATGCAGACTGTTAATTAATTCTTAATGCAACCCCCTAGATTCAGTAGGCATTGCCCTTCCAAACACTGGTGCTTTCCACATAGGTGCCGGAAGCTGTTAAAGACTGGGGGTGTGGGGGGCAACAGGGGCACTTAGTGAACTAAAAAGAGTAATTTTTTTATAACTATTTGCTACCACAACATAGGTTCACTTGGAGGACATTTTAAGCTTAGCCAATTCCCTTTTGGTGCTTGAATTAACATTTTCTGGTTGGTCTTAGCTATCCCCATGGCTGATAATTATATATTAGCCCTAGTGAGAACAACTGTGATCATACCATACATAATTTGAGGGGGCCATGTAAGGGATGCAGCATTTAGGAACTGCCTCTATCCATTAGTGGCATGAGGGGAAATCCTGGAGTACATTTTCTATTACCCATCCTTCGATCCAAGTTGCATTTGAATATGGATGGATGAGCTTTGCTTTATTTTTATGGATAGTCTGTTCCAGAACAGTGGTAGTCTCTGTGATACATATCCATCTTTCCACAACATTCAGTTTAGATACCTTTACTGAGTATTTCTGATGCCATTTGATTTGCTGATGTTCAGTAGGTCCATCTGTATTATGTCAGAGGATGCTTTGTATGCCACATGTCACCTTTAAGCACTCTGTAGGATACTGAGTATAGTAATAAATCTTTGAGGTGGTCCATGCAAGACCTATTATTTAGGACTTGTATCCTTTAGTAAGGTATTCCAATTGTTGCATGGGGCTGGACAGATACATGCCAAAGTGGGCATTATACAAAATGACTGACATAATGAGAGCTTTGTAAAGGGGGACAACAACATCTAGTCACAATCAATTTGTTTATAAGCTGTGCAATATAGAAAGGCTTTCTTATGACTCTGGGCACATGTTGGTCAAAAGTTAGATCACTGTACACTCAAGTTCCCAAATGCCAAACAATTGGATCAGTTCTCAGAGGGCATTGTCATGATTTTGACACCAGTTATTATTTGGGACAAACCTTCCTGCATGATGGTTAAGTCATTTGGGGAATCAATAACTTCTCCTAGCTTACAGTCATCTCAAACTTAGCTGGCCAAAGCTCTTTGGTATTTCCTTTTACTTTTGAGATGTATATGCCAAACAGAAAAAGTCTCAGCACCGAACCCTGGGGTACTCCATTGGTGACTGGTCTTTTCCCCTGTTTTGATCTCCTGCATCCTGTGAGCCAAGTTGGCAATGCAGCTGGTGATGTAAGTGTTTGCTCCTACATTATTCATCTTTTGTACTACACCTGAGTAAGGGATTGTGTCAAATGGCTTGGACAGGTCAAGGTAATGTGGTGTGAACTGTTTTACCTTCATCCATTGCTTTGGTAACAAGAGTAACGCTTAACATTTGCCCATGATTTTGAGCCTTTCACACTTTCCTCTGGGCTGTTTTCAAACACATTTTTAGGGCCATGCATACATGTATGCATTCCTTGATTCACCTTCCTAATTGTATTAAATTATATTCCTTGTATAATACAGCACACTTGTTAGACTTAAGTTATAGAAAGCATTTTAAATTTATTGTTTAAACATTTTACCAGTAGGCAATGAAACAAAAATACATTAACCAATAATGACAGAACTGCCCTATTCAGAACATTTCCTTCATAAAGGTCTACTTCCACACACAACTGCATTTTAAATTTGTTTGAACATTTTTCCAGTAGGCAATGAAGCAAAATGCATGCACCAATAATGACAAAACCGCCCTATTCAGAGCATTTCTATGATAACAGTCTACTTCCACACACAACTGCATTTTAAATTTATTGTTTGAACATTTTTCCAGTAGGCAATGAAGCAAAATGCATGCACCAATAATGACAAAACTGCCATATTCAGAACATTTCCATGATAACAGTCTACTTCTACACACAATATATAAATACAGAATCACAGTAGAGTGTAAGCCATAGACATGTTGCACAGCTTCTTGAACTTATTTTCAATGCGTGTGTGGGGGGGGGGGGGCAAAAGGCCAAAAAACAGAGACACGTTTTAAACATTGTGTGTATAATTTTGGAAAGTTGCTTGCATAAAATGTTGTGTTACCACCATGCATTTTACTGCCAAGACTTGAACCCAGAACCCTGTGCACTACAGTCAGAGAAACATACCACTAAGCTAAACCAGCAGTTTCTTCAAAGACAGGAAGACAAACTTAAATGGCTATCATATCATTTAATGAATTCAGTTCTCACTTCTCACCATAGCTCTTAACATCTTAGCACAAAAATACAGAACAAAGCCAATAATGGGGAATACAGCCCCAAAATAGGGACACATTTCAAATACTGATTGTATAACCTTAGAAAATTGCAAGAATAAAAGCTTTTGTTTTACCACTCCTGCAAACCAGGCATTCACAAGTGATGGTGGCTAGGGACTTTAGGCTCTTTTTTCCTGTACTCAAGGTACAGGGTTTGAGCCTGAGTACCTCTAGCCACCAGATGTATCCTGTTGAGGGCATTTATACACACACACACATACACACACACACACACCTTACTCATTCTGATTTGGCAGTATATTCAGCTTCTGAAAGTAAATCCTTTCCACTCTGCAGTTACAGTGTAGATGCTGCTCCAATCTCAGCAGCTTCTGAATAATCCTGCCCGCAAACCGACATACACGTTAACAGCTTAGCTCCACTCTCAGCAGTTTTGAATAATCCCGCTTGCAAATGGACATACATGCTGACAGCTTCTGAATAATCATTGCCGTTCCTGCTTGCAAACCGGACATATGTGCCGATGTCATTGTGGGCGTGGCAGCTTGAATAATCCTTTCCACTCGTCATTGCGGCAGTTGGGAGGTGCAGAAAACAAAAATAATGGGACAGAGTCTGCAAAAAAGTGGAGGGGCTCGCCTCCCCCCTCGCTCTATGGTTCCAGCGCCCATGCCTTTCCAGTCCCCTCCCAGCCATTTCAAACCAGGCCCAGGGGAAACAGACCACACAGATTACAGTCTCAGGGTGTGCAGAGATCTAAGCAATGGCATGCCCCCACCCCCAAAGCAGGGAGTGGTAAGCCACCTCCTTACAGAAAAAACTCACGACTCCTCCACTCCACTCCCCACCTTTGCCCAATTGCTTGTGCCCCTAGGAGAAAACTTGCCCTTCATGCAAAAAAATGGATGGCCATCACACAAGACCAATGAGTCCTCAACATTGTATCCCAGTGGTACAAATTTTAGTTCCACTCACTGCCAACCCCAAGAGGGTTCCCAGACCTTCCTCCAAACCAGTGGGCAGAGGCTCAAAACCAAGTTCTACCCATGCTCTCCATTAGAGCTATTCAGCTGGTTCCAGTGGAACAGATAGATCAAGGATTCTATTCCAGACTCTTCCTGGTACCCAGAAAAGAGGGCTCTTGGCACCCAATCCTGGATCTTTCAATTCTCAACACCTTCCTGGTGGTACCAAAATTCAAAATGCTTACCCTGCAACAGCTTCTACCTATGCTAATCAGGGATGCCTGGTTAGTCACCCTAGACTTAAAAGAAGCCTATCTGCACATCCCTATAAGGGAGTCATGCAGGAAGTATCTACATTTCAGGGCTGGATCTATGCATTATCAGTTCTCTGCACTTCCCTTTGGCTTATCTACTGCATCCAGAGTATTCACAAAATGCCTGGCTCTAGCCATTGCATACTGCAGGCAGAGAACTATCCAGATTTACCCATACTTGGACGACTGCCTGATTCAGGCAAACAGTCAGGAATTGCTGTTGCAGCACCTGACATTTGTGAAAAACCTCCTCACTTCCCTGGGGTACACCATCAATGAAAAAAAATCAAAACTGGCACCCAGTCAAAGGATTGTATTCCTGGGAGCAGGCTTGGAAACATTATCCCAGATGGCATTCCTCACTTCAGAAAATCAAGTCTATCTGACAGCCTACTTCAAACAAATGGCCACCAGAACCCAGCTATCTGTAAGAAAAATATTGCAGGCCCTAGGGTTCATGGCCTCGTGTATACTGCTAATTCCATATGCAATACTGCATATGAGGAAACTTCAATGGTGCTTAAAAAGTCTTTGGTGCCAGCATTCTCAGGACCTGGAAACAGTCATTCCTATTATACCCTGTCTAAGGACAGAGTTTCTTTGGTGGGCAAAAGCATGCAATCTCAACAAGGGACTGCCCTTTACTCAACCCCAAGCCACCCAGACCCTAACCACAGATGCATCAGACTATGCCTGAGGAGCACACATGGACGGCAAATGCATTCAGGGCCACTGGACCCCAAGTCAAATTCATCTGCAATTCAACCAAAAAGAGATGCTAACTGTGCAGAATGCCCTGACAGTTTTCAGATCCATACTCTTTCCAGGACAACTTCTAATAAAAACAGACAACACCACAGTTATGCGGTATATCAACAAGCAGGGAGGAACACATTCCTACTCACTCTTCAGGCTATCCATAGCTCTGTGGAACATGGCATTGAACATGCAAGTCCATCTGCAAGCTCAATTCCTGCCAGGCAAACAAAATTCACTGGCAGACGACTTAAGCATAAATGTCCTAGACCCACATGAGTGGCAGTTAGAGCCCAGCACCTTCAACCTCCTGATTCAGAAATGGGGGACCCCAGAGGTGGACCTTTTTGCCTCCCCCTACAACCACCAGCTCAGCAGATTCTGCACCAAGAACCCTCACAGCGGGGCCTGGAAAGTGGATGGCCTATACTTGCAGTGGATAAATCTCTCAGTTTATGCATTCCCACCCCTGCCCCTTCTCTCAAGAGTATTACTCAAAATAAGACAGGACAGACTGAGGACGATTCTGATTGCCCCGGACTGGCCACGCCAGCACTGGTACCCACTCCTGAGCAGCCTGGCATTGGTGCCACCATGGCACCTATATCCAAACCCTACCCTGCTCTCTCAGCAGGAGGGGCAGATGTTGCATCCACAACCATTAGATTGTGGATGCAAACATGAATGGCAAATGCATTCAGGGCCACTGGAGCCCAAGTCAAATTCATCTGCACATCATTGGATCCAACTCATTAGACCCATTATAGAGACCAACGCCCCATTTGGTATGTACCTCACAAGACATCTGCAACAGCTGGAAAGGCCGCAGAAATACCTCACTAAAAGAATCACAGGCTTAAAGCAGATGCCCTATACTGACCAGCTAAAAAAACTCCAGCTATACTCTGTGGCATATCGTCTACTCAGAGGCGATCTCTGCTTAACATACAAGGCCATGTCAAACCCTGAGCTGTTGGACATGCTCCACTTAAAGGAATCCCAATGCCTCAGAGCCACACGCTCCAGGGATCTAAACCTTGTCATCACAATGAACAAAACATGCTGGAGGGATAGGTTCCTGACCTAGAGACTCCCCAGACTCTGGAATAAACTGCCCATACATGTCAAGCAGAGCGCCTCCTTGGCGCTCTTCAAAAGAAACGTTGACGATTGGATGGGAGATAGGAAATTCACCCCGGGGATCACGTCAGTCACCCTGCTAGACAGGGGTTCAAGGAAGTAAATATTGTGGGAAGAAATATCCAGGGAATTGTTAAGGCTAGGCTTGTATAGGCCCTAGGGCCGATAGCCTAGTACCAGCCTATGAACCTATGAACTTCTGAACTGCAAACCTTAAAGCTTGCAGCCTGGCTTATCTCTTGAATCCTATCCCAACAGCTCTAAGCAAACAGGTGCTGGATGTCATTCTTGAAGCCAGAAGACCCAGTTCAAGGAAATCCTATGTGGATAAGTGGAAAGGTTACTGCTCATGGAGCCTAGCTAAAAGAGGGGACAAATCTCTGCCCTCCTTGCCTTTACTTTTGGATTACTTAGCAGATCTACTCCACAAAGGCCTGTCCTTCTCTTCCATTAATATTCATGCCTCAGCCATTTTGGATCATTACAACACTGAGCCACCTCTCTTCTCGCATCCTCTTATCAAACAGTTCCTGAGAGGGGCAAACAACTTAAGACCACCAAAGAGAGCACCCACCCCTGCTTGGAACCTTAACTTTGTAATGGAAAAGCTCACACTTCCACCCTTTGAGCCTGCAACATCAGCAGACTTAAAATTCCTCTCTTGAAAAACATCTTTGCTTCTTGCCATCACTTCAGCTAGAAGAGTGTCTAAACTACAAGCACTTATGACTGTGGAACCCTTCATTATTTTCCATGCTGACAGGGTCTCTCTCAGGACAAACCCTTCCTTTATGCCTAAAGTGGCACCCAGTGTGGCTCTCAATCAATCAATACATTTGCCAACCTTTTTCCCTAATCCTCAAAATAAAGAGGAAAGGATCTTGCACTCCTTGGACATACACAGACAGCTCAGATTTTACCTGGATAGGACTAAGGCCTTCAGAAAATCAGACCAGCTATTAGTCAGCTTTGCAACTCAGGGAGAGAGGGCAAGGCCATTTCTAAGCAAACTATATCTAAATGGATAGCACATTGCATCCATTTCTGCTACAACCACCATGGGAAACCAACCCCGCAGGGGGTCAGAACACACTCCACTAGGGCAACATCTACTTCTACTGCATTTCTCCGGGGACTCCCTACCAGGGACATCCTGGAAGCTGCTACCTGGAGTTCAGTACACACTTTTACCAAGCACTACCATTTGCCTATCTTCTCCAAACCCAGGGCAGGCTTTGCAACAGCAGTCCTGCAGAGCATTCTAGCCAGCCCTAACTCTTCCTGACTGCCTCCACCCTTCTTCAGCTTTGGGAATCAACCCAAATGTGGTGACTGCAACAGTGAAAAACAAAGAACATAGTACACTTGTGTACACTTACCATAAATGTAGATGTTCGAGTATATTCACTGTTGCAGTCCTGGTTTCCCTCCCTCTAACCCCCTGGTCTCTCTCTCTGTCTCTATCTCTCCCCCCTTAATCTCTAGGCCTTTACCCCCCCCCCATCCATTTTCAGGGGTATGGGTATTGGTATTGGTATTTACTTTTTACTGGTGGTGTTTTCCTCCATCATAACTTAATTCCCTTATAGGGGGCTTCTGACATTTGGGGCAAGAAAAACTGATGTAATGGTGTCGGCTGCCTGTTTTTATACCTCTGACAACCTGATGTCAGTCCTGGAGTGACGGCAACCGATGCAGAAATACTATGTCTCTGGTATTCGGGCCGACTGAGGGCTACCTGCAGGCAGATAACCTAAGTGTGATGACTGCAACAGTGAATACACTCAAACATCTACATTTATGGTAAGTGTGCACAACTGTACTTTACTCCCTATTTAAGCCCCAAGGCATGCCGCGCATACCCAGTGCTCAAATGTAAACAGTGCTGCCATTTCCTCTTTTTTTTTCTTTTTCTTTTTTTTTTTTTGTTTAAATCCCAGTGTGCGGTGCACATGCCTGTTTAGGCTATACACACCCCTTCCTTAACTGTGTTTAGCTAAGGGCAAGCATGGGCCACAGAGCTCCAATGAGCTTACACCAAGCATGACACACCCCCTTATGAAGTACTTCAGCTCTTACACTTGCACTGTTGTATTGCTGCACCTACACTGTTAGGTACAAGCTGACACTTTGAAGAAATCTGTGATTCAATATAACTCCCCTCATTTGCATACCCCAGTGTGTAGGTCATTAGTTACTGCACTTAAACGAACCCTTTCCTGTTGACAACCAGTGGTCCCTGGTATTGTTTACATTCTGCATGCCGTTGACTATAATGGCAAAATGCAGAATTAACTTAAAATTAACTTTTCTCTCTCTCTTTTTTTTTATTTTTGGCACGATCCCGTTTGCGTGCCACTGTACTAAGCTTAAACATCTGAGATCGGCCAAAAAAAAAAAAAGTTTAATTTAGAAAAAAAAAATAAACTGTTTTTATTGCCAATGGCCTTATATTTGGTCATTGACATGTGTGTTTGACTGTAATACATGCTTTCCATGAGCTGTCCTGCCTCCATTTTTTCGGATGCAGAAATGTATTGTTACTAACTGAATACATTTCTGCTCTGACACTGTTCCTGCACGGAGTCCGGCCAGCTTTGTGTATCTCAAAATCACCTAATTTGCATGTTTTTTACCATCAGATGAGATGATTTGCATCCCACATGGCTTTCCATGCAGGAATAGTGTAGGGCCACTCGTGCACGTGAAAATGGCAAGTACCTGGATCGCAAAGCGACCATTTTCCATGCAGGAGCGGCTGCACTGTTCCTGCATGGAAATCAGCCATTCATGAATCCGGGGGTATCTCTAACTTGTAGTCTGAACTCCTGCTATTGTCATCCGGCTCTATTATTTTTCCCTCAAAGTTATTTGCTCCTAGTACTTTGGTTCCTTTTATAATTTCCTCCATTAAATTCCTGCCTCCTATTGCCTGTTTTCTACACCTGTATTTGAAGATTTCCTTATTGGTAACATTTTGTTTCTCCATTCCAGCACTGGCTTAGTTCTCAGAATACTTTCTGCTACTTTATGAATATAATATTTTCCTGGTTTAATTTCTCCAAGTCTTTTGTGTTTCTAATCCCATTAGGGTTCATAAAATTATTATTGTTTCAGTTTTTGATGTTAGCCCGGAGTGCCCTTCTCAGCACCTGCAATGTGGCCAGAATTGTTTCCTTTTGTAATTCATACGGGGTTACATGTATTGGTAGCATATCAAAGTATGATTGCAATTTTTTTATCATACCCATTTCTCCTACTATTATAAGAACTTTCTGGTTATCTGTCTTCCACATTGCTCTCATTTCTGCTTGTAAATTATGACTTTGTGTCTTTCTGTACATAAGGCACTGTAAAGACTGGGTGCAGCAATTTCAACGATCAATGCTACTTTTGTCTCTTTTCATGAGCTGCTATATCTGGATATGATGTCCCTTTCATTCTTCCTCACTGATGGGTTACAGATCCAATCCTCAGATCTGACTCGGCCATATTTTCCAGAGTCCAGACCCTGATCCAGAGCTTCTCCCACTTCCCACAATGCACCACACTACCTCTAACTTCTCAGATCTCGTTTGCCACCATTGTGATGAAACAGAAGATTCTGAGATCTGGAGAAAGTTTATTGGCTATTTTTTATTTATTCTCTTTTCTATATTGTCTTTTTGATAGTTTCTTCCTCTATTTTTTTCTCTTGTGGTTTACTGTTTCTAAGCATATAGACCCTGTTTGATTAAGTTTCTGTTGATCATATTGGTTTCTATCAATGGTTACATCATTGATGTTTCTCTGCTTTCTAGTGTACTCTTTCTCTTGCAGTTTAACAGGTTTGTTTTTAACACTAAATCTGTATCACAGCTACAGTTTCTTTCCTTTGGTTTATGTTCTTGCTAGTTTCCTAATTTCTCAAGTTAAAAAAATGTAGGTCTAAAGTCTTGACAGACTTTTGTTTTTAAACCATGGTCAACCTATAATGTGAAGTTGTTCTATCTCGCCGTTCATTCTTACTGATGGGTTCGGACCCAATCCTTGGCTCCGACTTGGCCAACTGCAAAAGCTCAAGGTCTTCAACCAGCTCGAGGCCAGCTCCCTATTCTATGATGCACCCTGATCTTCCCCCAGATCTTGTTTGCCGCTGCAACTTGATCGGACATTCACCACCTCTGGCCAGTGAATAACTTTTCTTCTTTATAAAAAATAGCTGTTTCATTAGCTAAAATAGTTTTTTAGCCTTTTAGATAGATAGTTAGGGTGTGTAGTTAGTATTTTGTATTTAGATCTTTTTAATAGTTAGATTGTATACTCAGTCTTTAGGGCCATTTTTTAAGGCCTTTTCTTCTTCCTATCTCTATCTGACCAGCTTAATAACCGATAAATTAGTGGCTGTGTTTTAGGCCCTTTTTTTCTCTTTATCTTCTACATATATTACTGTGTGTGTTTATTAGATTAGAGCCCTCTTTTTCAAAGGGCACAGAGTTTTTTTCTCCATATTTTACTTATTGCTTTAGAGCGTGTTGTATTAGGTTGTTAGCCCTTCTCTTTTATGGGGCACATAGTTATCTTAATTATATTGTGGTAGAAGTTAGTGGCCATGTTTTAAGGCATTTTTCTGGAATATCAGTGGTATTACACTATGTGTGTGTGTGTTAGTGTGAAATTGCAGCCTTTCTTTTCATACAAGGCAGATAAATGTTTTCATTGTGTGCTTAATTCTTAAAGCCTATTTTTTTCTCAAGGCTTTACTAGCTTTTTTGTGTGAATCTTACTGTTACTGGGTTTGCTATTGTTAGTTTGTTGAAAATGTCTCAGCAGGAAAAGAAGAAAGCCAAGCCTGGCTTCAAAACATGCCCTAGATGTGGGCAAAAGATATCTATAACTGATGGACATACTGAATGTGTCTACTGCTTGGGTGAGGTACACCTGCAAGAAAGCTGCCCTATATGCCACTCGTTCAGCTCAAGAGTGTTGCATGAAAGAAAGAGAAAATTAATAGATAAAGGTCTGCTTAAACCCTCCTTTCAAGAGTCATTGGATAAGAAACACAAGCACTCCAAAAAGACAGAACTGACAAAAAGTCCATCTGCATCTAAATCAGCTTCTAGTAAAGCTTCAACATTGGTTCCGCAGCCTTTGGAACTGACTGTTGTTATGGTTAGGAGCTGGTCCCTGACCTTGGAGTCAGTATCTCCTACCTTAAAATCCCCTATATTGCAATCAGTGGCCTCATCACATTCCTCACGGGCCTGAAGTAGACTGTTTGATTTGGATGTGGACCACGCGGTGAAGAAGCTTCTACAGATACCGGCGCTGGCAAAAATGTTATCGATACCGACCCAGGGGGCTTTGGAGCCAACCTTAGTCCTTCCTACATCTTCTGTTCCTCCTCTGATCTGCATGGAAGTTTCAGAGCCGGAGAGCGCGGAACTGATGATTGTGGACCCCACAGGTGTGACACCTACTATAGTTTTTTTGGCCCCGACTGCTCTGATGCCTTTGGCGCCAACCGAGGAATCTCGGGGCTGACATCACCGGTCGGGTCCGGGGAGGATAGTAGGACTGACTTGGTGCCGACTTTACCTCTCGGGGCTTCGGCTTGAGTGAGTTCAGCCCTGACCTCTGGCTCAGAGCCCTCCGTATGGGTGCAGGCGATTTCCATCGGATCTTTGGATCCGAGGGATTCCTCTCATCAGGACCGAGGGGCCTTCAAGGCTATGAGAAGGGCTTTGTCCACCCTGGTGACCCCTCCATCAGTTTGAGCAGCTCCCTCCCTGAAAGCACCAGTGTCTGCCTCTTCATCACACACTCCATTGAAGTGTAGAGATCCTGAGCCTCAAGAAGTTCTATTGGGTGAGCCATGTTCTTCCAAGACCTCTCCAGAAGCTCCCACTGAAGAAGTGCCTAAGAAGAGACTCTGCAAGAGGAAGCATCTAGACTCCCCACAGGAGTCAGTCACTTCAGATACTGACTTGGATGAGTCACAAGGGTCCCCACGGTCCCCCTCAGAAGATATCTCCTTTTCAGATATCTTAGAGATTCTTAAACAGAGGGGTAGCTGGAAATCCCTTAACCCTTCTGATGATAAGTCATTTCTCCTGAAGGCTTTTGGGTCTCAACCCTCCACCTCTTGGGTGTCTCTCCCCTTTGATGAATTGCTTGAATTACTCGAAGGGCATGGGAGTCCCCAGACACCATGGAGCCTGTCCCCAGGAGGCCCAACAAATTTATAACTAGCCCCCAAGACAGACTTTACCTTACTAAAGGAGTACCTGTTGATGCTATGGTGGTGGCAGTAGCCACCAAGAAGGAATTATCGGAGACCTCTTCATCTATTCATCCTCCTAATAGAAAATCTAGGATTATGGACAGATACGGGAAGCGCATGTTTAATTCAGTGGCCTTTGTCCTTTGATTGCTGAACTACCTCACACATTTTACTAGGTTACAAAGAGATTTCCTGAATGAGCTAGGAGACAACCTACAGGGTTCAATAGTTGCAGGATTTTTGGACAAGGTAACTTCCCAGCTCTCCACTCTTAATTCGATAGTGAACTTTTCCATGCAAATGTTGTCATATGCAGCTGATGGTATGAGCAGGGCAGCTGGTGCAGGAATCACTCTCAGGAGACATTCCTGGATGCGCTTATGTTCCTTTGCATAACCCTTTAAGTCTTCCTTCATTAACACCCCCTTTGGCGGTTCATCCCTTTTCAGACCTAAGGTAAAGGAAACTCTTACCAGGAGTGAAAAAGATGGAAAGACCTTGTCTGCCATCGGAGTACATTTTTCTACCCCGAATAGACCTTACCCCAAAGGGAGGGGAAGTGGAAAGATATGGTTCCGTAAATCTCAAGGATCATTTCAGAACACTCATGGTGAAACCCCCTCTAGAGGCAGAGGAGGGGGTAATAATGGAACACGTTGCCCATGCGGCAGAGGGGGTCCGCAGAACCACGGTGACAGAGACCAGTTCTTTGGAAAGCCCTGTCAACTCTCCTGAGAGGAAGCCCAGCTGTTCATCTCTGGAAGCAGTCAGGTGATGCTTATCTTTGTACCTAGACACCTGGCTAAAAATAGCAAAAGACAACTGGGTATAAAGCATAATATTCAGAGGATACTCAATTCCATTTGCCACTCCTCCCCTCCTAATAAAGAAAATCCCACATATTCCACTCAGTCACAGGGACCAAGCAGCCTTAGAGGTCCAAAGGTTGCTGGACAAAACAGTCATCCGGCCAGTCCCAGTAGACTAGGGAGAATCCGGAACTTAGTCAAGGTTCTTAGTTCCAAAGAAAACAGGGGACTGGAGACCTATTCTGGACCTAAGCAGACTAAACAATTCAGTAAAAAAAAGATGAAGTTCCAGATATTCACGCTTGTCAATACTTCCCTTTCTGGGGAAAGATAACTGGATGTGCTCTATAGATCTTCAGGATGCGTACTACCACATAAAGATGGACAGACCATTCAGGGATCATCTGCACTTCTGGCTGGGAGCCAGCCATTACTAATTTTGTGCTCTGCCCTTTGGTCTCACTACAGCCCCCAGAGTGTTCACCAAATGTATGGCAGTAGTCACCGCTCACCTGAGATGGTTGGGATTCCAGGTGTTTCCATATCTAGATGACTGGCTCTTCACTGCCACCACCAAGCATCAACTTATTCATGCGAGGGACACAACCTTAGATCTCTGCAATCAATTGCGGATTACCATTAACTCAGAAAAATCTGCCTTATCTCCATCGCAACAGACTGTTTTCATAGGAGCAGAACTAAACACAGTTTCAATTATATTAAGTCTGCCTCCAGAAAGAATTTCTCTCTTATGAAAACAAGTATTAGACCTGCTTCCAAGGAAAAAAGCACCAGTCTCAATGGTACTCAAATTGCTAGGATCGATGGCGGCAGCAAACATTGCCATTCCCCTCGCTTGAATGCATATGTGAATTCTACAATAGCTCCTATTCTCTCAATGGTCCTTTCAGGAACTTCCAATGTCACACCAAATTATCATAATGAATACATGCAAGAAGGACCTTCAATGGTGGCTGACATCTCAGCATGTATCTCGGGGACATCCATTCATTCTACCCAATCCCATAGTCACGGTGACCATGGACGCTTCCTTGAGTGGGTGGGGAGGCATTATCAGGGAAGAACAGCCCAAGACACGTGGAAGAAACATGAGGCTCATCTGCATATAAATGTTCTGGAGATGAGAGCGGTACTTCTAGCATTGCAGTCCTTTCAAGACTCTCTACCTCTGGGAACAATTACAATTCAGACAGACAACATGTCAGTGGTCTGGTACATCAACAAACAAGGAAGAACCAAATCTTACCCTCTGTGTCGAGAGGCCATGAGAGTATGGCAGTGGGAAATCTCCTCCCAGTGCTTTCTAACAGCAATGCACATCCCGGGGAAATCCAGTGTGATAGCAGACAAGCTGAGCAGGGCAATCTTACTGCCTCATGAGAGGTCCCTAAAGCAACAAGTAGCGGAAAGGATATTCCACAGGTGGGGCAAGCATTGCTGTGATCTTTTTGCAACCCCAACAAACACAAAATGCAGCAGCTCCTTTGCCCTAATTACCCTGCAGGGGAAGCCCCAAGGGATGCACTGGTGCACACTTGGCCCCTGGGTCTCCTTTATGCATTTCCTCCCTTCCCTCTGATTCCCAAGGTATTACAGAAAGCAAAACGTCTGGGAAGGACCATGATCCTAATAACCCCTTACTGACCTCGGCAAATTTGGTTTTCCTTCCTCCAGCCTCATCTCTTGGAAGAACCCTGGATCCTGGACCCAATTCCGGATCTGTTGACTCATTCATTGGGGGCTCTTCATCTTTCTCTTCACTCCCTCAAACTGACAGCTTGGCTGCTCCAATTCCAACAATAGCCAGGATTTACAACCTCTCAGCTGAGGCCCAACATATTATAACATCCTCTCATAAATCATCCACCAGAAAGTTATATCTTAGCATATGGAAGAGATTTTCCTTATGGGCCTCTCAGAATGATGTTGATCCTTATCTAGCTCTGATCCCACCTATACTGGAATTTCTAACTAAACTTTTCAACGAAGCAGCTGCTGCAGCTACCATCAGAGTTCAATTGGCAGCAATCTCAAACTTTCATCATGGCTTCCAGTGCTCCAATGTCATATCGCATCAACTTGCTAAAGCCTTTATTAAAGGTGCCATTCATTTGAGGCCACCAATCAAAGCTCCAGTCATGCCATGGAATCTAAATTTTGTTCTCTCCAGAATCGTATTACCTCCTTTTGAACCAGCCTCATCCTGTCCTTTGAAATTCCTTTCATGGAAGACTATTTTTCTGATAGCCATTACTTCTGCTAGGAGGATTTCTGAGCTACAAGACGTGACCATCAAACCTCCTTATCTGATTTTCCATAATGACAGAGTTTCACTCAGAACTAATCCATCCTTCTTACCAAAAGTTTGTTCAGAGTCAAATGTTAACCAATCTATTGAGTTGCCAGTCTTCTTTCCTCAATACACAAATAAGATGGAACACATGCTGCACAAACTTGTTGTTCATAGACAACTCCAATTACTTAGACAGAACAAAACAATTTAGGTCAATGGATCAGCTCTTTGTTTCTTTTTCAGAGTCAAAGAAGGGTGCTCCAGTGACAAAAGTAACCTTGTCAAGATGGCTATCAGACTGCATTTCCTTCATTTATAATTCAGAAAATGCTCCCTTGCAACAAAAAGAAAGGCCCACTCTACTAGAGCTGTTTCAACCTCATTAGCCTTTTCTGGGAGGTTACCATTAGATTCTATTTGTGCAGCAGGTACCTGGTCAAGACCTCATACCTTTATCACTCATTACAAAGTAAACAAGGCCTCCAGGGACAGGACCTCCTTTGGTGCGACAGTTCTGAGGAATATTCTCCCGTGAGCCACCTGAGAAAGATGGTGCTTGGGACGCTACCCATCAGTAAGAATGAACGGCGAGATAGAACAACTTCACATAAAGAAGTTATGTACTCAGCATAATGTTCAATGTGAGTTGTTCATCTCGCCTTCATTCTTACGTCCCACCCTCCAACCCCCATCCAGTCTACTTGAAGTCTGTCTCCTTTCTTATAGGGTGCTTTGTCTCTTATCCAACTCCCTGAGTGGCATATTTATACTACTAAGTAGTCAGGCAGCAAACAAGATCTGAGGGAAGATCAGGGTGCATCATGGGATAGAGAGTTGACCTCCAGCTGGTTGAAGACCTTGAGCTTTTGCAGTTGGGAACTTTATGGTGAGTACATAACTTTTATTTTCTGTCAGATTGGCAGAGGTATTTGTTTTAATCAATATCATGGTGTAAATGGTTCCATTAGGGGCTCAACCCCCCCCTTTAAAAAACAAAAATATTAATGAACTAAACGGAACTACAACAGGGGGCCTTGGATCCAATTCCTTGATCCAAAGTACCCAGGACCTCCTTCAGTTCCCATATACTCCACAGAACTGACAGGTATGATCTTAAAAAGTTTTCAGATGATCAGCCAGCCTCATTGGATCCTAAGACTCTGGATCTGACTGATTGAAGTTTAAACTGATCGGACAGTGTCATCGGATCCCAGCTGTCCAGTTTCAGTGGCTTACATGGTCCCTTGTGTGGCATACAGCTTCGTGTCTGCCTCCTCACATCTCAATCATAAAAAAAAAAAAAAAAAAAAAAAAAAACCCTCTGTCAGATCTGGTCTACCTTGTCCTTGGATCCTAAGCCTGGGGCCCGACAAATAGTAGTGCTCTGGGAGAGAGCTGAGTTTTTCTGTGAACCGGTGCTGTTGGATCTGGAATGGCAGTATAGTTTCTTCAGCTCTGACAATGTGGCTGCTTGCTCCTTTAGAGAATGCGTTCCTTTTGAACGGTTCTGCACTTGTTGTTTTTTTGCTTTTTAACAGCATTTCTCTGGGTATTGTCGTAGGCCTTCTGGTTAAAAGTGCATGAGCCATCCATCCATTGTCTATATGATTGGAGTTTCTACTCTCTGGTCCTTTAAATCAGCCTGCATGGTAACACAGCGATAACTTTGCTGCCTCACAAATCATTATTTTAGTTGCTTTCTAGGTTGTGGCAGTAGTGCTTGAGTCCGGTTCAGATGTCTATATTACAAATGGCTGAAGATAGAAAACAGTGACAGACAGTTGGTTTTTCAGACTTCATCTACTGCAGGATTTTCATGCTAATGCAAAAACCTATTACTCTATCAACTTTTAAGCTTGTGAGGAACAATGTTAAAGTCATTCCTGTTTCCCACTTCTAATTAAGGCCTTGCCTAGATTGCTTGCTAACAGGATCCTGAGAGATATGTTCTGCACCAATTCCTTGCCCTGCCTCTCGGCTATCGGGATCTGTGCAGAATGTCCAGCTCATACCCTTTATTTAATTCTATTTTTCCATGATGTATGTGAGTTTACATATAGTAGCCAGGTGTCTTCAGACTTCACATCTTTCTCAGGAACACAAACAAAAACAATCCTGTTATCCTAGTGACCTTTTAGGTGTATGGACCATCCTTGGATGTATTTTTCATGTCTTTGGGCTTTTATTCCCCCCTTCCATCAGACTTTCTCCAGACAGGTTTTATTGGAGGGGTTAGGACCTCTGCTCCTTGCTTTGCATGATGGTCTCATCATTCCACTTTATGATAATTTTCTGTGGACGTTCGCCAAGTCTGCCTTGTCTGCTCCAGTGTCCAGTTGATTCCTTAGAATCTTGCTTCAGATGCTGGATCCCTGTGATCGGTGCAGGTTAATTTTGGCTCCATTTAGTACTTTTGTGGCACTGACTTGTTCTGTGCTGGTTTGGCCATTGCCCCCTGTTCTTCATTTCTTGCCTCTTTTTCCAATGGGAAATTTTCTTCCCCTGGGGGTGCAATTGCTGGGAGTTGGTATTCTGGTTCCTCTATGGGGTCTCGCATGGGTGAGAGGAGAGTGGCCCTGGCTTCCCCTTTTTCCAAAACCCGAATTCTGTATCCCTTGGGATTCAAACTGTTGAAACATGCAGCTTCTTGGATGCATCGCATTTTCCTCTTGAAGACATTTGATATGGCTGGCCAGACTCTTCTTTAGTGTCCCATTCACAGAACTATAATTGGCATGATTACACTACCCAGAGGATCTTGATGATCCCTGCCCTGCGGCTCCATAGTAATCTCTTTTGCTTTACAGCCTTGGTGATTGGTTTTCATTCTGGAATATAATTTCTTCTAGAGGGTAAGTATAAGATCAATGCAATCCTATGCTATAGCTTGAAAATGAATTAATACAGTACTGGGCTATAACATATCTGTTGAGCCTTGTCTTACTCCCTACGCTTCTTGCTGATCAGCATTTTTGAGGAGATGAGTCAGCATTGGCTACTCAGAATCAGGCCACCGGGTCTTCTCACCTGATCTGCACTCTGGTGACTTTGGAGATTTGCCACTGTACTTACCCCCCCTCTTTTTTTTTTCAGGATGCTGTCATTCCTAGGAGACTAAGTGTAGTAACTTTGGCACCAGAAGCAGAGGCACTCCAATGAATCAGAGCTTCAGGGGTCTTATTGAACAGACCTTGTCAGTATCCATGATGCGCTGTTCAACTGCTCAGCTTTGGAGGCAGTCAGGATAATTTTTCCACACTTGGACACCGTGGCCAGCTTATCTATACTACCTGGGTGCTAAGCAGTATTTCTAGAGGTTATGACATTTCCCTATTTCCCTTTTTAGGTCCAAGGGACCTCTTCAATGGGATATTTTGGAGAGGAATCAGAAGTAGAAACACTACTTGGTGTCCTGAGGTCTTTTTGCTACTTACTGTCTCTGTGGGTCCCAAGTCCAAAGTTGCTGAAGTAACTGAGGCTACAGGAAGAGAAAACAAATCTGCCAGGGCCAAAAGGGGGGTAAAGAGGATGCCTGAATCACTGCCAGACTGCCTCTTTACTGCTCTAACCAGGTTTCATAGCCTCTCTCTTGAATTCCATGAATTAGATAGCACCTATGATTCTTCCCCACATCACATCAGTATGAAATCAGATGTGGGACTCACTGTCACTTCATTCGCTTGCACCAAGAGTAACTCTACAATCTTGTGGTTCTTTTCTTTACCAGCATCTATCTGCTCATATAAAACCAAATCCTTTTTACAAACATCCCTTATTTGCTGGAGGATCTAGTATGGCAACTTGTTCATAGGTGGTCTGCCCCACCCCCTTAGTCGCAGTGACAGCTTAAGCATCCCTTCTGGTATGAGTGGAGGTTTTGAGTGAAAGATGGTTCAAGGCATGGGGTCGTCCATGGAGACTGGGTTGCATTCCAATGTTCTAGACATGAGAGCTCTCCTACCCACATTGCAAACCTTCAGGATGGTTGAAAGCACATGGTCTTCTCTAGAGATCAGGTTGCATACCAACATCATAGAGATCAGAGCTTCTTTCCCACATTGCAGACTTTTCAAGATGTTCTTCTTTTGGTGACTTTTGCAATTCACACAATTCAAAACAAGGAGGAAACCTTCTTACCTCTTGTGTTAAAAGTCTGTGGTGACTTGGAAAAAGTAATTTCTTCACGACCTTCTTATTGCATTACACATACTGGGGAAATCCTATGCTTTGGCTAGCAGACTGATTAGGTCTGGTTGATCCTTTGAGTGGTTTCTTAATCACTCAGTTCCAAACCTGATTTATTTTTAACTGTTGGGGGCAACTTGTTATGACATTTGTGTTTTCCCCTGAACAATAAATTCAGCAGATATTCTGCACTCATTCTCCCCTCAGAGTGAATCCCTGAATAATGCTTGGCTTCCCGATTGGCCACCTGTTTTTTTATACTTACCCACCCTCTACCTTTAATCTCAATTTCGAAAATATCCCATATGGATTCTTGAGTCCAATCAGGTTCTCCTGTCTCACCCTTCGGAGACCCCACTTCCGATCTCCTTGTTCTTTAACTGTATGGTTTCTCTATTCTCAGCACTTCTCTTGTTCATAAAATTAGTCAGCAGTTTCAGGACCTCTACTGTATCATGGCTATCACTACATAATAAGGCTCACTGCCTCTCTCTTTCTGTTTCTTGATTTTCTGGCCTTATGGGAAGATTATGATAAAATATTTTGACAGCGGGATTATGTTTGCAACAGTACATTTATATATGTCTGAGTTCTTCTCCTCGGAACTCCACTGGAATCTGGTTCTGTTGACTAAGTCAGTCCTTCCTGGTAAACCTTCCTGGTAAACACATGTCAAATAAATAATAGTTCATTACCCACATGGGCTTCCATTTTGAGCACTGGACCTTTTTCGGCTTCTATTTCCTTTCCTTGATTACTTCCAGATGGTGCAAAGTCTCCTCTGAAGGAAACTTGTTATACAGACTTTACATACAGATTCCCTTTTCTTCTTCAGATCTCATGGTTGTTCTTCAGAAATGGCACAGAAAACCTCTTTATTTTTGTTTCCTTAGACAGGGTGTATCTTTAGGCCAGTTCCTCCTTTTATATGCAAATGGTCACAGAAACCGATGTTAATCATTATTTCAAAATTGTCCTTATCTTTCATGAATTTTCTAATTATGTTTAATTTTTTGTGACACCAAAGAGTACAGAAAGTCTGACCAGCTGTTTAGCTCCCTTCCATTCCATCCACTTAGGTTATACAGTCCCATATGCTATCCTAGCCAAATAGATTGTTGTTTGTCTCTTTGACGTTTTATTTCCAAAATGTGTTAGAATGGTCTTGTTATCCTGGAGCTATTCTACCAAATATATGACTACACCATTGATCTTCTGTCACTTGTTTTTACAATTCATAACCCTGTGATGCATTAGAAATTGAGCATTGTCTCCAGAAACAAGCTTGCCTTGGTTTAACGGAGATTTAGCATGTCCTTCCTAAAGGGCCTCCCAAGAATTATGTAACTGGGGACTCTACCCATCCATGAGGAAGAATGAAAGGGTGAACATCATATTTAGGAGTTATGTACTTACCATAAATTGGCATATGTGTTGTCCATTTCAATCTTCCTCACCTTCTCTCCCAGCCATCCCCCGACCTTATATCTCCTAGAAAGATATTGGACATTATGGGAACTTGGAGTTCCAAGGTTTCAGTCAAAATTCTCTCTTATCTGTCCTGTCGCTATAAATCAGTAGACATAGGCAGCAAACTCGATCTGAGGAGTTAGAGATAGTGTAGTGCATTATGAGAAGATGGAGGAGCTCGAGATCAGGGTCTGGAGTCTGGAAAATACGGACAAGTCAGATCCGAGGATCGGATACATAACCCATCAGTGAGGAAGAATGAAATGGACAACACATATGCCAAGTTATGGTATCTACATAACTGCTAATTCTCTTGCATCTATTTCTTGTATGTTAGTAATGGATGATCCCATGTGATATACACTTCATCATTCTCTAGTATGCTTTATATGGTTCATGTTTTTAGTGCTTCTCAGCTTCTTCTATCATAGTGTTTGCACAATCCCCAGTCCATCAGTCTTGCCAAATTATTGTGTCTTTCAATACATAGGCCCTCTCCCATGAATGTATCCCACCCAGCAACACGATGTGGGACTTTTTCAGTTATTTTTTACACAGCCTGCATTTTTCTGTTTCTTCCACCTTTTTCAATGGGTTTTGTAAACCAATGTGTACATAGTCCACTGTTCTGCGCTGCCATCATCAGCCTTTCATCTTTTGGTTTAATTTCACCTCTCCTTAACCATTCCTGTATCAAATCTTTGTCAGTATGAGGCTGTTCCAGGAGATCTCTGTACTTGCTACTATGTTTTCCACTTTTTTCTTCTTATCTGATTCTACTCCTTAGGTTCTTTTGTTTTTTGGCACATTCAGTGGCTGTCTAATTTTTGTCTACTTCTGATTTCATTTCCATTCCCAATTGGAAACAAAATGCTTCTGCTAAATTAAACAAAGATGTCATCTTAGACTTATTCTCTTCAAGTTTTAAAACTTTCAGTCTGTTTGTATCTGACAATGTCAGCAGATATGAATGAGGTCCCATAATTGCAGATCTTGACATGTAATCAATTTCAAGGAGGCCCATACCTCCTTCAGAGCTAGGAATATAGAATCTTGGTATACACTGATTTTTATACATCATTTGATAAGCATAAAGCATTTTCTTGTTTTCTTGTCCAATCTATCCAATACTTTTTGTGCCCAGTCGATCATCGCAAAACTCTAAGTTAGAACAGGAAGAGCAAATTGGTTTACAGCTCAGACTTTATTCCTATATGTAAAGGCAGTTTTCAATATCAGTTTTAGTCTTCTGAAGTATTCTTTCATTTATTTATGGTTTATAGTTGATCCTTCATCTGTTTCCAAATATTTATACACTCCCTCCTGCTCAAGTTCCTTTATATCACATTCCTGTCCCAGGCTGATGATTTCTTGGTGCTAAAGCTTTCCCATTTTAAATGTTGCTTTTGCACATTTATTATCTGGGGATGGTACCATGTGCTGTAATAACTAGCTGCACCTCTGTCATTCCTGAAAGTCATTGGTCTTCTTTCATGCACTCCATACATTTCCTTAGTGCATACTCTGGAGAAAAAAAATAATATATATATATATATATATATATATATATATATATATATATATATATATATATATATATATATATATATATATATATATAATCAGTACACATTCCCCAGCAGCCAAAGATCACAACATTATTTTAACTTTAATTTTCTTTTCAGCTTTCATTGTCTTGTTAAATTGTAAAGCCTTGATATATTACAACTAAGAATGAGGACTTCCTTACTTTAATATCACTTGCATCTGCAACAGTCACTGGTAAAATTCCCTTTAACGGATATATGAAATACCTCCAACTGCATACTATACAGAATTATTTTTTTTTTTTAAAAAACATGCAGTTTACATCTAGAAACTGTTATACAAATATTAAAAAGAATAAGCACTATCTATTCTTCTAAACATTAGTACTATAACATGGGGTTTATGCTTTTTAAGATCTCCCACCAGTTTATAACAGTCACCAAGCTTCCAGTCTTTTATTTTCATCCACTTCTTGTAGAACAACAGCTGACATGTTAAAACTACATTTAAGGGGATTGATGATTTACAGTTCTCACACTTATTTACTAATTTCACTTTTTTCTGGTCTTCTTCCTGATCATCATGATCTGTGACACCAGTCTCTGGTTTGAGTCCAAGATACTCTTGATTCTTCTGATCAGATCCTGTTTTTTTTTTCTTTCGCTAAAGTAATTTATGTTGAAATAATTGGAAAAGATCTCACTGGAAAAAGTCTACAGGCTTTCTATTTGTCAGAAGATTATGAAACAGGGTCTTTTTCATCTTGCTGACTCATTCTTTTTTTTTTTTTTTTTGGCTATATTTCCTTGGTAGCCCATTCTGTATCCAAAAACATCTTTGATCCTTTAGGAAAAAATTCTGAAGACTATATAGCAAATTGAATCTCACACCTGCATCTTAGCATCCCTTAATTTCAAGGAATCTCGTCTGCCTGGTGTACAACAGATAATCATGTTTCCACAAACAGTATTTTGTCCCTAATATTTACTACTTTTTCTTTTTGCCATAGTATTGTCAGGACCAGCTCTTTTAGTTGGTATAACTGCATCTTTAGTAAAATATGTCTTGGCTGCTTTCTGATGGCCCAATTTTTAGCATACACACTGTGTGCCCTGTCAAGTAACAGATCTGACTGTGGAACACCAGCCAAGTTACTTATGTGTACTCTCATAAAATGAATACTGTCTGCTTCTTCCATTTTTTTCTGCTATAGCAAAGTCTCAGGGTTTCACTGTCTGTCTTCTAACTTTTTTATATTTTGAAACAATTCTTGAAAAGCTTCACATTCAGGCAGTCTTTCTTTCATTTCATTTTCTGATTTCTCCAGTTTTATTAGCTTATCTGAATTACTACTTAAAGATTCTTCTATTTTTTCCAGCTTTTTAAAATTTTATTCCTTCAGTATATCACTTATTTTAAATATATCTGAATGAACTGATTTGTTTTTTTTTTTCCTCTAAACTGATGGAAACTATCTCCTCTGCTAAAGCTGCAACTTGAACTGCTTTTTGCAGAGCAGCTATGAGGTTCTTCACAGCCTGAGATTTTTTCTTAGGTTCATATATTCATAGGTGTTTACTAGGCTAACAACCACAAGGGACTTTTTAAGCCTAGCCATCCATCCATCCCAAATCTCTGACGAGTTCTGATACCCTTGATACGTCTAAGCATGGGCCTGGGAGATGAACCATTTACAGGTTACCTGTTTGCGTCAGAGACATAGGTGCCAAACCAGGAATGAATTTCCAGTTTCCCATCTAATTGTCCAAGTTGCACTTGAATTGGATTAGGGAGGAACTCTACTTCACATGGATGGGGAGCCTGTTCAGGTCCTATTTATATCACAGACAAGGTTTAAGTCTTTAGAATGGGTAATTCTGGTACTGTATATTTTATGGATATGCAGGAGGTCCAGCAGAGTAGGGTCTGGCAATGCCCTGTATGCCAGGCATAGATCTCACCTCAAAAGTCTGTAGGAGACAGAATACAGGGATAGGGCCTTGAGGCGGCCTGAATAGGACATATTACTTATGCCCTGTATTCCTTTAGTGAGGAACCTCTGTGGACATTCCATTTGTTGGATATGCCTGGTTAGGTATATACCAAAGGGGGTACTGTACTCAATGATAGGTCTGATGAATGCAGAATACAATGGCTTCCTTGGACTTAGATGCCATACCTTTGTTTACAAGTTGTGCAACATAGAATGATTTCCTCACCACTGTAGACATGTGATAATCAAAGGCTAGATTACTATTTATGTGTGCCTCTAAGTCCCTGACTACTGGGTCAACACTAAGGGGTGTATTGTTAATGTGATAGTTACCAGGGATGGATGACTTCCCAAAGGATACTATTATGCATTTCTTGGCATTTAGTTTTAGTACATGACTATGACACCGATTGTTTGTCTGTGTCAGCCCCTCCTGAAGAACATTTGTGTCAGTGTGAGATTCAATGAGAGCTCCTAATTTGCAATGATTTGCAAATTTAGTCAGCCAGAAACCACTGACATTGGCCTTGACTTCTGAGAAGTAAATGCCAAAAAGGAGCAGTTTCTCCATCTTTTCTGGTTGATTTTGCCATTACTTTTTCAGATTTCATCTTTGCTGGCATCCAAGCAGTGTAATTACTAGCCAACAACACGTTTTACCCAGATTGATAACTTTTACTGGCTTTTTTTTACCATTTTTCAGGTTTCTTATACTGGGAGAGCTCTAACTAACATGTTGTTTAGTCTGCTGGCATCTTGGAAGTCTGTATTTGACATTTTTTTTGGATTTGAATGAAATGGAATGGATATTGTTCTGCAATATAAAAAAACTATTCCAAATAAATGTAAGATCAATAAGAACAAAACAACACACAGTTTAACAAATAAATAAAACTAGTAATAAAGAACAAACACAAGCGCATTCAAAACTTACCTTTTTATAAAACCACAAAGAGTTGTACTGAAAATGTATTTTGTTTAGTTAAATGAACTTCTTCAGAATGAGGCACACTAACGTAACACAATGTCTTTAAAACTACTAGGTTCCATATTAACAAATGACATTAAACCTATAAGACACCGAGGAGGAAGAATAAAATACCTTAAAAGTGCTATAGAAATATAAAAACCTTTTCTAAATAAAAAATCCATACTAAATAACTGATCCTCAAACCACATCTTATGGCTTCCTTAATGATAGTCCCTCTCAGCTTACTCTCACCCCTGTGAAGAGAAGAACCAAATGAGGCAGTTGGCCAGGAGGAGTCCAATGATTAGCAGGTAGTGGGGGCAAAAAAAAAAAAGAACAGAACATTGTTCTTCTTAAGATCACATAACTGTTTTAATGATATCCTTGATAGTATTGGAATCTAGATTTAAGTAATAATCATTGCATAATTTCTAGCCATGAAAATGTCATATAGGGGATTTCTATCCCCCACCCCCACCACCACTATTCAAAAAGAAAGCCCAATGTTAGCCTTTTGCTAGTGAACTTCACTTCTGTTATCCATTCAGAAGCCTGTTTTTAGAATAATCCCAAGATGTAAATTTTGTCCCGATTGACTGATAATTTCTGTACTAATATTGCTTACAAGATCTTCTGGGTAGCCATTTCAAGGAACATATTTACCAACTTATTCATTTCAACCACCAAGTCTTCCTTAGTTGATGTCATCCTAGCTAAGCTAATATGCTGACCTTGGACTAAACTCTTTACTGAATGTAGGCTTAGATATTAGAAATAAAGCTAACATCAAAATGTATAAAATACGTGTCTAAAAAATTCACATAGCCTTTATTAAAATTGTAAATTAATTTCAAGAAATGAGTTGTACTGAGCGAGTAATCTAAAAAATGTTGATCTAGACCATCCCATAAAATAAAGATGTCATCCAGGTATTTCATATGTGACTTGCAATATTTAAAGTGTTCTAAATTGAGAATATTTACCAGTTGTTAGAGAAGTTATATAAGCTCAGGTGAAACCTGTGTTTCCTCTTCTGATGAAGTCTTTAATGATACAGCTATAGGATGGAAGTGCTAAACCTCAGATGTTTTGTTTAATAAGTTTTACTGTATTTGTTGGTTAACTGTCACCGAGTGGTCTATTTAGGACCATCCCTCTGAATTGCAATTGTTTTCTCTTGGGTCTTCATTTTCTTATTGTGTGGAAGCTGTTTTGTGGATATTGTACCTTACCAGGTCTCAATGACATGCTGAATCTTAAAAGTGTTTTAAAGCACCCAATGAGTTTCTTCCTCACTCTTTGCCTTTTTTAAATTTTGATTAGTACATTTTTGTTTGCATAGTTGTTAAACATGTTCATTTTGGAATGGTTTATATTATGCATTTGTATAGCAGTTTAGTTAGTTTAAAGGCATTTTAACTTGTCATGCTGTATGTCCTTATTTTAACATATGGCCTACACTGATGTTTTTTAGAATGCATAAGTCTGAATAAGTTCATGTAGCTGAAGAATACCTCTAATATGCTTTTTCAGAATTTTTGTGTGTTTTTTAAACAGTTAAGCTTGAAATGTGTTTCTGTTTGATTTTTAGTGAGAAAATCTTGACATTTGAGTGGAATTGCCCTTTAATACTATGCCTATTGGCATGTAACATTCAGCTCTTAGTGTGATGTTTTATCAGCCATACACCTAAACATATGCTGCCATTCATTGTTTCCGCCTCCTTTCTCATCTATTATGTCTCCTGCCCCATATATGATCCAAGTTTATAGTATGTAAAAAAACCCTCTATACTATGTTTATACTTGAATTATCTGTATGTTTTATTGCTGAAGTTCTATATTATGATACAGGACTTCATATGTTAATTTGTAAATGTGCAGATGTGTTATTTTATGTTTGTGTGTTTAAACCCAAATCTGTAATGTCTGCAAGTTGCAATTTGCCTTTTTGTATTGCACATGTATCTTGCTCTGTGTTCCATTTTCATCATCCAATTAAACTTTCCAAAATATAGTTCTGGCTCAATTAACTGACCGAAGACAACTTCAAGGTTAGGAAATAGGCAACTAAATATAGATCTGGATGAATTAACTGACTGACAACAACCATAATATTAAGAAATGGGGCAACTATTTGTATTTGACTCCACTAGTAAGAAAATAAAAACTTCTTGGAGAAGCAAACTTTATTATCTCACCAATTCTGTATTCCTATGTAATACCACATAGGACAGACAGACAGAACTACTGGCATACATTTGTTGGTTTAATTGATTACCTATCCTGAACAATGCTGTTCTCATAATGCCTGATGGAGCTACTCAGACCATACTCCTTCAGTGGTATAATCAAACCTGCCTCACAGTGTCCAGGGCAGCTTTGGTGGAGACTCAAACTCAGTTTCAACACAGTGGGGACAGTATCATGAGTATTAATTATAAAACTGGACATGAGCCAGTGGCAGTCCATAAAATGCTATCTAAAACCTTGAGTGTGTCTGAAAATTGTGGCCATTCCATTCATTCTTGTCATTTATTTAGCTTGATGTAAGCATCATTGATATGAAACCTAGGTAAACCATCTCTGCATAGCTTATACATTCTACTAGCAAATAACTCGTTGTACTTCTGAGTGAGGGCTTGAGGAGATCTAATTATATGTTCCCTATATCATTTTTAAGTTGTAGCTTATTGTCTTTATCTAAATTCACAACTGTTCTGTTCTTATTCAATGCAGTAAACTATACCATTTACCCTCTGTCATTTGAGCATTGGCTTCATTTAAATATTATTTAGAGAGGTAACTAAAAAGTCAGCTATAAGCCATGACTTATAAAAGTTTACAAAATGCTCAGTTTTGATATTTTATTAGTTTCAGTTTTTATTGTTTATTACAAGAAATACAAGTTTAAAAACGCAAGTTACATCACTGGCAATTAGCAGTACAAAGTGCTGAAAGAAAAGATAACTCATGCACACAGAACTGTGAAATAATAAATCCAAAAGAAGATAAAGGTGTGGTGATAAACTTCCCTGCAAACTGCAGCTGAAACAATCTTTCTGGGTAGTGAGACTATGTTTGTATTTCAAGCATAATGCTAATGATTTAGCTGGCACTAATGTTTGTCTTATTGTGGAGTCTTTGAGGATTACATCCATTCTGTACTTTACTGACAACATTTGTGTGACAAGGGTAGATATTTAGCTTGGACAGTATAAGGTTAGCAGCATTTGTTTCATGGGAAGCTGAGCACATGTGGTACTTATACAAATTCATTACAGTCTTACCTATGATACATATTTGCTGGATTTGAATTTGTTTCTGACTGCTGACATGAAGATAACTAGCAGCTTTAAATGTGCATAAACCATGTAAAGTGTGTAAAACTCTTTAGTGTATTTGTGCACTGAATGCACTTTTGATATAGTTGTCAACAACACAAAAGGGTAAACACTGGTAATGGAGAACCTAGCAAGATAAAGAGCATGGCCAATGATCAGGAAAAACTCAGAATGGTGCACTTTAAGCTGAGGCATGATAGTACCAACAGAGCACTTCAAAGGTCGCTATAAATATCAAGCAAATAGTCCTAAGGTGAGCAGAACACGCACACGCACACACACACACACACACACACACACACATATATATATATATATATATATATATATATATATATTACTCTAACTAAAAGCACTTACAGTGCTGTGAGTCTCTTCAAATATGGGTATGGGTAACATTCCTATGTGAAATAGCCCAAAATATCAAATCACTGGATGAGAGAGTAGTCCCCAATAAAGACACATTTCTAAATAGAAATGGTATGGGGGAATTTGGGCAAAGCAAACAAAGAGGCTTATTTCATACATCAGACAATTCTGTAGAACAAATGTGGTAAATTTGGACTTGCAGATTAAAATTAGTCATATTTCTCAGCTCTGGAGTCATTTCTTATGTACGACAAGTGCAGTTTAAAAGCTTGCAATGGTTTGCATTTTGCTGTGCCATCATATTTACTGTACATTGTACAGCTTATAGCACTTATTTCTTCCAGCAGAGAACATTTTTCCAATCCAGCACACATGTATTTTACTCCAGCTTGCAGTCTCATTTTATATTTTTTGTAAACTAGCTCTCTATATTTGAAACATTTACTACAGAAAAGCATAGGTGTTACCTTACAAAATCATAGGAAGCATGCATTAGTGTAATATGATCAGAAATAAATTCCAAAATAAGTAACAATGTCCCAGAAACAACCAATTAACCTATTGTTTTACAAAGCAAAACACTTGAATAAACATTTATACTCTTAACTGGAGGACATAGAATAATGTATCTTACTGTGTCATAACACGTACATATGTAGGTTATAAAAGGAATATTAAAATGGTTATTACTTGAAGATTTTTAAAACTAACTGTATAAATTGATGTCTCGTATACTTCCCTCTTATCACTCAATTCATTTCCCAAAGCTAGAAAAAAAATAAAAGTTTCCACTGAAAATTACATAAAGCATAATAATTATAATAACTGCAGAACGGAACAGGCGTCTAATTTTTGACTTCACATTACATTAACCAATATGCAACAATGACAAATTAGACCTTATTTAACTCATGCTTATGGTATTTGGAAAATGCATACCCATTTAATGAATACCTTTTAGCAGAAATCAGTGTTTCTAAGATGGCAGTATAAAAATGCTACTGATTTTGTTAAGAACATAAATCCATTTTATTTTCAGAAGGAAGCACTGATGCATGGTTTTCTTCTTTATACTGCTCTGCCATGCAATACAAGTTTCTGAGCACAAAGGCTTGTGACTTTTGACAAAAACTGCTCCAGCCAGTTCCTGTCCTTGGATTCATCTATAGTACCTCGTTAGTTACATTTCTTTATTTATAAGCAACATTGATCTTCTTCACGTGAGCAACTGTACAGAGTGATCTACATTGCACACAACATCAGAAACTGGGTACAGTGTACAGACAGCATTTTAAGTGTCATTGAGTATACAGCATGACTGATATTGTTAACACTGAACATGCATTAACTTGTAATATCCTGGATGCAGTCTAAATGACAACTGTGGCCAGAAAAGGGTTGTGTAAATCATGGACTTGGCTGCATTTCTGTGATGTACAGTTTATCTGATATCTTCTGGAATATGTGCCTTCTTTCACTTCAAAAAATAGGCCCAATTACATCACACGTTTGAGTAAACACATTTTCTGGGCATTCTTCTGCATTTATCTGTAGGAAAATAAAAAGACAGCAGACTTGATTCATCATTGAGTAGATTTGACTAACTTACTTTGTCACGGAAAATATTTTTGTAACAAAACATGTTCTGTTTAAGCAGCCCATCAATGTTTAATTTCACTGTTGATTCACAAACTGTCAGAGACACTGCTGTTCACATATACATGTTCCTAGAAATAAATTATGATAAGCTGGGGATATAGTCTTTTCAGTTTTGTATAATTTTGTTTGGAGTTTTCTACTTGACTATGTCTGGGATGTCTTACTTCATAAATATGGTAAAAAAAGACATTAGACTGATTCTAAATTATGTAATCTCAAGTTTGATATTATTACAAGTGATCTAAATGGTCCCAATATTGACTGATCTACTCTGATTTCCGATCTCAGGACTTACTAAGGGGGTGGGGTTAATAACAGTTTTCACAATGAAGTTACTTACTCCATTCTGACTACTGAATCCACAGCACACATTTTCTTTTTAAAAAAAGGAACAACAATTTAACTGTAAGACTACTGACTGTCAATTTCTCATTTAAAGCTCTTTTTGTGTCACCACAGAGTAGGAAGGTTATGGAATAACTTGCCCGTATATAAAAGATGTGTTAGTGAGATGAAGAAATGCATGGAATTATTGGATTCTTGGTATGAGAATTTTATTTACACTTCTGGGACAACAATTTAATTAATTTTTAAAGTTTTTAGTACTAAGCTAACTGCCCTTGCGAGCCATTTTAAGCCTAGCCAATTATCCCTTGTGAGACTCAAACCCTGCACCTTGTGTTTGTAAGGCAAACACCTTAGCCATTGTGCCACCCTACCAACCCCGATACTAGTTAAACTCTTTAAAAAGCATTCTTAGGCACTGAATTTGGATATAGCATCACTGAAGATTTGTTTAAAGGTCCGTAGGTTCATAAGTATACAGTAGGGTAATGACCATTAGGGCCCTTAAAAGACTAACCATGCAACCCAAATGTGACCCACAAATTTGATTTACATAGGGTGATTTACTGACATTCTTTCTCCATCAGAGACATAGTTGAAAGAACAGGGGTGAATTTCCTATTACCTGTGCATTGGTCTAAGATGCACTTAAATAGGGATAGGGATAGAGAGAAACTATGCTTCAAATGGATGGGGACCCTGTTCCAGTGAATGGGAATTCTGTGAGAAACGTATCTATCTCTCCAACATGTCCTAGTTATGTCACAAGAAAAGATTTAGGTAATTTAATCTAGTAGTGTTGATGCTGTGTATTTTTCAGATGTGCAAAAGGTTAATTAAAACAGGGTCCAGGAAAAGAATATAGAATTCATCCCAAACCTTTTGTCAACAATCCTTGGAAAAATGTTATATCTCTTATTGACACTTTACAAATGGATTCTCGCTCTCCTCAATAAATAACCGAAAGTCACCTTTATATTGTATATCCCTTTGTTGAGTAATGTAAATTTTCTAGTGTTTATATTTTTTATTTTTTTCAGGCCATTGTACATATTGTAAATAGTTAATTCTGTTTACATTTGTGTTTATTAATTATTAAATTTAAAGTATGTATTAGTAATTATTTTATTATCAAAAATAAAAATCCTTTGAATAATAAAAAAAAAAAAACAGGGTCCAGGGATGCTTAGTATGCCAGGCAAGGAACACCTCTCAGAAGTCCATATGATACCGAGTCAAGAGACAGGGGTTTGAGGCAATCAGTGTAAGACATTGTGTTTACTCCGTGTATTCTTTTTTGTAAGGCACCTTTGTGGACATTCCAGTTGCAGCATGTGTCTGGTCAGGTCCATACAGAAGGGGGCATTATAGTCTGTGATGGGTGTGATGTGGGCTTTCAAAATAAGACTAGTCAGACTAATAGGTCTGTGTAATATGATGACATCTCTGGACCTAGATGCCATGCCCTTGTTTATAAGTTGAGCAACATAGAAGGATTTTCTTACTACCCTGGATGTATGTTGGTCAAAGTCTGAGTTACTATCTACATGAGTTCAAAGATCCATGACAAGTGAATCAACTTTTTGGGGTGTTTTACTGATGACATAGTTATCCAGGGTGGCCAGCTTCCCAAAAGGTATAATAATGCAGTTCTTTGTATTTAGTTTTAAGCCATGGTTTTGGCACAAAGCATTTGTCTATGTTAGACCTTCCTGAAGGATGTTTTCATCTTGAAGGGATTCAATGACTTTTCCCAGTTTGCAGTCATCTGTGAACTTGGTTAGCCAGAGGCCTTTGACACTGGCTTTGACATCCAAGAATTAGATGCCAAAGATGAGTGGGCTTAGCACTGAGCCCTGGGGGCTCCACTGGTGATCAGCCTCTATGTGGAGCTGGCCTCACTAATTCTAGCCTCCAGGGTCCTGTCAGAGAGCCAGCTAGCTATCCAGCATGCTATAAAGGGGTTTATACCTAGTTCCATATGTTTATTGACAATGTCCGAGTGAGGTATTGTATCAAATGCTTTAGCCAGATCTAGGTAGGCAGTGTGCACAGTTTTCCCCTCATCCGGTGCCTTAGTGACCTTTTCAAAGAAGTCCACCAGATTCAGTGAGCATGGCCTTCCTTTGACAAAGCCAAACTGGGATGAATCCAGTGTCTGGATGTCTCCTATGTCCTTGTTAATAATTTACACACAAACCACAAAAAAAAATCACTAACAAACTTGTTAAAACAAAACGCGAACTGAAAACCAATGAGAGCGGTAGAAACCAGGTTTAATTTAGAGATAAAACAAATGAAACGCTTTCGGTAAAGACTGTGCTTCACCTTCATCAGAATGCAAAATACAGGATAAGAAGTTACACATCTTTTAAAAATATCGCCAAAAAGCAATCAGAGACGTCACTTCCGAAGAAGGCGTATTTACTACTTGACGTTCACAAAACAAAAATGTAAATATTTTGTATAATAAAAAAACATTGCAAGGATATATTTGAAAGTTAATATCTCCTTTTCAAATATATATAATAGATAAAATAGACAAATCTTCGACAGCACAAGACTATTAAATGGCCCTACATACTAAATCCAGCAGCAAAGAAGTTTTATAACAGTTTTAGTAAACCTCATTATCGGAAAACTACAAAAAGACTTTCAAATAAGTTAATAACAGTGTCTCTTAAAAATTCATAAAAGTCTTTTAACTTACTTGTGTACAAAAAGTTTGGTGTACCAACATCTTCAAAAAATTAATATTTGTCGGTTAGGCACACTTACCATCTATTATTTTTCATCTATATCTGAAAATTCAATGTAATGTATAGGTGATATTTAAATTCCTATATGTCACATGTATTGAATATATTAAATCCATAACATACTTGTAAAAAATATTGATAAAATTTAATAGAAAAAATGATAAAAATTTGATAAATAATTAATTAATGTATATAAATTATTAAGTAAATCAATATATATATCTAGACCTGTACAAAAATGTAATTTAAGTTACTATGATGTTCCTATTGTGTTGAATAAAAATATGTATATATCTTGTTATCTTTTGAGGGCTAACAATTTAAGAATACATTTGATAGATATATGATCATTAAGACCAGGGTATGTGCATGCGGTGGTCCTAATTTGCCACATTAACTCATCTATCTCCAAGGTTAACTGCCATGGGCCACCCCTTGGATCATTTGTTCTTTGATGTAAAATGACAAATTTAAAATTGTGGTTAGGGTGCTCAAGTATATGCTTTGCTAAAGCGTTATTAGTGTCCTTTTTGCTAATAGCATACCTATGCTCGTAATTCGTTGCTTGATTTTTCTCTCAGTTTTGCCTATATAAAAGGCCTTACATTGTTTGCATAGTGCTGCATAAACAATAGAAATAACAATATGGGTAATAACAACAACCAGCAGGGAAGTTCCAACAACAACTATAACAACAATATTGATGGGTCAACTCAGGGTTTTCACAGGAACTCCAATGGTCCTCAGAACAACCATCAGTCGAACAAGAGACAATATCCACCCAGGAACAGGAGGAGGCAGAGGAGGAGATAATCAATGGATTAAGGCCAAATACACATCCCTTAATATTTAAAAGCACAGATGGCGATTTTAGTGTTTATAACTTTACAGAACTGAACATCAAACAAGAATGGGTTGACTTTTTTTCAAAAGGCCTATCCTTTGTTCCTAGTAAAAAGATGGACCTAGTAAAAATCATTATAGATTTAAAATTGTTTGTTCGCAAACTGAATTTGGATGTTTTAATAGGTAACAGTACATATTTAGTTAATTCCAGAAGAATTTCTAGTGTATTTCACCCTGTATTGCACCCCACTCTTAAGTTATTCGAAAGAATGTGTGAAATGGACCTTAGGGACTTGCAAAAAATTAGTGATAGCCAGTTTGACAACAATACTAATACTAAAATATCAGAATATGAAATAATCAACCTTTTGAAAATATGTCAAATACGTGCAATGAAACCAGATAAGGGTGGTGGGTTGGTTCTAATGCATCAAGAGGCATACGTAAAAGCCATGCTTAGTCACCTTAACACAGATGTTTACACAAAAGCATCAGTTAGTGAGCTCAATACAGCCTACAAGAGAATTAAGAACATACTAGAAGATCTCTTCTTAGAAGCATACATAGATTTAGATTTGTACCAATATTTATTAATGATAGCACCTAGAGTTCCAGCACTTTTTGGTGTTCCTAAACTATATAAATCCATCAGTAATCCACCATTTAGACCAATAGTTGATGGGAGGGGTTCGGTGACATATGCATGTGCCAAACAAGTAGACAACTTATTGAAGCCCCTTATTGAATCTGAATCTCAAATTTGCAAAGATTCATGGAGCTTCTTACACAACATTAACAATGTAGAATACCATGCTGAAGCACACTTTTTAACCATAGATGTCAAGGACCTCTATACCGTCATCCCCCAACATTTAGGTATGGAATGGATTAGAGATTATTTAATTTCCAAAAAGGTAATGGACAATACTATTTAACTAATTGAAACACTGCTTGAATTAGTATTGTCCAATAATTTTATGATGTTTGAAGGAGATCTTTATTTGCAAAAATCTGGCGTAGCTATGGGCTCCCCATGTGGCGGGAGCTTTGCGAATGCCATCATGGCACATTGGGAAAATACTCTACTTTTCCCCCACCCAATGTTTAAAGAACATGTCTCCTGGTACACTAGATACCAGGACGACATGTTTTTAATTTGGAAAGGACCAAAAGCCTTAGTCCCTTCTTTTATTACAAGTATTACGGAGCTTACCGATTTTTTGCAATTTACTTTTAATATAGAAGAAGATAGCATTAACTTTCTTGATATTTTACTTATTAAAGACAGACAAAATTTGAAGTACATTAGCAAGATTTATAGGAAACCCACATACTCCAATGCTTTCTTGCACTTTAGTAGCTGCCATCCTTTCCATCAGAAAAAAGCAGTACATATTTTTATTCAACACAATAGGAACATCATAGTAACTTAAATTACATTTTTGTACAGGTCTAGAAATATATATTTATTTACTTAATAATTTATATACATTAATTAATTATTTATCAAATTTTTATCATTTTTTCTATTAAATTTTATCAATATTTTTTACAAGTATGTTATGGATTTAATATATTCAATACATGTGACATATAGGAATTTAAATATCACCTATACATTACATTGAATTTTCAGATATAGATGAAAAATAATAGATGGTAAGTGTGCCTAACCGACAAATATTAATTTTTTGAAGATGTTAATACACCAAACTTTTTGTACACAAGTAAGTTAAAAGACTTTTATGAATTTTTAAGAGACACACTGTTATTAACTTATTTGAAAGTCTTTTTGTAGTTTTCCGATAATGAGGTTTACTAAAACTGTTATAAAACTTCTTTGCTGCTGGATTTAGTATGTAGGGCCATTTAATAGTCTTGTGCTGTCGAAGATTTGTCTATTTTATCTATTATATATATTTGAAAAGGAGATATTAACTTTCAAATATATCCTTGCAATGTTTTTTATTATACAAAATATTTACATTTTTGTTTTGTGAATGTCAAGTAGTAAATACGCCTTCTTCGGAAGTGACGTCTCGATTGCTTTTTGGCAATATTTTTAAAAGATGTGTAACTTCTTATCCTGTATTTTGCATTCTGATGAAGGTGAAGCACAGTCTTTACCGAAAGCGTTTCATTTGTTTTATCGCTAAATTAAACCTGGTTTCTACCACTCTCATTGGTTTTCAGTTCGCATTTTGTTTTAACTTGTTAATAATTTCCATAATAATTCTTTCCATGGCTTTGCAAATAAGACTAGTCAGACTAATGGATATGTAATTTCCACGATCTGTTGAATGCCCTTCCTTATGAAGGGGATGACCATTGCAGTATTTCATTTGTAATATCTGCATTGTCTCTGGCAAATCTCTCAGCCTCTTACTGCAAGAAACAAGGAACAAATCCAGAAATAATGCATGGCATAGTCCAAGGACAAAGGTACAAAAATAGGGACCTACTTTAAAAATGTACTTATACGCTTAGGAAATTGCTAGATTTACAGTTTTTGCATTAGCATTCATTTTCTGAAGGACATGACGTCTGAAACTCAAATGGCTGCCATTATTTTAGTGACTACAGTCCTCAATGATTTGCCTAAAAGCCACATATTTTATTAGGAATAGACCAAAATATGAGGCAAAAATCTGGGCATTGCAAAATTCTGGACAGTTGAGAGGTATGGTCTCTGTTTTACAATGTTAATAAATGTAATATCCAGACTTACCATTTATCTACTTTTGTACATATTTTAATGCAATTTTATAGTTCTAATTCATGATTGCTGCTTGTTTTGTTTAATTATGAAGCCATAAACCTATACTGTTTTTGTAATTTTGTTTTTATGCAAAATGCATTGCACTTTGACTATGAACTGATTTAGGAATAAAAGGGCTTGACTGAAATAGTATATGTTTGTTTTTAAAATTGCCAGTGGCTATCATTCTCTTCACCTTTCCATATATTGTTATCATTGCTGGCTGTGAAACATTATTAACAGAGCCAGAGCAACTGAATTAGGAATAATAGCATTTAATGAAGAGTGAGATATCTGTAAATGAAGATATGCGTTTCTCTTCTAATTGGAGTAGAGGTTGCAAATCTTGAATTGTAAATATCAATGTAAGAGACTTACACTGGTGTTAGCCTGCCCAATTCCAAAAGACTTATTCTTAGTGTAAGTCTACTGTATAGATATGCCTTACACTGGAATTAGTTACTTACACTGAGAACAGGTCTTTTGGAAATGGGTCAAGCTTACACCAGCGTAAGTCACTTAAGTCACTTACACTGAGAACAACTCTTTTAGAATTGGGCCCTCTGTTTAGTGTACTGTAGTAAACAATGGACTAGATTTGGAAACAAGTACTGGCAATGTGTTAGGTTAAACTAGCAGGATGATCAGCCACACTGTGAAGTGTGAGGCCAGTTCAGAGACAAAGGAGCGCTGTCATGCAAGCAGCTACAATTGCACAATTGGCATCATATGCTAGTGATGGTATAATTATATGGAAATTATCAACATTGTGATAATGGGCCCAGCTCTGAATTCAAGTGGGAGATGAGTCTGTATACAATGATTTATTGGTGATACAGTGACCACACTATGATAATATAACATCAGGAGCCATAATAGCTTTACAGTTTATGTCAGAGGCTGCCCTTTCAGCCAGTGTCTGCAATGGGGGTGTACTGTCTCTCTCTTGCTGGTTGCAGTAGAATCCAACTGCATCTAACATACCATTACCTCCATGACAGAGACATAGCTGAACACTAAAGTGGACAGAAACTTTGTATGGCAGTTGAAAAACAATATATATTACTGAATCCTATCATACTAAATTGGATAATTTGGCTAAATTAATGCTAAAATACAGAACCTTGGACATTGAAAATGATTACCTAAATGAATGTATTTCAAAGGGAATAGTCCCTAAGGGGCTACGTGTTTGTAAATTTCCCAAGAATGTGCAAATTGGGTCTGTATTTCATAATGAATTATTAGAAGTTTTTAATAATTGTGGTTTGAATGTTTTAAGGCTTATTATTAAGGAAAACACAAGATGTCAGGATGATTTACAAAAAAAAAATATTGATGAGCTTGACCAGTGTATTAAGGATGATTTAATATTCACTATTAGTGAAGAAAAGGAAAATATTTTAATATAAGAGGGGAGATTGATAATAAATGTGATGAAATGGTACACAGAAAATTAAAGAAACTGGAAAGAGATATGAATGAATATGAAAGTAATTCCAGTTACCCTAAACCACGTTACGGGTATAATAAGAACGTGGCTGACAATAAACAGACCAATGATTTATTTAAACACGACAATGGTTTAAATTATAACCCCCACCAGGAAGATGTTGATGGTGACTATGATCAGGTTTTTCCACCCTTACGTAGATCAGAAAGACTGATGAACAAACAAGGGTACCAACAACCATATTTTCACTGAAGGGGGGAGAAGGGGGAGATATTAGTGTACACCCACCCCACCTTTAGGGACCAAAATTACATTTCAGTTGAAGGGGTTAAGAATACATACAAAAACTTTTCTATATACAACTTTAGTAACATAATAATAATAGAGAGGGAACATTTTGATTTACTGTCTAAAGGCTTAAAATTTATTCCCTATAGAAAAGGGGATTTGACAATATCATTGCTTGATGTTAAATTATTGTTAAGGAAAATTAATTTAAGTATATTATTCCCCAATGATAATATATATACAGATCAGGGATTAAAACGAAGGACTATTTATAACCCCCCACTTGCATCCACAGTTAAAAATATGGAGAAGATAATCGAGAAGGAGCTTAGGAGTGAACAGAATAAAATTAAATACAAGGTTAACCTAAGCAACAGGGAGAAGGAAATACTTGATGAATTGAAATTTAACCCTGATATCCGGGTAATGAAACCAGATAAATGGGGTGGGATTGTTACAATGGATAATATACAATATGAGGGTAAGATGAATTTGATATTATGGGATGACTCAAGATATTCTAGTGTTTCCAATAATGAGGTGAACATAGCTTATAATAAAATTGATATAGGCCTTAATGATATGTTACAAGAAGGACTTATTGATCAAAAAACTTATACATATTTAAAAATTGATAAACCTACAGTACCTACTATTTTGGAATCCCTAAAACCCATAAAAATGAGAGGGCTCCACCATTAAGACCCATAGTTTCAGCCGAAGGGTCCAAAACTTATTCTTTAGCTAAATATGTGGATTTTAAGTTAAAGCATTTATGGGTCAGAAGAAAAGCTATTTTAAAAGACTCATGGGATCTTTTGAGAGAAATTTCTAATGATTTATACCATGAAGACCTCCTATTTGTTACTATTGACATTATAGATTTGTTCTCCTCTATAACTTATACTAATGGGATGGAAATGTTTGAGGAGATTGTTTTTGAGGACCAGGGGTTATCCCATAATGAGAAATTAATGAATGTGTTTTTAATGGATATGGTTTTAAAACATAATTTTATATGTTTTAATGGAGAATTTTACCAACAAATTCAAGGGGTGGCAATGGGGGCAGCGTGTGCTCCCACTTATGCTAATCTGGTCTTGGCAAAATGGGAAGAAAAGTATATTTTAAACTCTGAATTTAGGTCCTGTTGGAGCATTTATCAAATGTTCCTGGATGATAGTTATTTTTTGGACAGCAGGTAAAAAAAAGTTTGAAGATTTTATGAAATATATCAATGAAACTACTAACTTTTTAAATTTTACCTATAAAATATCCAATGAAAATTTACAGTACCTAGATTTAGAGGTATACAAGGCAGACAATAAGTTTGAAACTAAGATTTATAGAAAGTCTACCTTTTGTAATTCCTTTCTTCACTATCAAAGTGCACATCCCCTACACTGTAAAAAGAATATAGTTAAGGGCCAGTTTGTAAGGGGGTGTCGTATGACTAGCTTTGATACAGATTTTTTAATAGAGTGTAATTTGTTAGAAAACATGTTCATGGAAAAAGGGTACCCCAGGATTTTATTAAAAATATTCAGGGGCGGCCCATGCTATTGGACTCCCGGACTGCAGCCCCCTCAACTGCAAAATAAAGAAAAAATAAAGAAATAAAAATAAAAAAAAAATTAAAAAAATCGCGGACTTTTGCGCATGTGCACTAGTCCGGACTGCTGCTGAGACAGTCTGGAGCATGCGCAGATTGTCTGAGCAGCAGTCCTGACTGGGAAACATGAAGAATGGCGCTCCCAGAAGTCTATGCAGTTTAAAACTGCATAGACTGTCCTGGAACTTGCTGGGAAAACACATCAGGGTGCAGCATCAGTAGTCTGGAATTTGCTGCAGTCTCGCAAGATCTCGCAATGGGCGGGGTCAGGTCTGGTGTGGGTTTGCATAGCTTACTCAGGATTTATGGTGGTTTGCTACAGGGATTTGGAAGATCTACTGCAGGTAAGTGTGTGGACAGGGATTTGGATGTATAGTGATTTGCTACAAGAGGGTGTGTGTGTGTGTGTGTGTGTGTGTGTGTGTGTGTGTGTGTGTGTGTGTGTGTGTGTGTGTGTGTGAAAATACCCCAGGTACAATATACTGGTGGTTAGACTCATGGTCAGGCTTGAACCCTGTACCTTGTATGCAGGTGTTAAAGACCTGAATTCCCTACCCACCACCATTAGTAAAAAAATTGCAGATTTTTGCCTCATATTTGATCTAATCTGTTCATCATAATATCTGTGGTTTGTAAATGTTGCAATGCTTGATATTTGATGGTGCAGTGGTAGCATTGTTGCCTCACAGCAGCTTATCAGGTTTTATTCTTGGCTGGGGTGCCGTCTTTGTGGGGTCTGTATCTTCTCCCTGTGTTTGTGTGGGTTTGCTTTTGTGTCCTCCCATGTTAAAAAGACATGTCTGCATTATTTCTTCCTGGGCCCCTGCTGAAAATTGTTTTTTTGTTCCAAGTCAGACTGCCCTGATTAACAAATGTTAAATAAAATTGACAGGCATTTGAATTTCAGACTTCAGGTTTCTGAATGTTTAATTCCTTACATATTTGATGGTGCAGTGGCAGTATTGTTGCCTCACAGCTATAGGTTTTCTGGTTTGATTCTTGGCTGGGGTGCTTTCTGTGTGGAGTCTGCATCTTATCCCTGTGTTTGTGTGGATTTGCTCTGGTGTCCTGCCATTTTACAAAGACATGTGTCTACAGTATTTCTCCCTGGGCCTCTGCTGAAAATTGTTTTTGTTCCATCAGAAGTAAAATTGACAGGCATTTGAATTTCAGACTTCATATTCTTCAGAAAATGCATAGTAAAACAATGTTTTATTCTAGCAATAAATATATAGTAACACAACCTTTTATTATAGCAATTTTCTAAGTTTATGAGATGACTATTTGAAATGTGTCCTTATTTTTGGGACTGCATTACCCTGTTATTGGCTTTGTCCAGGTTTTTTGTGCTAAGGTTGACAGCTATGGCAAGAACTGATTTCACTGAATATGTTTGAGGGCTGTATTCCCTCATTACTGGGTCTGCCCAGGTGTTTTGTGCTAAGAGGTTGACAGCTATGGTGAGAACTGAATTCATTAAATGATAGCCATTTAAGTTTCAGTCTTCCTCTCTTTCACAAAGCAGCTGATTTGGCGTAGTAGTATGTTGCTCTGACTGTTTTGCACAGGGACCTTGGCAGTAAAATGTATGGTGGTAACACAACATTTTATTCTAGCAGCTTTCCAAGATTATACAAGCAATGTTTAATGTGTCCCTGGTTTTTGCCCTTTTGACCCACCCCAATAAATTTGGCTTTTTCCAGATTTCTTGTGTTGCGAAGTTGAGATGCAGTTGAGTATTGAGTAGATTTTACAAGGAGCTGAGAGCTGCAGGGGAAGAGAAGTTTAGTGCTGATTATGCTAAGTCAGCTCGCATTGCTAATAGCACAACAGGTTGTGTACTTGCTTTTGTTGCAGAAGGTTATTGGTTCTACTCCCATAAGGGGTGAATGTTGCCGTACTGAAAGTTAAGATACTAACTATGAGCCTGTATTAAGTTTGCCATCCATTTCCTATTGCAATATTACTAGCTTATTTTTAATGTAATTTAGGCAATTTATTCCTCAGGGGCATCAGACACTTTATTTTTCGATGAAACCATGAAATATAAAGGTGATTGCTAGCAGCAACCTCTTCATTACAGATTAATTTAACGTGGAATTATTTAGATGACTTTTTTACCACTTCAGAGATTGTGCATATTTACTGATAATGGTGGACTGTAGAATTGTGCATATTTACTGATAATAGTGGACTGTAGAAGTTTGAGTAGACTTTTATGATGGAAATGTTCTGAATTGGGCAGTTTTGTCATTGGTGCATGCGTTTTGTTTCATTGTTTACTGGAAAAATGTTCAAAGCAATAGGAAGGTGTATCAAAGAGCACATGTATGTTTCATATGCAAGGGGCCTATGATTTGAAAACAGCCCAGAATTAATCTTTATCTGCCACAGATAAAATGTATTTTCTTTGAATGTGGGTTTCAATGTTGTTTCAATGAATGTGAGTTTCAATGGCAGAGAAGTTTTAATGCCAAGTTTGTTTAGCAGATGTCTTAGTGTTTGTGCTGTAAAATGCAAAATAAAACTTTCAAATGAAGTTCAAATCTTCATAGAAGTAAATCAGTATGCACATTAGTGTTTATGGTAAATGGAGTGAAATAGCCAAGTAATGGATCATTGGAATGGCTGCAGGGGGAGGCTCCATTTGACCATGGTTTTGTGAGGGGGAAGGGCGGCAAACTTAAGCAGCCCCAGCTGAACCATACCTCCCAACTGTCCAGATTTTCAAAGAATGAATAGATTTTTTTCTTCTTATTTTTGGTTTGTTCCTCATAAAACTTGTGGTGTTCTGGCAAATCATTTAGGAATGAAGTCACTAAATAATGACACACTGAGTTTCAGACTTCATAACCTTCCGAAAAATGCATGCTAAAGTAAGACCTGTTCTATCAACTGTCTCAGTTTATCCAAGAGCAATTTTTAATACTGTTTATATGTTCCCCCAATATATTTGGCCTTGTCCAGATTTATTGCATTAACAGGTTGAGAGGTACATGCAAATAAATTGCTTTATAGAATTAGGCATAGCCAAACCTCTCAACTGTCCCTGATTTTGGCTCAAAATGTTGCTCTTCCCCTAATGATCCCTCCGCAAAATAGCAATTTTGGAAGAAAACACGGAGGGTTTATAATTAAGAAATAACTGTAATAATCAGTTAGATTACTTTTATTTCATAAATGCATGTAGATTCTTTTATTTTGTCAGCTGCTCAAGTTAGCAGTACTAATATTAAAGTATCCCTTCTTTGACAGGTTCCCAGCTGTATTGTGTTGCTATTTTATATTTTTACATCACATTTTTGGTCCATTTTTCATAAAATTGTGTTTTTTTGGCAAATTAGTGACAAATCATTAAAGACTGAAGTTAGAAAATAATGACAGGCATTTGAGTTTCAGATTTCATACCATTCAGAAAATTCATACTAATGCAAGACCTCTATTATCTTTCTAAGTTTATAAGAGCAATATTTTAAAAATTGTCCTAATTTTTGGGCCTTTGTCCCATTTCTTTGTATGGCTTTGTCCAGATTTCTTGCTCTGAGGTTGAGAGGTATGACAAATGTGTCAGGGCCATCACAAGTCAGCCAGAGACATTTCAAACTGTGACATACTTGTTGCACCCCACTCCCCCATGTAGTGACTCTGGATGTGTCGAAGCAAGGCAAGGAGTAGTTATGCAGTGTAAATGTGCAGAGTATCCCCCCCATCCAAGGTAGACACAAGTACTAGAGTGGCTTTTCTTCTGTCCTTGATTTTTACAGAATGGTCTGGTTTCTTTCATATTTTTTGTACTGTTGATTTATGCTTATTACTCAAAGTGCCTGTTGCTCTGTGTTTAAGTAGCAATACTTTAATGACCATTAGGTAAGCTTGACTGAGATTGCAAGATGCAAGTAAGCTTTAATAAGCATACTGTTAAAGAATTGCCAACACTGAAAGCCTTTCTGTTGCCATGTAGAGAATACTTAACTAGATAATGTATAAGCCTTGGTTATTGAAATGCATATGCCAGTATTTGTAATAAAGGACAGGATTACATTATTTTAAGAGTCTCATTACACTTGGAGACTTCCAGTCATCTCTGCAGGCTTTACCCGTAAACAGACTGCCAATCGTGTGGTCCATAACCTGTACAGTAATCCTTTTAGTGTGGTCCATAACCTGTACAGTAATCATTTTAAGCAATGTATCTTGAGCAAATTTCTTGTTTGCTTTTCATTTTTTACTTTGATCATGTTTTCCCCATGAAACAAGTAGATGTCAGGCAGCAGGTCTTTTTTTGGATAAGGAACATTTTTACAAGTGGGGGCATCAGAGATTTCTACTTTCAGCATGTTACTTGGTACTATAATAAATATGAATATAAATTATAATTAGAATTGCAGTGCAAGAAGTGGTTTGAGTTGAGTGCTGCTTGTTTTTCTTATACTTGATTTTGACTGGCATTCCATTAATGTATTTAAAAAAAAGTAATTCATTTTTTCATGCCTCACAACCTTTTTTGTTTCCATCTAGATATTAAGTCTTAATTGGACTCTCATAATGACGGTTTGGCACCCAGGGCAGTATATTTAGTTTTTATGGTTTTGAGCATAGCTCCTCCCCTTTCTAGTTGGCCACACCCCTTCCCATTGACGCCACCCATTCAGCTGTCTCCTGCAGCCCCCCTTTGATTTGAAGTCACCAGCCGCCACTGAAAATATTAGGTCTGAGGTTGAAAGGGAAAGAAGTGGTAGATTTAAATCTATTCAGGGGGATAGAGAGCAAAATAATGATGGTGATACGGACAACGATAAGAACAATACAAATGGAAATAACACTTATCAACAGGCAATGATTTTAGAATACAATGCTTTAAATAACAATACTAAAAAGATTATTTCAAAAGAATGGAATAGATTTGCATCTTTTTCAGATCTTGACACTATTACCAAACTTCCCTTTAAAGTGGTGTATAAAAATTCACAGAATATAAAAAATATTTTGGAGAATAAGAATAATAAGCCTAATTCTAACAGAAGAAGGTTTGGGACATACAAATGTGGACATTGTTCTCAATGTATGTACATTATGAGCACAGATAAGGCTTATTTAGAAAGTTGGAAGAGTTCTGACTATTATAATTGTGAACAAAAGGGTTAGTATACTTAGCTATTTGCCTAGTTTGTAGATCCTTCTATGTCGGGAAAACCGAAAGAATGTTAAAAAGAAGGATCTACGAACATACTTATGACATGGCATTATGACATGGCAGTAGCCAAAGAAACTACTGCTTTGTTTAAGCACACAAAGTCATGTAAAAAAAACTGAATTTTCCTTCTTCGTGTTGGAACAAATTAAAAATGATATTAGGGGAGGCCCATGGGAAGAGAGGATAGAATTCAGGGAACTGTGGTGGCAAGTAACCCTTGAAGCAGGAAATTTCCCTGGGCTGAATGATTATGTCTCTATATTGCCACTGTTAAAATTAAGATCTGCAAAACTATGAATGGAATGAGATGTCATAACATTTTTTGTCTGGAGATGGCAGTATTCCCTTGCATTACATAGGTATAATACCATGCAAAAGGAATAGTGATATTTTTAAACACATTTTTAATTAATTTATTTTCGAAAACTTATATATGTGTAACATAGTATTTATTTCTATTTTATTTTAATTTATGTATGAATATTTATTATTTTAAGAGAAGGTGCAATAATACTTGAAAGTGTTTTTTAATGAATTTTTATATATTACAATGTTGTTCCAACCCCGAATGTCATTGGTCATTTTAAATGTTTTTTATATAAATTCATTGGTCCAACATTCAATTAACCTTAATATAAATGACTAATTGATTTTACACTGGTCATCTGATGAAGTCTTTTTATGGAGACGAAAATGCAAGTTTAAAGTGTAAAAGCGTTTATGCTTACAACGGCTGTTTGGGTATGTTTACATCGGCTATTTTTTAGTATTTTGTGTAAATTTGAATTAAATGACTTGGATTAACTCATTTGGCTCTAGTTACATTCCAAGCACTCTTTTTTATTTTTTATTTTTTACTGGTACGTTTCTGGAGTGCTTTTTGTGGTTTTTTGTATGGCAGTTGGCAGACATGCTACTCCCACATGGAATTTTATCAGATGTAAGGAATATTGATCCCTGTAGATAGTAAAGTATGTAGAGCCTGGAAATTCTTGCTACAGGGACCCTCCAGCTACCATCAGGAAACACAGTGGTTGTATAACTGGCATCTGCCTTATGAGAACTATACCAGTTCTTTGTTGTTATGATGCAGCTTATGTAGAAAGAATATATGGCTCCCAAGAACCACAGGTGAGAGGAACAACACTATGTGGACATTCTTGGAAATTACCAATTTCCATAGGTTGTAGGGGGCACTGATTGCACCCACATTCCAATCACGGCCCTGTTCAAGTCACATGGATAACAGTACATAAAATAGAATGTATTTTCATTCCATCAACTGCAGGGTATTGTGAAAAGTGCAAGATGTTATATACTTTGTGTTGGGTCCCTATCACTTCTGTGAAAAATCAGCTCAGCAAATAGCATTTTTAGTGCACTTACATTGAACATGTTGTTCATTGAACTTTTCTTACTGAGATCGCGGTACAGTGAAGATTGGGAAATTTACCCTTTCCTCATTGTAGTGTTATCTCGGCATTGCTATATATAATTAGTGGGGTGGGGGGGCAGCCACCCACACTGAGGCAAATTTGTTAAACAGCATTTCCAATTAAATGTAGTTCATTGAAATAATGGAACAATGTATTGATATAGACCCCACTGTGTCTGTATGCCATCCAGTCAGTTCCCACAACTTCCACATCTGGCCCATCTGACCTATACCAGCAAATTGCATGGGGTGATTTCCCAAAGGGACATCTTATTGGTGATACCAGATAGGTGGGGCCATGGTTCATAACACCAGTATGAAACCCACAATGCATGAATAAAATGTAGTATAACACTGCACTATCATAGACCTGCAACAACACTAGGCAGACATTTGGACAGATGTGTGTGTCAAAGTTTTCAAGTAAGTGCACATGCTCCTGTGAAATATATATTCAGTCCAGTCAAGCCCAGTTATTGTACCTTGGGGAACAACATGTAAATTTGGCCTGAATCCCTACTACTGAATACACATCTTTCATATCAAATATTTTCATAAATTTCTTCAGAAATGTAGCCTTTTTTGTTATAGTTTCTCTTCTAGGTCCCCCTGATACACCCTCATCATTGCAAATCAAGTTCCAGTCCTCACCTATAAGTAATATTTCCTGCTGAAAACTGATTTTTTTCTCCCATAATTTTCTTAAGATCCAAAATAGCAATTTTCGGTGGAATGTAAGTATTTGCCAATGTAATCCTCATCTCTTGCCAATAGCCTCTTACTACTACAAATCTGCTATTATAATCTTTTTCCTCTTCTATCACTATTAGAACCCCTCTAGAAATCTGTATTATTACCCTCCTTTTCTTTTGACTGTGATATACTTCTGAGTATCCATCCTGAAATCCTTTCTTTGTTAAATTCACATACTCATTTCTTTCCAATGTGTCTTCTGCTGTATTACTATTGGTACTCTGTATTTCTTAATATAATTCAGTACTCTTTTCTTTTTGTCTGCACCTGTAAGGCCATTTACATTCCCAGATAGTACAGAGAGACTAGCCATTATGTTAAAAACTATTGTTCCCATCTATTATACTTGACAGTTTTTTGAATGCTTATTCCAGCTTTTTTCTCTTACATGCACACTTTGCTTGGCAAGCTGACCTTTTATACACTTGTTTCTTCTTATCTCCATTGGAGCCTATGTCACATTTTTCAAGACTTTTTGCTTTAATGAAAACCTGCAAACAAAAAGTTAAATATATTTTAAGAGCAACCCCATCCCCTATTAACTTAGAATAAAAACACAAAACTATATACATTTTCAACAAATTAAGTTTAACCCTTCAGATAGGAACAATTGTCACAAATCATCAGCTGCACCCACAGGCATTAACTAATCTAAAATTAAGGTTACCCATGCTAAAGTGAATGATACAGCATGTTTTCCCACTTGCACTGATTGCTGTCTGTTCTTTTTTTAGCCCTATTCCCCTCCCACATGTGAAAAACAGCTTGCATGCTCTCAGGGAAACATTAACTTTTAGCCCAAGAAATAGTATACTGGCTACCTTTATATATAAAACAAAATTTTGCCCTGGTCTATTAAATACATTAAAGTACTAAGGCTATCGGGGATGATACTATCTCTTTTTCACTTCCTATATATGTATTTTAACAGTACATCTGAATAGCTAGTTAAGTATTTATTATTCTATTTTTATTTGATTTGATATACTGTATATCATTGTACCCTTAAATTTTACATTTCCCTCAGGAAAGAATGCTCATAACTCTCAAGATTAATTGCTTGCAGCTGTAGACAGCTCAACTCCATGAAAAAGTAGTCAAAATTAGAAAAGAAAGTAACTAACTAACTAATGCAGATGTATGAAGGAATCTTTGTAAATTTAATTGAAAATGGAATGTACAAAATTTGCCTGACTAACTGCCTTCATCAGAAGACTTCATATCTCCCACTGAGACCATTTGTTAATTAAAAAAGCAACAACCTAATATCTTTACAACTGCAAACTTAGCATTTTACATGTCTTTCATTTTGTCTTATTTTGCAAGCCTACTTGCTTACAAACAAACAAACAAACAAACAAAGAAACAAGAAAACAAAAGTGTTTCTAGCTTAAGCCAAGGACATTTATCTGGACACCCACCCTTGTAAAAACAAAGGAGATTATCTTAATTTTGCATATAATATAATCAGTGCACTTTTACACCCCACCCCAGCTGCTTAACTTAAATTTGCTTCTTTCATGATCTTTCCAGTTTTGTTAGTGTGTAAAGCCTGTATTTCTTTCAACTAATAAAAAGCACTTGTTTCAGTTAATATCTTTAACATATACAATGGTCACTGAAAAGAAGATCCTCTCCACACACATTTAAAATACTCCTGATTGCACCTTATACAAAACTGTTTACAGTATATAATTCAGTGTATATATCACAAAATTTTTTATACAAATGCTAATAAATCAAAAAGACAAAATTTGTTTACTTACAGTTTCTTCTTTTCCCACCTTTAGCATCCTTCTAAACATTAATAACATAAAGTGGAGTTTATGCTTTATGATCCACCCACACATTTTACAAAGTCAGCAAAATTCCAGTCTTTCTCAGCCACTTTTTCTTGCAAAGCCATATTTCATGAATGTGATTGTTTTATAGTCACTCATTTATTAATTCATTTCACTGTTGCTGGTCTTCTTACTGATCATCTCCATCTCCAACAACCAACTTTAGTTCAAATCCAAGGTACTCCCAATTCTTCTAGTCAACTCCTGTGATTTTTGTCTGTCTAAAAAGCATTTTCCTTTGGAACAATGGAAGAGGTTTCATTGGCAAATTCTCTGTATGAGTTTAATTTTCAGAAGAATGAAAGCAGAATCCTATTCTGCTTGCTGACTCACTTTTTTTTGGATAAATGCTTTTATTTCCTCTTTAGCTTGTTCTGCATCCAGAAAATGTCTTTGATCCTTGAGGGAAAAATATTCTGACGATAGTTGTATAAAGCAGCTTGAATGTCACACCTGCCACTGGAAATTATCTGATTTCTGGGATAAATTTGCTTTTCTTCTGCCATGTGTACAGTGAATAATCATTTTCAACAAACACTCTACTGTCTACAATTTTAACACTTTTCCTTTCTTCCACAGTTTTGTTAGAATCAACTCTTTCTGCTGGTGTTATTGCATCTTTATTAATATAGGTATTGGCTGCTTTCTCTTGATCAGGTTTGGAGGATACATTTGACATGTCCTTTCAATTAACAAATCTTGCTGTAGAACACTGATCCAGTTGTTTATTTGTGCTTTCATAAAATTAATGTAGTATGTTCCTTCTTGTTCTCTGGTACAGAGGAAATCTCAGTTTTTATATTCCCTTTCTTCTAGCTCTACTATTTTTGAAACAGCTCTTCTTGAGAAGCCTTGTATTCAGTCATCCATTTCTTCATTTCAGCCTCTGATATATGCAATTTTAACAGTACATCTGAATAGCTAGTTAAGTATTTATTATTCTATTTTTATTTGATTTGATATACTCCTTCAATATTTCATTTATTTTAATCATCCCTAGGCACATTTGATTTATTTTTTTCCACTAAATTTTTGGAAGTCATCTCTTGTACCAAAGTTGAAGTTTGAACTGTGTTTTGCTGAACCGTTGTGGGATTCTTCCCAGTTAATGTTTTCTCTTCCCCTTTTCTAGTTGTTTTTATTTTAGCTTCTCTAAATTTCCTATTTGCTGGCATCCAAGCAATGTACTTAATAGCCTGTAACTAAATTTTACCCAAAATGATAATCTAACTTGCTCTGTTTTTTTCAGTATCTGTTTTCACAAGAACTGAAATTAAGCTGTTGATCAGAGTACAGCTTTCTTGAAGTTATTAAATGTGGACATATGAAGGCCTGCTTACATTGTCTAGCTTCTTCTGGTGGCATGCTCCAGAGGCCTGCATCAATTGCACAGACAGCTAATATCTTGCTGTAAGTCACTGGAGCATACTACGATATGCAGGGGTTGACATCAGAGGACCAGACAAACCAGAGCCATTGGTGGAAGTGGTGTCAGGTGAGAAGCCATTGGAGGAACTGGCTGTAGAGGAAGACCGTGTAAGGCAGAGGCAGGCACAGTATACTGTGACAATGGCAAAGAGGTGGTGTCTGGTCCACAAGTGTGGGCGAGATTAGACGCAACAAATGATAAAGAAAGTATATGCAATGCTGCACAGAGGCTATACTGCACAGTGCATTGACAGGACATGCTGTGCTTCAGATATCAACTAACCATTTAACACAACAGTGAGGCAGGGCATAGTTGCTGTTATATATACAGGTGGGAAGGAGCACAGTGAGGGGAATTAGCAATGGACATAGTGTATGGGCCTAACTAAGGATGCAGAAGGGATAGTGTGGTATAGTCAGGGAATTGGAGAGAGCCAATTATAATGTGTAGGGAGTGGTAGCACTTACTGAGATGGATAGATATCCAGCAGTATTAGGTTCTTGTTCAGAATGGATTTTGGGAGCCACAGCTATTACAGATGTTGTTGTACTGTGTGTACTTGAGTGTAACAGGTGTTATGGTTGAATTCAGGAAGGGATGTGACCATTCCCAGACAGAGGTACACCCCCTCTAAGGAATGGCACTGGCACCAATACCTGCCAAGAAAGACAGAGACACACTGTGCGACCATGGCAACCTGGCCATGCCAAGTGCCAGACAGGCATGAATTCCATGTCTGCATGGGCAGCCAAATAATGCTGCACCAGTCACACTACCTATGGGTGGTGTAGAAGAGGTAGCTGTATTCTAACTTGACGTACTTGCCTTCTATGGTGTACCCAAAGTGAAGGCAGATGAGAAGCAGCAAAGGGAACAGTATCAACCCTGGCACATATAAGCAGGTGGACCCATGGAGTTAGCAATGACACCGAGCTGCCTGTCTAATATACTAGTCAGGTGATCCAGGCATTGGCATTACATGGGCCATGCATTACACCTATTATCTCTGCCATGATAGTGGTGGCATCTGCTAGTGCCTGGATTACTGCCTCATACATTTTTTATGCAATGCCTATTGTGACACTCATCTCAGGAAATGACCAGGAGACTTAACAGTGATGGTCAGTGGCCCTCCACTCCTGCATCCTCTCCCCACTCTCTGTGGAGGTGTCATTGCTCATTTCAGGTGCATGGGCAAGAGAAAAGGGTAGTCCATAAGTAGGGTGTGTTGGCTTGACCTACCCTTTCACAGTTTGTGCAGAGGTGGTGATGGGTTCCACAGGCAACAGAGCTGTGTCCTTTATATTGGTGGTATTTTGTTCTTCACAGTTGTCACTGCTGTCAGTGGTTCTGTGCATCAGACTGTGCTAATGTAAGGCCACCATCACCGTCAGTGTATGATGTAGCAGCCATATCAGGTATGCTCTGTTCCATGGTTGAGTTTCTCTTAACCACAGCACCTACGAAAGATGACTGATGTTCACTTTTTTAATTTATCCAGGTTTTTGGGTTTCTAATACTATGACAAGAATGGACCTCATTCCTAAGTCAGTGTATGATTAAACTTCATGAAATTAGTATTGTTTCAATCTTTGATGTTAGCCAGACGTGTTCTTCGCAGCACCCACAATGTACCCAGTAATGACGCCTTCTGCAATTCGTATGGAATTACATGTATCTGTAACATATCTAAGTATGATTGTAAATTGTTTTTATGAGACCAGTTGCTCCTACTACTATTAGAATGTCTGGGTATCTTTCTTTCACATTGACCTCATTTCTGCCTGCAATTCCTGGTATTTTATGACTTTGTATCTCTCTGTATGTAAGACACTGTAGTTACTGGATGTAGCAGTTTCCGTGATCAGTGCTACCTTTGTCTTCTTTTCATGGACTACCATCACTTGTTTTCTCACATCTATTTTTTGAACTGTTGGTAATGGATGATCCCATATGATATAAACTTCATCATTTTCTATAATGTTTTGTGGCTTATTTTTCCAGTGTTTTTCAGCTACTTCAATATTATAATGTTTGCACAATCCCCTATGCAACAGTCTCATCACATTACTATGCCTTTCAGTATACAGTCCTTCTGCCATTAGTATATCACAACAGCAGCAAGATGACTATTTCCAGTTCTGTTTTAAGAAACCTCCATTTGTGTGTTTCTCCCACATGTTCAGTGGACTTTATAAGCCAACATGTATACAGTTCACTATCCCAGGCCGCCAAAATTAACCTTTCATCTTATAGTTTAAATTAAGTTCTCTTTAACCATTCCTGTGTCATATCCTGATCAACACGAGGTTGTTCATAGGTTCATAGGTTGGTACTAGGCTATCTGCCCAAAGGCATTTATAAGCCTAGCGGGAAAGTATTGGCTTTCGCCGCCCCCTTAGATTAGTTCCCTGTGCCTCTGTCTAGCAGAGCCATTGAAGTGATCCCTGGGGTATACTTTCTGTTTCCCATCCACTCATCAAGGTTTCTCTTGAAGAGGGTTAGTGAGGAGCTCTGCCTAATGTAGACTGGAATCCTGTTCCAGAGCATGGGAAGTCTCTGGAACAGGAATCTATCCCTCCAGCATGTCCTGTTTATTGTTGTGTTGAGGTTCAGATCCGTAGAGCATGTGGCTCAAGGGGATATAGTTTTCTTTAGGAGGAGCATGTCCATCAATTCTGGGTTGGACATGGCCTTGTATGTCAGGCAGAGATCATCTTTGAGCAGCTGGTATGCAACCAAGTACAGCTGGAGTTTCTCCATTTGAGCTGCATAGGGCTTCTGTTTGAGGCTAGTGATCCTCTTGGTGAGGTACTTCTGTGATCTTTCCAGCTGTTGCAGGTGTCTTGCAAGGTACATCCCAAATGGGGCGCTGTACTCTATGATGGGTCTAATGAGTGATGCATAGAGGGGCATAATGACCTCCTTTGATCTGGATGCAAACCATTTTGTGATTAGGTGGGCCACATAGAAAGATTTTCTAACCACTTTGGCAATGTGATTGTCAAAGGAGGTTACTATCTACTTGGGTCCCCAGATCCTTTATTACGTCTTCTGTATTTAGGGGGCTACCACCTATGTAGTAGTTTGTGGATACTATGTTTTTTCCAAAGGGGATGACTATGCACATTTTGGCATTTAGTTTGAGGCCATGGTTTTGACACCAGGTATCTGTCTCAGTGAGACCATTTTGGAGGATGTCTGTGTCAGCCAGAGAGTCAATTATAGCTCCTAGTTTGCAGTCATCTGTGAACTTGGTCAGCCATAGTCCTCCTGTTGCTTGCCTATACCTCTGAGAAGTATATGCCGAACAGGAGGGGTCCTAGAACTGAGCCCTGGGGAATGCCACTTATAACTGGTTTAGAGTCAGACCTAGCTTCCGCAACTCTTACCATGTGGGTTCTGTCCGTGAGCCAGTTGGCATCCCATCTTGGGATGTAGGGGTTTCTGTTCAGGCTGGTGAGCTTGCCTATAATACCTGAATGGGGAATGGTGTCAAAGGCCTTTGTGAGGTCTAGATAGGCTGTGTGGAACATTTTTCCCTTGTCTATAGCCTTGGTAACTGTCTCAAAAATGTCCACCAGGTTTAGGAGGCATGATCTGCCCTTAACAAAGCCGAACTGGGTAGGGTCCAGTGTTTGGATGTTCCCAGTGTCTCTGTTAATGAGATGCATAATGATGCACTCCATAGCCTTGCAGACCAAGCTAGTCAAGCTTATAGGGCAATAGTTCCCAGGGTCTGTTGTGGCTCCACCTTTGTGGAGTGGAATAACCATTGCTGTGCACCACTCTGTGGGCATGTAGCCTGTGGAGAGGCTGATTTTGAACAGTGTGTTTAGATGAGGGGTTAGTTCATCTTTGAGCTCGTGTAGAACACAGCCTGGGACACCGTCCAGTCCCATTGATGCTGTGTTTTTGGCTTTGGAGAGGGCTGTTTTAACCTGAGTGTCTGTGATTTCAGGGGCACTACATTCTTCTGGTATGGTTATGGGCCCTTTTGGGAGTGAGAGGGGGATGAAGTTTGCACTGAACCTGTTTGCCAGGACGTTGGCGATATTGGTTGGTTCAGTGTATTTTAAGCAGATCTGAGAATTGCCACTTAGATTCTTGACATAGCTAAAGAATGCCTTGTGGTTATCTTTGGAGTCCTTGGCAATTTTTCTTTCGAAGCTAGCCTTGGATGATTTTATGAGGGATCATAGTTTCTTGCTGATACTGATCAGGGATGTCTTCCCTTCTTGGGATTTTACTCTTTTCTGTACTAGTTTCCTCCTTCTATTATATAGCTTGTTTACGGCAGGTGTCCACCAGACTGGTTTCCTTTTCTTGGAGGAGTGAGTCTTGGTTTTGCTTTGGATAGCATGATCCATGCATTCTTGTAGGTGTCCGTAGAGTGCATTTGTAAAGGATTTTGCAGCTTGGACAGCGTTATCCTTTAGCATTGGGGGTTTGAAACTTTCCACCTCGATCTTAAGTAACATGAAGTTTGCTTTTGAAAAGTTTTTCATGGTGGTTTCTTTGACTGGGGGTGGGAGGCGGAATGTGGATATCCAGAGTGATTAGTTTATGGTCAGATCTAAACAGCGAGGGGTTGACCTCCGGTGTGGAACACCAATCGCCCATGTTGGTGATGACTAGGTCCAATATGTTGTCACCTCTGGTGGGGGTGTTGACCAGTTGAACCAGGGTGTTAGAGTTTATAAATTCTAGGAAATGTTGGGCAAGGGAGTTAGTACACAAGTGGTTCTCCCAGTTAATGTTTGGGTAATTGAAATCACCCAGTATAAGGGTGTTTGGTAGGACCTTTATGTTTCCCAGTGTTTCCAGAAATGCAGAATGGGGGTCCTGAGACATGATTGGTGATCTGTAGCAAGATAAAATTTGGATTGCAGTTTTGCCTGTTGTTAGTTGCACATGGATGATTTCTGAAGCATCGTGCTGTGCCGCTAACCTGGAGGTGTGGGTATCCTTGATGAATATGGATACACCCCCACCTTTTATATTTCGGTCCGGGTTTTGTGGCCAAAATGTATGGCATGAGTTGTAGCCTGGTAGTGCTGGGGTGCTCTCTGTAGCCTTAAACCAGGTTTCTGTTACTGCACATATAATGACCTCACAAGACACATGAGTTTTCTCTACTTACAGCTATATTTATGCCTTTTCCTCATTTTTTTGCCTTCTCATCTGATCCTTCACCTTATATTCTTTCTTTTGTTTTTTGACACATTCAGTTGTTGCCTGATTTTTATCTATTTCTGGTTTGGTTTCAATTCCCTCTTGACACCAATATGCTTCTGCTAAACTAAGCAGAGAAGTCATCTTAAACTTACTCTCCTCATGTTTTAAAACATTCACTACATTTGGGTCTTGTGAGGTCAGCAGATACGTATGCAGTCTATACATCTAATCAGTTTCGAGGAGGCACATATCTCCTTCAGAACAGGGAATATATAGTCTTTGTATGCACTGATTTTTATATATCATTTGATGAGCATGAAGCATCCTTGTTGTTCTGTCCAACCTATCCAACACCTTTTGGGACCAGTCAATCACTCCAAAACTGTAAGTTAGGATAGGAAGAGCAAATTTCACAATTGACAACTGACGTGAAAATCCCACCTTCTTATGATGCACCAATGGTACAGATAAGTATGCAAAGAATATAAACAAGCATACCTTGTGTGCTATGCCTTCATGCCTGCATTCCAGATTTGACTGAAGAGGAGACACAATGGTGTTAATTATCACTGACCTCATGAAAAAAGCATTCTACTAATCTGAGTTACTGATACAGTGAAATGCCATCCCAGTACATCCATAACAGACATACAGGATGGTGTATCCAGTTCAGCTTTCACACCTAGGTCTCTGACAGGTATATATGGTCCCCAGACAGGGACAACAGGACCTCCGCTGTAGTGGTCAAGGTGGTCTGTGATGCCAGATCCCAATCCCTGGGCATTCTCTCATGGGCAAAGGCAAGGTCCTTCTATCAGGTGTGCCTGATCATGTTGGTGAACATGCAATTGACTTGATGGGCTACCCTGTTGTGGCCAATGACTGCATTCACATCTGCCACCAGTTCGTGCCACACACCATCACAGAAGGTCTGTTTTCTCCTGTCTGTAAACAGTACCTGCTGTTTGTGCTCACAGAGGATCTGCGATAGCAAATTAGCCTCTACCTGAGAACTTCTCTAGGTGTTCCTCTCCTTATGCAACACATATATACCTGTAAATGTCGACATTTATCTGTGATCAGTGAATGGACATCTATTATGTGCAGCAACATACATAGTGTTCACACACCCATGTGGCAGTGCAGCATCATAAGGTGCAACAGCTATTATACAGCAATATCACAGGACAGGTCTCCATTGCAATCCAGTAGGGCAGTATGGGTATTCTACATCTGTTATGGCATGCACACTGTCAGCAGCCTATGCTTACTTGTGCCCAATAATGAACAGCTATCATGCTCCACATATTCACCCTGCTCAGAATTAGTTGTCCAGTGTACATCTCCTACCTCAGTATTTTCCATGTTTGATTCACAGATACAGACATTGCATTGCAACACAGTACTGTCTGTCAGAGCCAAATGCCAGGGTTCATGGCTCATTTCACACAGCCTCACAGCCGATACCTTTGTGGACTACTGCTACATGCACCTGAACCCTTTCCTCTTTCTTCCATTGTTGCAACTCTTTCTAAGTTCCCAGCACCATTGTCAAGAGGTGGATATACAGCCATACCCCCCCCAAAAAAGGTTGGGCAGCTATCCAGCTAATTTCACACCTGCCTATAGGCTGTGTATCTTTATCTTATCAGATGTGCCTCATTCTCATAATCTGTACAGCACTATGGATATTAACTGCAGAGTTCAGTCACAATGCTCAATGGGCCCCTCACTCTCCTGTCAATAGGTAACTGTCCTCCCTTCTCCAACAACAAAAGAGTATTGCAGTTTTTCAGGCATTGTACCCACTTGCCACTGACTTCTGTACCCTTACCAAAGGAACTGCAAAATGGCCCTCTCCGCTATAGGCAGATATCAATTTCCAAAAATTGTGTTCCACTTGTTATTCCTGCAAAATTTGGTATTGTTATTAGCACTGCAATGTCTGCAACAGTATTTCTCATGCATGGTGTTTCTAATTTGCACATTTAATGCAATGTGCACCAGCTGTAGACTGCGAAGTGAGGCTCACGTCTGCCCATGGACACAACTGCAATGCAGCCAATGCATGCAGAGGCAGGTGCATGTCCTCCACTGGGCCGGCCACAGCTTTTTTTAATCAGGCTTGTGGCCCCTAGTTGTAATATACCACAACCATAGACACCAATATTGTTTGTACAGGGCTGATACCTTTAGGCCATTGAGTTTCTCCCCCTGGGCACCCTGATAAACTGTAACTATATGGTGGCATTGAGCTTTGTCAGACTGCCCAGCTGCCCATCAGTATACTTCACATTATTCCTGCAATATGTATTGATATCAATCTACCATTTTCCTCTAGGTCATAATCTGTGAAATGACCATGACCATGAAATGACCATGGCATCTGAAGGTGCTGAGTCTGAGAGGGATATGTCATGGTGCTGGAAATAAATTACTGTATTTCTGACAATGGGACCATCATGAGTACCTGCTAGGGGACTCCTATGAGGGTCCCCAGTACAAAGCAGATGCCTGGCATTCCCTTGCCAGGGCACTGAGTGATGACATGGATATCTCCCGCTCTGGTGCACAGTGCTGACATCAACATAGTGACCAATAGAGGTGCCAACATGACCTTCTTAGCCAATGGGAAGTGGGGGTTAAAGACAGGGAAACAAAGAGTTTTACAATAAGTATTAGTGAATGATGGATGCTTGCACTTAGCTAGGCATTCTTGTTCAACTATCAGCAGCACTTGTGGTTCACAGACGCTTTTCTTTTTGTTTTCTGTTTTTCAGCACCTGGTGAAATAGAAAACGATTGAGTTTCAGGGGTGCCAATAAAACTGTTCATACTTTGCAGTACTTAAATGTCACT